>NC_065922.1:31419034-32019034 GCF_024586455.1 Bactrocera neohumeralis | reverse complement strand
GGAGATATGATCGTATTTGATAAAGTTCTTTAACTTAGCAAAGCCTCCGGCTCGCTACGGAAAAACAGAGCTACTAAAGCTAACAAATAAGCACATACTCCTCGAAATAAATATGCAATGCGAATATTCTTAGAACACAAAAAACAGTAAACTATCTAGGCATAAGACTGGACCCTAGATTAACCTTCTGTGTACGAAACCAGCACACCGCAGGAAAAGCAGCGAAAATCGCCTCCCAACTGAGCAGACTAATGGCCAACTTAGGAGGCCCCAGATAAGAAAAGAAGAAGCTTTTATTGTCGACGAAAATCAGCATCCTATTATATGGAGCTAAGGTCTAGGCAGACGTGCATAAAGAGGAAAACAGGCGTAAGGTAGTGACCAAAGTGCACCATACCGCAGCAGGGTTGCATCAGGCTACCGAACAGTGTCAGGTCATGTCATATTACGAAACGAAAAAGCTGTGGGAGCTAAAGAAAACATCCGACAATAACAAGAGCGCAATTGAACAAATAGAAAAAGATACAATAACAACATGACCACAAAAATGGCAGAATGAGAGTCGCGAGCAGATGGTCGGCCAGACTAATAAAATATCTAAACCTATTGACAAGGATTTTTACATAACCCAGCTGTGTCCCGTCATGAATACTTCAAAAAGTACCTCCATAAAATTAAAAAAAAAAACGAAGAGCCGTCATGCCTTTACAACGACGAGACAGAAGACGACGCTGAATACACATTCTTTGAATGTGTGCGCTGGGAACGACAACACACTGCCGTCGAAGACCTGGTTGGCTCAATAAACGCGTCTAATTTAAACATCACAGCAAACTTGCTACGCAGCAAAAAGCGGGACCTGGACGCAGGTGCGCAGATGTAAATCTATCAATGATACAAATATAACGGCACCCTGAAGTAACGCAAAAGTGGTCCCAGGGTGGGCGACGGTTCCTTGGAGGGTGACGGTGTTTTTAGTGATCTGCAACTGGCACATGCCATTGCTATAACGATAGCACTGATAATGCGGAAGGCATTTTCAACCCCCTCACCAAAAAAAAAAATCAGCTTCCAAAACTTTTGACTCAGTGGACGCCCGACGGGGGTTGTTACCGACGGAAACATCAAGAAAGCAACTAAATAACTTTGAATGATCGTAAGGTTAAGTTTTCTCGAGATTCCATGCATTTTAAAGATAACAACTGAATGTGTAAATCATATGATTCACGTATATTTTGATATGAGAAAGACGATCGAGGTCACTTTTGACCAAAACCAACGATGAGTTGATGAATCGGTGCCGTGTTTGGAGATGTCCAAGTGCAAAAAAACCAAGTTTTTGCATCGATATGTGACAATGGATGAAACATGGCTTTATAATTTCACTCGGAAGTCCAATCGACAGTCATCCGAGTGGACTGCATACGATGAACCCGCTCCAAAGTATGGAAAAACGCAACATTCGGCTGACAATGCTATGGCGTCTGTATTTCGGCATGCGCATGGACCTTGAAAAAGGAAGGACCATCAGCAGCAACTATTACATAGCATACAACGGTCAGATAACGTTTGCAAGACGAAATCGGCAAAAACAAGCCGGATTTAAAGAAAAGTAAACTGAAGCCTGTTTTGAAGCAAAGGACAAATCATGCTATAAAACCCTTACAGGAAAGTGAGATCAATGTTGAAGCGAACTACGCTGAATAAACAAAAATAAGTTTTGCCAAAATAATGTGTTTTACTATGGTATGATGGGAGGTTTTGAATTGACCTTTCAGAACAGAAAAAAAACTTCAAAATATTTAACAATATTCTATTAAATATTAATTAGTTTTTCTATTACTATTTTGAACCAAAGTCAAGCTTTAGTTTATTTCATATTGGAAGTCAACAGAAAAATTGTCTGTCAGTAACACATGTTTGCCTTGCTATATTAACTTTCCTCATTTATATTCAAAAAGTAAACTCAAGTTGGCAGTTTCAAACAATCCAAAAAAAAAAATATAATAATAATAAAAAAAAAAACAAAAAGTTATTTTTGGCCAATTGTTTGTTGTTGTCAATTAAAGTAACATCTCCATTCAACATTTTTACTACACCGTGTCACACCGCCAGCCGTGTAATTACTTTACCCATGTTTGCCGATTGTGTATTTTATTTTTGTTTGCTTGTTTGTTATTGCCGTTCGGTGGCTCCAATTAATTCTATTGTTTATTTACTTTATCACGTATTTAATTGGAGTTCCTGAGCTAAAGTGAACTAGCGGTGACAAAGGCGACTCAATAAGCTTATTGTCATGAGAAATGTCATTCAGACCCGCTTGTTGGAAAAATAAATACAAAAAAATACAATTTGCAGATGCAAATCTATAACACAATTAGTACATACATATATTAGCTTTATGTATATTATATACTACACTCACTATATATAAAAAAGGTGATGTCATTTGATTTTCTGAATGAAAATTAAACAAATCCATGTGTCAAAATGCTTTATTAAGGCACCGAGGTGCAAATAGTCATATAAAACTTATAAGCGAATGTCAAAAAGAGGGAAATGTGAATGAAACTTAGGCCTTCTTCAAAATATACATTCAAATTTTACAGCCTGATATACAATTCCACAGTTTAAGTAAAGCTGGAATAACCTATTTAAATATTTAGAAAAATCTTTTGTTTATTATTTTATAATGTTTGAAATTTAGAAAAAAAATAACGCATTCCGAAACTCATTTACTGTTACTAACTCTAATATCTTGAGCACTTTTATGATTCAGATTTTTTGAATGACAAACGCTATATTATGCAATACTGTATAGTATTTTACTCGCCCTTGAAACGTTGTGTAAAATATGCCAGTTTATTCTAAACGAAACAAAATACTTTAGCGCAAGCAGAATAATATCATAACCCAATAGGGCGACAACAATTTGAAGCCATAATAGAACATTTAATGCCTAAACGGTAGCGGAGCGCAACGAAGCGGAACGAAAACGTCAGAATTAAAAATAAAAAACACTCACGCACACAAATATATATGTATGAATAATAATTTATAGTCGCAATGTGTAACAAACAATTTAGAATTAGTTTGGGATAAGTGTTAGAATTCATTAAATCATCCCAACGGTCAGTTAAACCGTACTTATTGAGACTAATGTTTATCTATTTACCTTTTTTAATAGCTCAAAAGTCGCCATCAAATTTATTTTTTCTGGAAGTAAACTTATTTCTTCTTATGTTGATAGCCGCAATGCGCTAGGTTTGTCAGAAAACCATGACGAAGCCCTTTTGCAGACCTCTTGAATTACTTCGATGCATTATTTTTACTCAACAGCTGCTTTTGAAAATTTCTTAAAACAGTACATAAAATTAAGATAAATTGACTTAACCCTCTAATAAAAAAAAATGAAAAAAATTAAACAACGAAAGCACTTCGTACAGAACTTGGAACACATGTTCTTTGGCAAGAACTGGAGGATGGTTACAAAACCGTTACAATCATTCCCTAATTCCTCATATACCTTTTAGAAAAATTTGCGAACTTCCGGCTGATTATATACTTTATTTATCGGCCAATTTGAAAGATATCTCAGCAAAATTAACTGAACGTATAATATTGGATATACTACAGTAGGATCCGGGAATATGTGATATTGGACTACGAATTAACCAAACTCTCATATGCTACATACAATGATTCTCGCTATTTTAACAAATTCTATGTCAATATGTCGGTCAGTGTATAAGTTATTTGTTTATAAAATGAGCAATGAAGTTAGTGAAATCAGCCCATATCTTTACTACCCACAATATACCCTATATAATGATTTTCGACTTCCCACCTGTCTTTAAACCATTTAGGTTGGTCAAAATGTGTTCTATTTTAATCAATTTAATTATCTACTTGTTTAAAACTTATATGGTTTGTGGCTGAATATGAATGGAATTGGCTTAGACCTTGGTCCAAACATTAAATCCTTAGTATAACCAATTCCGATCCTCTAATTGACGTTTTGCACATCAACTCAACATAGTAAATTAAGCCCTTTCCGCAGACTTTTTGCAGATATAAGTATGTACAATGAAGCAGTACCCGGAAATTGTAAATAAAACGCAAAATATTTAATTATTCGTCGATATTTTTTTCGTCGCCTTCAAAGTAATCCCCAGCAGATGTAATACTCTTATGCCAACGATTTTTCTAGTACTCGAAACACTTTTCATAAACGCTTTTTGAGATCACCTTCAGCTTCTTCAGCGAATTTTGTTTTATCTCTTCGATAGACTCAAAACGGGCTCCACGGATATGTAATTTCAGTTTGAAGAAGAAGCAAAAATTGCACGTAGCAAAATCTCGTGAATACGGTGGTTGATCGATGTTATTCAATGCGTTTTTGGCTTTAAATTCGGTCAGAATCGTGGCTCGATTGGGTGGTGCTTTATCATCGTGTAAAATCCAAGATGTGTTCTTCCACAATTCCGGAAGTTTCGACGGATGTTCTCACGCAATTGCCTCAATACATCCAAACAGAAATCCTAAAGACCGTCTGACCCTCCGAAACAAATTAATGATGTACCAAACTACGATTATTGAACAAAACACTGAGCATCAATCACTTTGATGAGCGGCTTTGTTGGGGTTTTTTTGGTATCAGCTCGCTTTTTCCCTCCATTCCAATGATTGTTGACTTGTTTGGCAGTTCTAGGGCTCTCCATGAATGTGAGATCGGAAATCGCACGATCAAGCATGTTGAAAGAAACCCATATACCGTACTATTTAAAAAAAAATCAATCTTATCGGAACGAGTCAAGCAAGAATGCGTTTCAAACCCTTAGTACATTTTTTCGAAGAACATCGTCGCATCGTTCACGTTTGTGATTAATACTTTCTGTCTACAAGGATGTCATGAAACGTATGATTACTGGCGATGAGTCTTGGGTCTATGCTTACGACCCCAGACAGACGATTAATAGCCCAAATATAATGGCAAAGGTGAGCCGAATCCGAAAAAACGTCAAAGGAGAGCAAAACCAAAGGTTATGTTGACAGTTTTTTTCGATTATCGAGATGTGGTGCACTTCGAGTTCCTTCCGACCGACCAAACTGTTAACAAGGAATACTATTTGAGCGGTATGCGTCGTTTGCACGAAGCTATTCTAAAAAAGAGGGGAGAATTAAGGGCCGACAAGTCTTGGTTTTTGCACCACGATAATGCACCGTCGCATGCTGCATTGATTCTTCGTGAGTTTTCCACCAAATTTTCAAACAATATCGTGTAGCAACCACCGTATTCGCCTGATTTAGCTCCGTGTGATTTCTGGCTATTCAGCAAACTCAAACAACGATCCGGGGAAACAGTTTTGAGGAAACATTTGAGTCGCTAGGCGCATTGAAGGAAGACATTAAACGTAAAACAAAATTGAGGAGTTACTTTAAGGGGGAGGACTTAGATTTTGAAGAAGATTTAAAAATTATGAAAAATTTACAATTGTTTGTTAATAACTGTTTCAGTATGAGGATATGTTTGGAACAATTATTGCACATTTCAAAAAAATTCATTCCAACAATCTGAGACTTTTCAACGACAACATCTATGATCGTACAAAGCAAAACTGAGTTGTGAGTATGTACAAGCAAATACTTCAAAATAAAAAGGTATTTTAATTGAAATGAATCTCATCTCGTTTAATTTCATTGAAATTTCTTTATAAATTCATAAAGTATAGTATGTCAACTCGAACTCATCTGCACTGTATCCCCACAAAAAAGTGTTTTTGTTGATTTGATCATTTTATTCTGCGGCTTTAATTGTCAATATTGATGTATTGCCAGCAAGCTAAGCAGCAAAGCGTGTAGCAACGAAATGAGCGAATCAAACTAAAAACAGGCATGCAAAAACAACAACAATAACAGAAATAATAACAACAACAATAGCAGCAACAATAAGCGTATGACATCAGCTGGAAAACGCGTCGCGTCAAGCTACTATAAACAGCAAACAAATCAAGCGTTGCAAAGCATTCCGAAGCGTCGCTGCTTTGAAGCAAAATAAGTGCTTAATGCTCTGGCGAATTTTAATGGCAAATAAATGTCATGAAATTACACAAGAATGCTTACTACATATCACACAGAAAACGAATGATATGAAACATGCGCGACTTCCTATTTGAATAACTTCTTAAGTAGCAGCTGGCGTAACGTATACGCCCTGGCGTCTGTAGGGCTTATGGAAGGAAGTTGGGTTGTCTATGCAATTAAAATAAATAATATTTAGAACACAAGCAACTCAATTGTATACAAATATAAATATTTCGCACACACTTTCGTCTCTCCTCCTGAGGACCACACCTTATGTACGCTCTCACGCCACAGTCACTCAACTCGCTCCAGTCTTAGTCATGACTCGTGTTGGCTTTTGTGTTCATTTTAATGTCATTAACAGCATAGAAGGTGTTCATAACTCGTAAAATTGTTTTATCACCACCACCCAACAACAGCAGCAACAACAACAGCGGCGGCAACAACGGTAGCATACTTTGAAAACAAAACCAAACAAACAAGCAAAACAAAAGGCAGCTACGGACCGGCAACAAAGTAAAGAGTTATTAAATATTGATGTTGTTGTCTAAATTATTGTTGTTATTGTTGTAGTTTGCAGCAGCATCAAATGGCACAACGTGACGAAACAGCGTCAGCGCAAGTTTGCTAGCTCAGTTATACATATGCTCGTGCATATGTACAGTAGCGTTCATATATATAAGTACAACCGGAAGTTGTGTGAAGGGAGTGAACTTTTTGCGTGAATAAGAGAAAAATGCTTTTCAAAAGGAAAATTTTGAGTTTGTGAACTCGTAATAAAGTGCGAGGTATTTAAGAGGAAGATTTTAGAAAATCTCCGGAGCAAAACTTTGTTCCAAAAGCTTTTAATTTCAATCTATAAAGCTACAATAGCAAAGCTTAACCAAAAGGCAAAATGATTATTATGCATAAATGAAAGCGAATCATAAAGATATGGCTATGACTTAAAGTTATACGATTGAATGGATCTCCCATTGACTGAGCTTAGAAGAATCATGAATGAATCGTTTAGTAAGGTCTTCTATTGGTCTAGTATATATTTTTTATGTCAACAGAAAATAAATAGAAAACATCCCCGCCGTTAGTTCTGATTTCTCTAGGTTGGACAAGGGGCGAGCAAATGGATCTGGTAGTGAACGAGGGCAAGACGAAACATCTCCTGTCATCAAACAAACAGTCGTCGCACTCGCGACTTGGCTCCCACATCATTGTTAACAGTATAACTTCGAAGTCGTAGATAATTTCGTCTATCTTGGAAACAGTATTAACATCAACAATAATATAAGTCTTGAAATCTAACGCAGAATAACTCTTGCCAATGGGTGCTACTTTAGATTAAGTAGACAATTGAGAAGTGAAGTTCTCTCTCGACGAACAAAGAAAACCCTACAAGTCACTCATCATCCCCATCCTGCTATATGGTGCAGAGGCATAGACGATAACAACGTCTGATGAGTCGATGTTACGAGTTTTCGCGAGTAATGTTCTACGGAAGATTTATGGTCTTTTGAGAAGTGGCAACGGCGAAAACCGCAGGCGATGGAACGATGTGCTGTACGAGATATACGGCGACTTTGTGATAGTTCAGCGAATGAAGAGACAGCGGCTACGCTGGCTAGATCATGTTGTCCGGAGAGAAGAAACCATTTCAGTTTTAAAGGATTCCGATTCAGTAACCGCCGGTGAAAACAGAGGAAAAAGAAGACCATCACTCAGTTGAAAAGACCAGATGGATATCCTTGGAATCTCCAATTGCCTACAACTTTGCCATTTAACTTTTTCCATAGGACTCGTAGTTTTGCCAGGAATCGATTATACCGGTGTTAAAATTGTTTTTCCTTCTATTTTTGTTAAAGGGTTTCATTCTAATTTAATTTTTTTTGTTTCAAAAATTTTCGTCCTTGGTCTACTGCCCATTTTGTTCGATAACCATGGCATATAACATGAGAAAACCCCACAAAAAAGATTGTAGGGTCAAAAGATAGTACTGCATTGTTGCTTAAGACTTTTTTTTATCTCGAAAACTGTATAATCCTTCGAGAGTTTAGAAATTGACTACCACAGAGGTAAACAAAGTAATTTCTGGCAGAACTCACCAGAAAAAAGTGTTTCTCAGGAGAGCTTCAAGTTTTATATTTTCTTTGAGAAGATTATTTGAAAAAGACAAATTGAAATGTGCTCAATGGGCGTTTAACCAGATTTCTACGACATACACTACGACATAGACAGCCTTTATATTAGCTAGTATTTATTTAAAAAAAAAAATAACTAAAACAAGAAAAACGTTAACCTGCACCGAAGCTAATATACCCTTCCAGATTACATAGAAAATAATAGACCAAAACTCTTGTCAAATGTGAAAGTTTTCCCAAGAACTTGATTCCGATCGTTCATTAGCAGCTATATGTTAAGTGGTTTACCGTTAAAAAAATCTTGAAGAGAAAACGTTTGCAAAATTTAACTAAAATAGTTCGTATATATTATGGCTAAATCGAAATCAACATACTGTTCACTTTATATTACTGGGTGTTACAAACTTGACAAACTTAAATGAGTATAATAAATTGCATGAAATCCTGTTCATATTACGGTACTTAGATGAGAACATTGAACTTCATTGTTTTTTATGTGGAGGGTCTGCAATGTGAATATTATTTTTTCTTTGAGAAACCGTAGTGAGTTATGATTGCTTACATATGTTTAGAGCTAATGTTATGAGTAATGTGTTTCTGATAAAAAAAGTTAAAACCAAAAGAAGGAATAAGTTCAATATAAATTGCACAGCTACAAAAATACGTGCAAAGCACTTCACCCAGCGCAGTCACCATTCGCCCAAGAGCATGTTGATTTCATTTGAGGCTACATGATCCCATGAGTGTTAGGCACGCACCTACCGTCCTCAATGACGAACTCGACTAAGGCGGCCACCAGGCATATAAATATGTACAAAGAGCACACATAATGAAAACACAATCTAAACGAAACGCTGACAACAACAAAGCGAAAATGAGGCTGTACAAATAGCGGAAGGACGACCGAGTTTAAAAATGGGAATGGCGTGAAGGACGTTCGTTGATTACGTGCAGGAAACCCAAAGCAAACGTGTAAACGCTATACAAGAGCAAGCTGGAGCATATTTAGACCAAGTACAACGGCATATTTATGGAAATTAGAACAACTACATATGTGGTTAGTAGAAGTAAACTGAGTGTGAAAGCCAGCAAATAAATTCGCTTGCAAAGTTGCAGCAGCCTTGCAATGAACCAAATGCACACTGGGCCTACAGTACATACTATATAGAGTAGGGGAAAAATAAAACCCTGGAGTTGAAAACGCCTTATATGAAATGCAAAGTTAATACATACTATTTCATAACCACAAACTAACTGGTTTGAAAGTTATGTGAATTGAGATGGTTTGCGAACCGGTGTTCACACGAATGGCTACTCTCATCTGGTGTTTATATTGGAATTGAAAATACGGCAGAAGTAGTTTTAGTAAGGAACCAAAAGTAACTGGCAAAACTAGTTAGTAACTAGTTAGTGGTAGTAGTTAGAAACTAGTTAGTAACTAGTTTTCATCGAAATATTTGGTTGAGCAGTCCCTACAACATAACAAAAAACCTTATCGTACAAGTGTAACAGTTTCTTGAACTTGCTTAAAGCACACATACTTACATAGATAGCCCATTGGGGTAGTACGTGTGTGAGAAAATAAACAAGGATAAAGGATGCCACAGCGCTGCTCAAGCAAGTGTAAGTGTGCAAACTATGGCCAAAGGGGACCTGACGACACAACGAGAAATAAAAATAGTGCAAGAAAGCATGTACGTTTGCAAAAACAAAAAAAATGCAAAGGAAGGAGTCAAAAGTTTCTCTCGTGGCAGTTACAGTGCTCATTTGGCGCTTCAGCGGCAAGTTTCTTCCAACTAGACGCATTGCAGATAAAATCAAATGATCCTGAAGTGAACACTGAATAAAATGGGCTGTGTGGGTGTGAGTGTATAAATACACAGTAGAGAAATAATGATAGATATAAGGAAGTGCAGCGCATCGCCTGGGACTATTGAAACGTCAAAACTTGAGTTCCATAAATGTCACACTAATTAGGAGAATATTAAATACTTTGAAAATATCCTTGAGTTTACTATATATACATATGTATTTAAGCGAAAAGAAAACAGAAAGTTGACCACAACGGTTCAAACTGTCTAGAACCTGAAGGACATTTTACTTCGATTTTATGGGAAACTACTAGGGTTCATATCGTCAAACAAGGTAACATCAATTTTCATAAGTTCACAGGCGAAAGAAAACCGATTAATAGAAACCACTCAAGTTATCAAAATTTGAGTTTTGGATATAAAGTGATTATGTATTGGTTATAAATTGGTTATCTTACACTCATATTGAAATAATATTTGAGTTTTGGTTATAAAATGGTTATACATTGGTTATTATTGTTGACAACTTTTTTGGATGTTCGTTTGATGATGCGCTGTTTTGCATTTTAGGTTACGATATATACATAGTTTACCATCTAGATCAGGAGTGACTAAAAAATTTAACTCCAGAGCCACATTATATTAACTTACTTGCTGTAATCATTTTGGGTATTGTTTTTAAACAATACTGCTTTTGTTGTAAGTGAGTTTTTTACGAGCCAAACGGAACAAGTGAGCTAAAACGAGAGTAACCTCGATCTAGATGAAAAAGGAAAGAATAGACGTTGTTTAGAAAGGGTTTAGGGATCCATGTCTGAAACGGTTAGTAATTGTTGATGAGAAGTGGTATAATTACGACATCGTCAAATAAAAAAGATCGTGATTCGTAAAAAGATTGCGAGATGAGCCGGTGCAAACTGAAGCCAAGCCAGAACTAACTCTGTTTGGTTAAATCGCCAATAAATCATGTACTATGAGTTTGGCACTGTACTGTCAATGATTGGACCGTCTATATGAGGGTAACTCTGTTTAATCATGACAACATGAGGCTACACAAGTCTGTTGTTAGTTGCCTGGAAGTACGGTAGCTTGATTGGAAAGTTCTTACGCATCCACCATATATTGTGACAAAAACGCTTCATATTGGATGCCTTTCTTTCTACCTCTTCAACGTCAGCGTTCTAGCTCGACTCGACCCGATAAATCTAATTTTTTTCAAAAATAATACCGTTAACAGGTCTCTTTGGACATTTTTGATAGTGCGAATTTCGATCCCAAATTAATGGAGAGCATTAAAACTGTCGATGAGAAATGTCGACTTTCATCGGGTGGGAAAAACGAGCCGAAACCAAAACAACCACTTCAAAGCCGCCTAAAAATCAAAGTAATGCTCATTAATTTTTCGATATTCGTGATTTGGTGCATCATGCATTTGTTCCGGAAGGACAGACGACCAATAAGGAGTTCTATTAAAGCTTTTGCGTTTCCGGAATTGTGGAAGAACAATTTATGGATTTTACATTATCATGCACCATCGCTTAGTCATGATTGTGACCGAATTTAAAGCCAAAAAGGTGAATACCATCGATCGCCCACCGGATTCACCAGATTTGGCTCTGAATGACTTTTTTTGTTCCCAAAACTGAAATTGCTGCTCTTTGGAACCAGTTTCAGTCGATTGAAAAGATAAAACAAAATTCGCTGAAGGAGCTAAAGGTGATCCCAAAAAGTGCTTACGAGAAGTGTTTCGAGAATTGGAAAAATCGTTGACAAAAGTGTATTACGTCTGGTGGAGATTTTCGGGTACTTTTTTGTCACAATGTATAATCAATATCTGGCTTCAAGTGATTATTATCGGTATCTGTCTACGGCGAACGATTTGGATGATGACAATATGCCCTTAAGAGAAGATTGTCTGTTTTTTTGGAAATGGGTATTAGGGTTATGAAATAACTTTCAAAATCACAACAAGTTAAAAAAAAAACGTTGCCTACTTGATCGCACTAACTGTGACCTGTAACCCTTCCATTTAATGCAAAAATAATGGATATTCTTTGGAACCCATTAATTAATATTTTTGAGTTTGTAAGGCTATTATTAAAGAAAGAAGTGAGTTTATGAGGCTAAAGCCCTGCACTTTCTAAAAACATTATGTTCCTTAAGTCAACTCTAATTGCTTTGATTTCCATTGTTAGAGAAAGATACATATGCAACAGCGGTAGCCACAACAAAAACTACAAATACGCGGAAAATCAACAAAAAATCGCATAAAATCTATAATTGCATGTACTTGCCGCTGGCTTATGTTCTTGCCACAAGTCATAAAATTACAATTACACAAATGCAAAATTGCTTCATTTCTATATACATACATAAGCTGAATACATACAAACATAGTATGTTAATATGTAGAAGTGCCACACGCAAACTCGCTGGCAGTGTGTAGAGTTTGGCCCATTTTTATTGCGGTTGCAGCTTTGCGTTTGCTATTTTCTTGTTGATTGCGCACAGACAAATTGCAGGCGCGATAACAACAACAGCAACGGCAGCTATAACAAATAAATGCAACGGCATATAAACAGACGGATGAGCCAGTCAATAAGCACCGATCGGTGTTGCGGCGGTTGGGGTGTTTGGAAACTGCATTTTTAGCGTGCATCCATGCGAAATTGGGCCAATCGTATTTACTACTATTTTTGTTAGTTTGTTGTCTCTGGAGCATCGAAAATTTTGCAACACAAACTAATAATAATATACACGTACGCAAGTCTATCAAAGATGGTGTGAGTGCAACAGCTGTTTGCTCAGCATCACCATCTAACAGTCGATCAATTCCTTTTAGTGGAAGCTGCCCCCACTAGACGCTTGATGGGCACACTTTGCTTTCGCTTGTTGGCGTTTAATTTTTTCGGCAACTTGCCAACAAATTCCACAATTGTGGCGCATAGCGAAATTTCCACTTCGCCGCGTCGATTTGGCTGACAGCCGCCATGGCACTAAATTTATTAGATACACAGTGTATCTGCTTTGGATTGCCTGCTGGAGATCATAATCAACAGCTCCATGAAGCTGACAGTGTATCGGCGCCGAAGTACAGCGATACAGAAATGCAAGTAGGGTATACGAAAAAGTGTTTTTATAAAGTGAATTTATAAGTGGCAAACATTTCAATTCTTGCGACAGCTCAAGGTCGCTAAATTTATAACCCTTTAAACGCTTTTAGTTATATAAATACGTCCAATCTCTTTGAAGTTTAGTAAACATATCTGTTTGATGTTTATAATGAACCATTTAATGAAAAATTTCTAATGAAGCATGATATTGAAATGCTGGGGTTTGACATCACCTGTAGAGTAACGTTTTATAAAAGAAATAGAAAGACTTTTTATAATTATAGAATGGCATCACCTTCCGTTCAACCGCTAATGTTTTGATTATATTCATAAAATGAAATTCCCAATATCTCATTTATAAGAGCGTTTATACTCTCTTCTTCCACATACTCTTTCTTACTCTTTCTAAGTTATTTTCCTAAATTGCGGTACCTAGATACAATGTAATGAGCTAAACACACCGGCACGCTTCTTTTCCCGCAGTCATCAAAATTTTTGTTATAAATCACTACGCACTCCTCCTCCTTGACTCTTTAACTTCTTAGTCAGGCCTGATACATATTTAGCGCTACTGGAATTAAATCTATAGGATTTTTAGTTAGCCCTAACCATCGCAATTTCTAAGTACGGTCTACGACCTAGTCTCAGCATTGTATCCAACTGGGCGAATAGAACCGGCTTAGCTGCCAATCCAAGTAAAACTGAAATGGTTCTATTTACCATGAGGTACAAAATACAGGACGCCTCTCTCTTCTTATTCGGAATTTTTCGGCTTAAACCTATTGATAAGGTTCTTTCATGGAGACTAAAAATTGTGGAGAGATTATGAAAGGAATCGCTGATAGGGAGCTTTGAAGAAAAGGTGGGTACTCTCATCAAAGGTAGTGTTTTGGCTTCCCGAAACCGTAGTCAATGTTCTATGATGCATTCATTGAGTGGATGATGATTGAAAAGGCTTGCACTATGAACTACACCAAGCATACTGGTTGCAAGAGTAAAAAGGGCTGTTTTTTCCCCGAGGAAACCCATGTAACCCCTTAAATTAAACACAAAAATATAACAGGTCAATTGAAATGTACACATAGATGGCGCTACTGGCATTAAGTCTAAGTATTTTCGTTAATATTTTAAAGTCGCACTGTCGGATCATTACTTTGTGAATCAATTTGAGTGAAGAAAATTTTGTTTTTGTAAAAAAATGGATAAACAGGAATTTCGATTGTTGAAAAAATATTGCTTTTTGTAGGGGAAAAATACAGTTGCGGCAAAAACTTGGTTTGATGGCAAGTTTGCGGACCCTGTCCCAGAAAAATCATTCATCTAGGATTAGTATGCTAAGCTTAGATGTGGTGAGTCGTTTTTGGAGATTCCAAGTGTAGCCAGGCACTTATCCACTTGGTCTTTCCAACGGAGGATGGAGCCAAATGTAGAAGTTCGCGCATGTGAGTAAAGTTTTCTGAGCGTCATTCACTTGGGAGTGATCAGAAACGATTTCGGACCCGCCATGTAAAAAACACCAAATGGAAAGGACACAACAGCATCGGATGAATAATTTTTATCGACTACCTTGGAAAAGGAAGAACCATCAACAACAACTATTACATTGGACCGTTTGAAGGATGAAATCGCCGAAAAACGGACGCATTTGAAGAAAACGAAAGTGATGTTTCACCAATACAATGCAACGTGCCACAAGTCATTGAAAACAATGGCAAAATTCCATGAATTGGGCTTCGAATTACTTTCGCATCCATAATATTATCCACATCTGGCCCCTAGCGACTGTTTTCTGTTGACAAATCTAAAAAAATATGTTCGCTGTGAAGAACTTTTCTTGGAAAGAAGAGATTATCGCCGAAATGCGGCCTATTTCGAGGCAATCGTACTACAAAAATGGTAAAAAATATAAAATTGCAGAGTCGCTACTACAGTGTACTTGAAGGGAACTATGTGTAATAAAAAAAAAAACAAATTTTTTCAGGGAAATATATTTTGCTATGGCCAAGGACTCTTCACCTGACCTGTTAATTGTACTTCGGAGAGAATCCTTTTCTGATAATATTATGTCTTTATGTCAAGAAAGGGTTGCATCGGCTCAGACGCCGCTTGAGAAAGAAAAAAATTTTGATTTTTATTCTAATATGCCTATAATTTAATAATTGTTTTTCAATATTCGATAAGAAAAATATTTCACTTTAGGATCCCAACACTTAAGGCTACTTAATTGAGCTTGGAGACAATGTCGATTATGCAACATAACCAAACAAATACAAATCGAATAAATATTTGTTTATTCGTTTTTGCACTAGGCAAAGCTTAAACCGCTTCAATTGGGTAGATCTACAGGGAATATGGCATGTTTGTTATTGCTCAATTGATTATAATTGCTGATGCGCTCTGCCGTTTCGCCGTTTCGTGTGATTGTGCGACATTTTGAATTATTTGTTGCATGCAATTGATCATATTTAGCTTGCGGTTTGGTGTGGCGTTGCGCTAAATGGATTTATCGCACGCATGCAATGTGTTTGCAAAATATAGAAATATAAATAAATAAAAATGTGTGGAAGCGAGTGGCTTAAATGAGAGCACGAGTGGTTATCGATATGTATTTGAGTGGAAGTTATTATAAACATTTGAAAGACAGATATTTAAGAAGATATAACACATGTGGTTAAGCGCTGCTGCAATCGTTTACATACAAACAAATATGAATGCAAATTACCGGCGAGAAGAGGCATGAACCGAATTCATTTGTCGCAAGTCGAGAAAAGTCAGACTTGGTGACACACTTATACAAGCATGCAAACATCAACATATATAACTGTATAATAGGTAAATGACTTTTATAATAAAGCTGTTAACATACACATATACACATACATATACATACATAAGTGAAGTCATTTGCATGCGCACTGAGCGTTTCATATGTCTCCGCTGCTCGCATTTATTGGCTGTTGTTGGTTGCCGGCTGCGCTGCCTCGCTTGCGAAGACACATCTGTTGGGCATTGTTCCACTGACTTAATTCTTATTGAATTGCAGGCGCGTTTTGTTGCATTGCGCAAGCACAAAAGCAAAAGAAGCGCTGCCAACAACAATTACAACTGACTGCAACATGCAGCAGAAAAGTGTTTTATTCACAATTTTATTTTTTCAAGTTTTTCTCTTTTTTACTTTTTGTATCATCTTTCACTCGTTTAAATCATATTGCTTTAAATAGACTTTTTGTTATGGAAAATGGTATTCAGTTACGGTTTGCATGGTGGTGAGTACAATGCTCCCATTTTCCGCTGCGCAACAGTGTTGCATGTTTGGGCGTTGTTGATATGTAAATTTTTCAAAAATTATAGGTGGAAAATATTGTGTTGGTATAGCACGGAAAATTTGTTGAAGAAATTTTTATATGAGAACTAAGAAAAGAAAAATGATACTCGAAACAATAAACTTTCTATAGCTGATCTAATATTCCCATCAAAATCGTAATAATTTTGAAAATTTTATAGCAGAAACGTGGCAGCATGAAATACCAAATATGGAGCAAAGTAACCCACACCTCAATACCTTCGGCTTTAATGTCCGTATTTACTTGTTCAAGGCCAAAAAGAGCTTGGTTCTCACAGCTCACAGCTGAGCTGACGAGCATTTAAATTAGGCACTTGAGCAGATTTGCAATGAGTACAACCCGCTTGGTCGACACATAAATTCTAATTGCTGGAGTTTTTTACCTAACTTCACAATGGATTGACTATAATCAGTCAAAGTGCGATCTTTTCTTGGGAACAGACATATAACCTAACCAAACACATACATATGTGAAGTGTATTTCTGTTGGCTTTGTTGGCTGTCAGTGCTATGGTTCTAGCTTTTCAGGTTCTTAGAAGTATAGTGAATATACATAAAGCAAAGAGTTGTAACTCATTAAGAATAATATTGGTAATTGACCACGGTTTGATGCTACGACAACCAAATTCGTTATTTCATTTCTTTCAATTAAACGTACGTTGGGTATTTTAAGCTCTTTGATCGAACAAAAAAAGCAATATAATATTACCAATATTGATAAATTTCTCACTAAACTAAGATTTAGTACTATACATACATAAGTACATACATAAGTATATATTTGCCGCTTTCATAAAGCAGAAGTGGGAATCTTCGAGCAAAAGTGCATTTTCACACGAGCATGCTGAAACATGTTTGCCAAACCAACACATCGTGCACTGCATTTCTAAATTGCATTTGCATACTTTCACTTCTATTAATTAACACAAACTTATTACTTTACATTCACAAATTAAAATAATTTATAAATAATACGCAAAAAACTCCACTAAATGATTAATTTATTAGTTTTTTCACAAACTTTGATCACGACCATGTACCGATGCACACTTACCGACACACGACCTATCAAACAGAGAATGTTAACGAACATGAATGAAATTGTATTAACATTCGGTCATTCAGTTGCACTTCTTTTCTGCAGTGCTACTCCCCTGCTTCGTGATGACGAGAGAACAACTGCGTTTGCATGCGCAAGTATGTAACATTTCTACACTATGGTATTGTGCATGCTGTAACGAAATTACAGGTGATCACTCGACTGGTTTACAGTAACATAAAATGAACAAATAACATTGATTTGTTGTTTGCTCGGAATTATAACAGCAATGCCAAATAATTCGTTAACATCAATGCTCATAAAGAGTTTTTTTATACACTTGGGCTGGGTTGAATCGTGTCAATAGCTATGATTTATAATATTCTTAACTCTATAAAATAAAATTAAGGATGTTAACAAACGATTTATATTTCTCTTTGCAGATCTTATAAACCAGCAAATCAAAACTAGCAACTTGGAATTAATGAAAACCATTGACTGATTTACTCTGCCAAAAACTTAGCAAACGACCTGCCTACTAAGGTCTAAAAATAAATAAAAATATATTAAAAGGTAGTTAGCAGCAAATAAAATTTATAAAACATTTTTGTAGCTTTTTATATAAAGCGATTATTTGCGCTAACATTTAAAACAAAATAATCAAAGAAAAATTAAAATTTACAAAAAAATAAAATAATCACAGAAGAATTAAAAAATTGCCGTAATCATAATCAAAATTCAAAACATAAAAATAAACTAAAAGTGACCAGAACGCAAGCAACAAATTACTAAATAATCAGTTCCACGTCATTTGACGTAATTTTTTCTACCAACAATTTTCAACCAAAAACACACACACTCATCAACAACAACTTCGACTCATCATTGGCACCACGCTAGACTCGCAAAAACGTTCCAACACCGGTAAGCGTAGAAAGGAATGCAGCGCTGTCCCTATATACATGAGATGCGAGAACGTTTACTGAACGATCAGCCGCGAGAATCAGTACCGTTACAACAAATGGAGCGCGCAAATCTACTAGACAATCGACAATCGGCTGATTCGAATCAGGTCGGCACAGTGGTCAAGGTAGGGGCCGTCTAACATACTCGTACCAAGGATATGCAAGCGCAGCGCAGCTGTTAATTATAACTGTTTAATTTTTGCTTAGCAAAATATTTTTATAATTAATTCGAAATTTCTTTTAATACTTCTTTTAATGTAAATTTGTTTCTATAGCGCATTCTTTTATGCATTTTGTAATAGTTTTCATGCTCCTTGCCTTGTACAGCGTTGTTGTAATTTTTACATCGTGTTCTACCGTTACACCCATACATACAAACAAACAAAACGATTTATGGAATATCCTTGCACGAGTACCGATTGCCCCGTTTAAGTATTTATAATTATTTTATGAAAATTTCAAAAAAAAAAAAAAAAAAACAAATTATATCAAATTATTTATAGACATGCGTTTTGTTTTGCAAATTCATCTCAACACAAGTCATTGTAAATTGAACATTTTTGTAAATTTGAAAATACGACTGTTTTGTTGTTACACATACATTGCAACAACAACACACTTTTTTGCAATTATTTCGTTAAATTGGAATTGATCGTATGCGAAAATGTGAATTAGTTGTTTTCAGTAAATATATACATTTGTTTTAAAGCACAACAACAAAAACAACATTACATATGAAATAGCTGCGTAATGTATACATAGAAGAGTGAATGACATATCTACCTTAGGTGAAACCCTTTTAATCATACAACTCAAATTACAGAAGACTTACTACATACTATTCGTAGATTTACCTGTTTAACAAAATACATTTTCTAAGCTATTTTGCTCACAATTTACTGAAAGTTCTAAAAAATAATGTTTAAGCATGCGGTTATTATGATTATGGTTTTAGATAAGTTTTAAAATTATATAATTATTGGCCCATCAACACTTTTTAATTGTTTGGTTAGAGCATGTTGAATGAGCTCACAACCCACGTTGTTTTTTATAGTATTACGGAGAAAAAAGTACCCGGAAATTGTTAATAAAATGGAATATTTAATTATTCATTAATATTTATTTTTTCGCCTTCAAAGTAATCTCCACCAGATATACATACACTGATGCCAACGATTTTTCCAACTGGAAACACTTTTAATAATCACTTCTTGGGATGGCCTTCAGCTCCTTCAGCGAATTTTATTTTGTCTCTTCGATCGACTTAAAACCACGGAGCGGAAATTTCAGTTTGGAGAGCAAGAAAAAATTACACGGAGTCAAATCTGATGAATACAGTGGTTGATCAATGGTATTCATTGCGTTTTTGGACATAATTCGATCACAATCGTGGCTCAATGCGATGATGCATTCACATCGTGTAAAATTCATGACATGTTCTTCCACAATTCTAACCGCTTTCGAAAGATGTTCTCACGCCTTAATATGGCCAAATAGAACACTTTATTGAACGTCTGTCCCTCCGGAATAAATTCATGATGCACCAAACCAGGAATATCGAAAAAACAGCGGTTTTGGCATGTTTTTTTATTTCGGCTAGTTTTTCCCTCTATTCCGATGATTATTGACTTGTTTCCATGTCTTATCGGCAGTTATAATAGTCTCCATGAATATGGGATCAGAATTGGCATGATCAAGCAAGTCCAAAGAGATCTGTTTAATCTGGTAATATAGCAAAAAATTCAGCTTTGTCGGTATGAGTTAAGCAAGAATGCATTTCCTGCCAAAATATCCATCGAAATATATCTCCTCACGATTTTCAAGCACCAAATCCTTTCATTTTTAATATTTTCATCAGTTGAAGAGGTCGACAGTCGTCCAGAACGAGGCATGTCTCCAACGATTCCTCGACCGTCTTTGGAGGATTTTTACCACATATAATCCCAACATTCGCAACGATTCTGGACACGGAATTTGTTTAGTTATGCAAAATGTGGGACAAATTTTTTGTTCAATATTTTTATGGATTGTAAAAATCGCAACGCACTACTGAGGTGTGCCGACTTAAGCAGCTGCTGTAAACATATGTACATATTTAGTATAGCAGTTCAGGACGGTCCTACCAGCAAAACACATTTTTTGAAATATTATTCACCGGGTACTTTTTTGTCACAATGTAATTCTTTATAAGAGAGTGTAAACGAACAACCAGGTGATTCAAACAATGAAAGGTTATATACTGAAGACCAGGGTCGTTTATTTTTGAAAGAAGAAAATAATTTCATGAAAGAGAAGGAAATTTGGTAAAAGAAAAAAATAAGAAACCAAAAACTTGCTTAAATAAATTTTTAAAACAATTTTGAGGTTATGAGGTTATGTATAAAAATATCAGACGAAAGTTGTAGACTTTTTACTAGACACCGCTTTTTATTCCACTTGGTCCTTCCAACGGAGTGGAGGTCTTCCTCTTCCTCTGCTTCCCCCGGCGGGTACTGCGTCGAAATTACTTAGAAAATTTCTTATTGTACTTTACTCCTTAGAGTAGTAGTTTTGCCGGAAATTGAGTTAAACTGTTTTTAACCCTTAAAAATTCAACCATCTTCTCGCCTTTCTCAGAACTCAGTTCGCCCCTAAATTATTATTCCTTTCGCTTTTGCTTTCTTCCAATGGGTTTTATTCTACTATGATATTTTCCACTTTTTATCATTTTTAAAGACTTCAGCACTGGCTTATTACGAATTTCCGTTTGGTAGCTTCCAATACTTCATTAATGGATGACTGTAGTAATTGGAATATATTAGCAAATCAAGTCAGTTTAGCTTAGTTTTTGATTCAGGTTCTTAAATTGATAATATATTCTGACTTTAACTCAACCACTTCTACTGATCACAAAAGAGACTGAAAGCTAATATAGCACACCCTTTGAACACTTTTATTTTCAATCTAATATCGATGCGAACCTTATCGGTAAGCGCCGAACACTCTCATTTAGGAATTAGGTATTTATCTGTAAAGCATTGCCGCTTTTTTTCTGACTTCAATTTCTCAGAAACTTTCTTACAAATGGCGGTAGTTTTTGTTAGACATGGGTTTTTTCAATGAGGCCAAAGTTTTTTCTGATATGGCCTGTTTGACAGCTGTTACTTGATTTATACCCATTTTTGTTTGACATTTCATTATGAATATACTTATTTCGGATGAATGTTTTCAAATGGTGCAAATTTGTTAAGAAAATAATTGTTCAGTCAAATATTCGGTCAACATAATCGGCCAGCAGATCGGTTTTGCATCACACTTACGCCACCTCAGAGATGCCAAAGAGTGTGCACCGATGAAGCTATTGCTGCTGTGAAGTAGAATATCGAAGAAGAATGAATCAGTAATGGGTATCAGTGAACAAATCCTGCTATAATAGCGAATACTGCTCCTATAGATAGTACATATGGGAATGAGGTTCTACATAGTATGTGTCAAGAAGAATAATATCGACGGAAGAATTAGTAAGGACAACTCCTGTTAAACCTCCTACTGTAAATAAGAACACAAATCCTAGTCATCGCGCGTCATAATTGGAGCTGCTTCCATCCACTAAATGGAAAATTTTAAGCTTAATTTTGTTTGAATGGATGCATTTAAAAAAAAATTGTCGCATTTAAAGTGTTGATAATTCACAAGTTTTTGTTGATATACCGTAACATCCTCAAATAGTCACTACTGGGAGTGCTCTATGAGCAGAAGTGATTATTGGTACATATTTCTTCAAGAATGGAGCGGCTCATAGAAAACTGTGTGTAATGACTGAATTGGAGAATGTTGATTTAAACGAGCTCTGGTTCCAAAAAGAAGGCGCTACATGCTATACAACCAACGAAATAATTAATTTATTGGAGGAGACTTTTAGTGAGCGCATTATCTCTAAAAAAAATGGTCGAAAATTGAGCTTCTCAACTGGAATTTATTACAAAACTAAAGTCTTGGTCATAAAATTAAGTTATATGCAATTTAATTCCTATTCTAAAGTATGACTACTCCTCCTGGATCTGCCATTTGGCAACGAAAAGAACCAAAAGCGTTATATGCGTGGCTCAGCAGCCTACCAGACTCTCCTAATCTAAAAAAAGGATAAGGAAATCTGATAAGTGTGGTTGAAAATTGAGCTTCTCGACTGGAGTTTATTATAAAACTAAAGTTCTGGCCAGAACATTAAGTTAGGTGATTTTTTTTACCCTAAAGGATGATAACTTCTCCTGGACCTCGCAAATACCTACAACGAAACGAAAAGAACCAAAAGCGTTATATGCGTGGCTTATTAGCCTACCAGACTAACCCAACCTAACCTATTTCTTCTTGAAAACCACATATCTGAAAGAGGCCTCATAGGATGATATGTAAATGCTGTGAAGTTCAGTGGAATTAGTAAAGATATTTCAGTACAAAATAGCTTTTCTTCATCATTAAATATAAGATTTGTTTCTTATTTGTTGCCTAGAACACCCTTTAACTGTGTGACTATAATGCATGCTTTCGATTCCAATTTAAATTTTTCTTAACTCTCGTCTATTTTCATTGTTTGATGAATGTATGTAAAGGTTAAATATTTAAAAAAATGTTTTCAGATGAATTTTGTAAAATAAAATACGAAAATAAAAATTATAGACTTCCCGCTAAAATTGAAATGCTAACCGAAATAAACTAACATAAATATTTTGTAAATTTCTCACATTTTCATTACACCCACAACAACTCAACGCGTGTGAAATTGCTGCGGAACGCCGCATCTAACATGTTGCCGACGCCTAAAACAACGACGGACGACGCTATATGAAAACAAATAAACACGCATCACGGCCAAACATTTAAAACAACGCGTGAAAATATTAAAATTTTCGTTTTAAAATATATTTTATGCGTTATAATTAAAAATAAAACGCGCCACAACAACAACAAAAATAAATTCGGAATTACTTTCCTACTGTAGCTGCATGCCGATGGCTATCACACAAGTCCAGCACACCAGCGAACGCCGCTAGTGCCGCGCGATCTGGGCGAGGACTTCAATTTGGATTTTGACGATGACTTTCCGATCGATGCGCGTCGGCCAAAAAATGCCAAGTAAGTTCATTTAGTTTGATTATGTAAGTGTTAAGTGTTTAAATTATTTTTTTTTTTGTTTTTTGGAAAATCTATTGTGTTGTACCCATTTGCACAGAAATTTCCACTTTGCTGTCACAACCCACAATCCGAATCATTGAAACAAATTACAAAAAAAATTTAAAAAATTTTAAGAAAATTTTCTAAAAAAAATGTTTTAAAAATAAATTTATTCATAAGTGTTTGAGTGCTCCGTTTCTGTAAGCTTTTCAATTTACGCTTGTAAATAAATATAAGTAAATGTATTTTTTTAAAAATTTTTGCGTTTTAAGCTTGAAAGCCATGAGCCCAGCGCTAAGTTTCTACAAAATTACGAAAACATTTTTGAAACAGTATAATTTTTTTGAATTTAATTTTTTTTATTTTTATTGGCTGAGTTTTGTCTATTGCCGCTGCTTTTACCCCATTTATCATGTGTAAATATTAACCCTTAAGTGCTGCCCCACTAACACGAAACCGAAATATTGGAAACCTTATTGAAAAATTTTTGCCAAATATTTACGCTTGCAGATGTTTGTTTTTATAATAAAACATTTATGTTATTTTCTTTTCCTTTTATCGTCCATGTGTGCGCTTTATGTGCGCCTCAAACAAAAACAAAAAAAATTATGAACAAAAAATTTTGAAAAAAAAAAAATTTAATAAAAAAAATATTGTGGAAATTTAAAATAAATTAAATTTACAAAAAAAAAATATTTTGTAAAATTAAAAAAAAATCCAAAATTTTTCTAAAACAAAATTTATAAAAAATGTGAAATTAAAATTATGTTTAATTTCAAAAAAAATAATAAAAAATTTACAAAAAAATATATTGAAAAACCAAATTGTGAATGTCTATGTAATACGAAACCAAAATCCATTCGCCCACGTCACACACAGAAACCACTCCAGCAACGCTCTGGACCACGTTTCGGTTACATCATTGAAAAGGTTCGACTCTTCATTTTACTACAACTTTCATTTCGTTGCTTTATTGCGTTTTTGTTGGATTTCTGAATTTAGCTTAATTATCGTAATATACATACCTACATACAAATTACTCTTTGCTTGTGTATATGTGTAGGTAGTGTTTTTTGTGAAATTCATAAATTTAATTTGACCCGAAATTCTCTGGCATAGAATTAAATAAAATTGGCTATTCTGGAAAAAATTTACTAAAAAAACTTTAAATTGCACTTTTGTATGTTCATTTGGTTTGGGCAATTATTTTTTTTTTTGTTTAGGAAATGAGACAATTGTATGTGAGCACGGGATTTACGTAGTCCGTTTTTCGCATGGAATTTGTTAGTTACTGTTAATGCGTCTTGTTGTTGTATTTTAGTTAAACTAAACTACTTTTAGATGAAATTTTAGACACATAGGTCACTTGTACGAATACTTTTGCACGTAACTGTGTCGGAATATTGCACTTACGCACTTTGGTTTGGGTTATTTAGAGTCTAAGGGGAAACTGTTGCACTAGATTTTCGATAATCTATTTAAATTTAATATGAAATATGCTTGTCTATGATAAAAATAAAAATTCCTCTCTAATGTCTGAAAACTTTCTGAATATAATATATTTCCTTTCCATACAAAATAATTTACTACCTGAAATGTCGTATTTACTATTATAAGTCCATGGTTTATAGCATTTTATTAACAATATTCTATTGGTAAATTTTTTTCTAACAGTTGTAAGAATCTATAGATATATGGCCCTTGGAAATAGGTTGGCCCTTATATATGCTTAACAATATAATAGGTTGTCAAATATCTCCCTTCCGCTTTTTTACTCTTTATTCAATGCTTTATAAAAAGTGTTATAGTGATCGGATTTAGTTCAAATATGCGCCGTTTCGTTCGATAATCTCTTTCCATCTAGACGGCAACTTCATAATACCCCCCTCATAGGACCTCCCTCCTTATTTGCGAAGAACTCGGTCAGCCACTTTTCACAAGCCTCTTTTGAATTCAACTTTACATCAACAAGGGCGTTCGCCATGGACAGGAACAGGCGGTAATCACTTGGCGCTATGTCCGGGCTATATGGTGGATGCGATAAAACTTCCCATTCGAGCTCCCGTAGCTTCGGACGAGTCATCAACGAAGTGTGTGGTCTGGCGTTGTCCTGGTGGAACACTACACCCTTCCTGTTGGCCAATTCTGGACGCTTCTGGTCGATCGCCTGCTTCAAGTGGTCCAGTTGTTCGCAGTAGATGGTAGAATTAAGCGCCTGGCCATAAGGGAGCAGCTCATAGTGGATGATTCTCTTCAAATCCCACCAAGCATACAGCAAAACCTTCCTGGCCGTGAATCCCGGCTTGGCAACTGGGATGATTCACCGGCCTTCGGCCACAACCGTTTTCGCTTGATATTGTCGTATGTGATCCATTTTTTGTCGGCAGTCACCATCTGCTTCAAAAATTGGTCGAGTTCGTTCCGTTTCAGCAGTATATCGCAGGCGTTGATGCGGTCCAGAAGGTTTTTTTGGTTCAAATCATGCGGCACCCAAACATCAAGCGTTTTTGTGTATTCAGCAGATGGTTTAAAATGGTTTGGTGACTAACTCTCATTTTCTGGGCGATGTCACGAGATGCCACATGCCGGTCTAACTCGATGTTTTCCATGATTTGATCGGTATTCGTCGTCACAGGTCTTCCATCGGCTGGCTTATCTATGGTGTCGTTTTCACTCGCTCTGAATCGTCGAAACCACAGAGTACCATCCCCAAAACACCATTAAACTCACGGAACGTTTGTCGAACGGCTTTGCCTTTAACGAAGGAAAACTTTGAAATAGTGACCCCATGTTTACACATCTATAACTGTTGAACGCAATATCCAAACTAATCATGCATAGCGTCGTTTTGTAGGTTATGTCAATACCTTTCAAAGATGTATAGTATTGCCAGCTACGAGTTCTGTAGCGCTTTATACAAAACTCGAAAGACAAAAAGGCGGAAGGGGGATATTTGACAACCAATATTATTAAAAAGTTCAATCAGTTGGTCAAATTCTTGAGCTCTGTACTCAATTACTGCAAGATTATAAATTAATGTTTTTTCGAACCGTTAGGTATTACGAGTATAAGAATAGCTTGCAATCAAATCAGGCAATTAACCAAACACAATAAATTTGTATATCAAATATCGAATAAGAGCTTCTAAGGAAAACAAGAAGTGAGGCATGCTGATAACCTGAGAGTATCAGTCTTACTACTGCTAATCTGTAAATACTCTAATTAAATATTATCGAAGATTTGAAAATGCATCCATCGTTGTTTTAATTACTCTACTAAATAGAAGAGGCAAACTTGATAAAATTTACCGATTAATCTGTACAAATAGTACTACTACTGCCATCAAAAGGTGAATTGGTTTATAAAATGTAAATTCCTTAGTCCTTCTTCAAAGTAACCCTCGTCCTATAAATCGCACTTTTACTAACGCTTTTCCAGTCTTCGCTTTCCCCAGTTTTCGAAACAGTAGGAATTTTATTTTTCCGGTACAGCCTTCAAAACCCCCTTCGATTCGGATTCTATCACCACAAACGCATCAAAACGGCGAAAAACGCATTGGTCTTTTGAGTTTGCTGATTAGAATCCGTACAAAGCCAAATCAGGCAAATACAGTGGTTGCGGACGAATAAGACTACAGTTTTTGCCTAAAAGTCGCGAAGAACTTGTGCAGTATGAGATGGTGTATTATGTGATTTTGACCCCATGTCTTTTTGAGACACTAAACATTCTTCAAAATGATTTGGGCTGAGCCAAACGATATTCCAGCACTAACAGTGAGGTCTTTAATCGTCCATCCACGTTCTTCAAGCATCAAATCTTTGAAGTTTTGGACGTAGTCCAGAAGTTGATAGTCGTCCAGAGCGCGGCTTATCTTTAACGCGTTGTCTGACCGCTTTGAAAAGGTTGTACCATTTCAAAATGTTTTGTAAGAAGCGAAAAATTCACTTTTGTTTAACAGAAACGCATGTAACTCGGAGATATTTAAAACTTTGGACAAACAGACGCTCGATAAATGTTATAGAGTTTTGACACACTTGAAAAAATAATCTGCCTTCCAGATGCCTAGGAGTTTTAAGTGGCAATTTCATCTTATTGCTTTTGAACAGAGTAGTATATTAATGATTTTTATTGACTTTTTACTAAAAAACTCCTCTAAAATCTTCCGAATAGTTCTACATTCAAAGTTATCTATATACTAAAAGTTTCAGTATATAGACAAAGTTCAGTACTTGTATTACTCAATGCATTAGTTTTTTCTGAGAGCTTTACAAATAATTTTCTAAATATGCAGAATAATTGTTATATATATACCTAAAATATTATTATTATTATTATTATTTATTAGAGTAATATGAAATATTAAACTAACATGAGTAAATACACACTAGCTAGGGCCTACGGTGCGATTAAAAGTTTATTTTTTTTTTTTTTTTTTTTTTTTTTTTTTTTTTTTTTTTTTTTTGGTTTAAATATTAATATCCTTTTTTAACGTTTCGATGTTATCTAAAATATTTCCATTGTCTTGTTACTTTTAATAAGACATATTTTGCTGATGGTGTCATAGCACAATTAAATACTTTAAAACTCATTAAATTTAATATTCAGATGTACATATCGTTTGGATGTTTTGCAATTTGTTAGAAAATAATTAGTATATAATATGTATTCAGAAATAATTAGTGGGGATGACGTTAGAATTATTAATGTATTTAAATATAATTACACAAATAATAAGTACCTACTTATTACGTCTTAAACCATTCAGATATGCATATTTAGTCGTATATTTTATACCAGAGAGAAAATCATATTAAAGAAAAAGTTAAGTGAAACAGCTTAAGAGCTTTTATTGCAAGGAAGACTACTGACTACTAATATGTTGATTTAAATAATTAATTTACAAGTGATTGTCACTCGAAACCATAATGATATAAAAAATATGAACTTTCCATAGAAATGTGGAGACATTTGAGGAATTTAGCCGCTTTCGACCCTTTTCTGCTTCCTATGTTTTAGTTCTGCTATTTTTTATCATCATCTACATATAACTATTCTAAGATACAATAAGATACAATTTCGAATTTCGCAACTTTAATTAAGCCTAAGGTAAGCTTTCAGCATCTCATAATGAGCGCTGAAGATGATATTACTACTGGCGAAGGTTTTGTGACAATGTAAATAGAACACGGCAACCTGCAAAATATAATGTAACAAGTAATGAAGGGCTAAGCTCGGGTGTAACCGAACATTTTATACTCTTGCTACATATAAGAATCAGAGGCAGGGAAATACTTTATGGTGTAAAACGTTAATGTGAGGATCCAAATCCAAGCAATTTTATATATGCATATACTATATATAACTTCTATACATGACAGACACTTAAGCTTTGTTAGAAATACGAAAATAATTATATGTAGTATATGGCAGTTGGGGTCGTATCGATCTAATTTTATCTATTTTTCCCCAATATCTAATAATATTAACACGTCACATACTAAAAAACCAATCATATAGAGTAAAATCAGCCGACTGTTCGAAAATCCTCGTATTTGTTATATGGGGGCTAGGTCCAGTTTTTGCTCAATTTTATCAATGTTGGACACAAAGATACGCTTCCTAATTTTCATTGAGATAACTCACATATTGGCCGATACGTGCGATACAAAATCCCCTGGAAGTTCGAAAATTTTGATGCTAGGTATATGGGGGCTAAAGGAAGTATTGACCCGATTTAACCGATTTTTGACATACAGACATACTATTGTCAGGGAAGTACTATCCCTTAATTTCAATTATATATCTCAGAAATTGACAGATATTTTCGAACAAAAGTCAACTTTATAATGTAAATGTTTTGAATGTAAGATACAAAAGAACAACTGTATAAACCAGTTTCTACTATCACATATGTATATAACATTTTTTTTTTTTTTTGAGAACTTCCTCTATCGGAGCCGCGAGTACATTCGCACTTTGGAAAAGATACACAAAACCTTTCTGGCCGTCAAAACTGGTCACTATTGATGCGACAACGCCAATCGTTCTGATAGAACACACTTCCTCTGCTATTGGCCAAAGTTGGCCGCTTCTATGCGATTGCTTTCCTTAGATGGTCTAATTGTTGACAGTACAGGTCCGAGTAAAAAGTTTGAATGTAAGAGAACAACTTATAGTATATGATTCTGTCAATCCAAGCAAAATTAGAGCAAAACCTTTCTGGCCGTCAAAACTGGTTTGGAAATGTTTTCGTAACCGTGGTGATCCATAACTTGTCATAAATGATCCATTTAACATTCAGTTCAAATTGATATATTATATTGCGATGCAGTAGTTCCATGATTTTTGTTGGTGTTATCTCGTGTGGCACTCATACTTACATCGAGCTTCTTTTTGCATTCGGCCTTTTTTTAATATTCCGTGCAATGTGAAGCTTCTCGGCAGACAAAGCAGTGCTTTTCTTCCGACTCGATGATTTTCGATATTTTATATTTTCGCCAATTGGCCTTCCAGTTCGTGGTGCATTTTTGACATTAAAATTAGCGTAGAAATTCCGCCCAAGCATTTTGTCGTAATATAATAGTGCCAACATATGTACATACATGGGCTTCATGTGCCAGGATATGTAGGAGTTTAAGCCTTTCTGCCACATATCCGTAGATGTTTTCTATTCTGTTTAGTAGGCTGAATGATACTTATTACGCCGTCTGTATTTATTTTCTGTTGCCAAATCAAAGCGGAATCTGCTGATTGTATGTGGAAGTAGGTACTTACTGTTATACGTAAGCAGAAAAATCAACGTTGAAACTAGGCCAGACGCCAGGTTATTGACTTGCCACTGGCAGCTGCCAAAGGATGTGGCGCGCATGCAACAACAACCAAGTGAAACATACATATGTGAATATATCTATAAATAAGGACACATACAGGGAACAAATGCGGCACGTGCATGCGGACTAACTGCACTCCAGCCCGTTAGCTAACGTAAATATTTAATTTTCAGTGCCAAAACGTGCAACACATTTCAACATAAAATTTGCTGCCGCTTGCCAAACCAAAATGCGAGAAGTGTCATTCTAAATTATTAGATTAGAGCGACCACGCCCACTGCGGGCGTCTAAAATTCTATTTATTTACTATTCCAGTTTGGTTGCTTGCTTGTGATAAATAGCTAAATACGGGCACACCTTTTCTCGAGCGATCCCCTCACGTTCATACATTTCTGATGAAACAAAGCGCTACTTATCGCGTATTGTTCTTGCCACATTCGCATTGTGGCAGCAACAACATTAGAACATTTCACCTCATCATTTTCGCATTCAGACACGCAGCGGCCAAAGACAAAAGTCATTTTGAGCGCACCCTTTGCCACGCTTTACTCTCCGTTGTGCTGCATATCTGCTTGCTGCCGAATCCTTTCTAGTTGCCGCGTGTTGCTGCAGTCCCTTAGGTCTTTGGCGCAGGCGTCGTTGTGACATATTCACTCATACGTCGCGTAATACATTCATTTGTGCAGCAATTACTATCACCACCGTTGCAGAAGAAAGCGCGCGTGTCATAAACACACCCCTGATAATGCACAAGCACAGTGCTGCTTGCAGCACGGGGTGGCAGCAACAAACCCACAAAGCAGTGCAGCGACGAATGATTAGCGACGAACGTGCATTTCTTTTATTCCTCGTCCATAAAATTTCTCTAACCACAAAATTTCCAGGGAAAAATTATACGTGTGCGTGACTTGCAGCAAATTAGCAGCAATGTTGCATGCAACAACAAAACAATAATCCATAAATTAGCTAAATTTGTTTCGCATTAGTATTATTAAAGATTATTTGTAATATTTTTCATTGTTGTTGTACGAAAATTCATATGAATTTATAGGAGAATTATTAAAGATAACCGGAAGCTTTGCTTGATAAATTTTTCAAAAATGTTTTCGATAGTCAATTCATGCAAGTATTATATTCTCCTTGCCTTAAAACGACATATTTTACTCGGCTCCCTTAAGACTCGAGTTCTAATTCTCTATTAATTACCCTGTCCAGATTCGCCTGCTATTAATAAGTGAATTTAAAATAGCAACATGCTCCCCAAGCGGAGCTCTCCCACTCACTTGCCTCAAATCACTCAAACCATTTAACAACGTACACTTAAAAAAATAATGTGTCCATTTCCCTTTGAATAGCACTGCATACTCAATATATGTACCGTATGTACATCTAGAGTTGCCATCTGCAAACTAGTTTAAGTTTAAATGGAAATACTAAATTCTCTCATCCGTATACATAAAATAATAAATAATTTGGTCATAGAATTTGAATGTAATTTTATCCTAAAAGCTCCATTTTTGTATAGGGTTGCCAACATAAAATAAATAATTATCTAGTTAGAAACTCACTTATTTGTTTTGAAGCCACATAGTGAGTCGACACGCGGAATTACTATTGTTTATACGAGTGTTTTAATTGATAAGATTGCCAAATTCTTTGGTTGCCATTTTTTCCTAAAAGTTTTAGTTTTTGTAAAAGGTTGCCAACTTTAAATAAACAATAATTTAGTTAAAGATTAGGCTCTTTAAGACGATAATATTATATCACCATGAGAAATTACTATTTTTAGAGAAAGTTTAGATGGATAGGGTTGTCAAATTATGATTTTAATACGAGTTTATTAGGCATAAGTGGTGTTATGGTAAGATCTGAGACGTCCACATATGATATAAATTTATCAACCGAATATTTTAAATATTTTAGTTATAAATACTAATGATTATTTCTTTATAACTAAAATTATTTTGCCGACGTTTAAAACCGAAAATTAAATTTTCAATAAAGCCGATTAAAATTCCTTTACATCTAAATAAAGTGATCCATATTAGTTTTACTTCATATATAGTATACTTGCACGAACATTCCCTTCGATAAGTTCTATAACTGATGAATTCTAGAAAGGATGGAATTGAGCTATAAAAATCTTCTGGGTTTTGGTGACTTTTCACGTAAAATCAGTAGAATTAACAGAAGTCAGTGGACAGTCATGACGAATTTCGATTACTCTATTTTTTTGCTAATCAGATTAAATTCTGTTATTTTTTGCAAATCTAAATGATCGAAGATGAAATATGATAATCTTCTGTCCATATTGCATTTTGACTTCCTTTTAACTATGAAAATACGTACCAAGGTGTCTAATATTTGTATTTACTTATGGTTATTATTGGCGGTATATAATTTTTTGTGATTATAGACAGATAGATAAATAAATAAATGCCCTTAGAGTATAGGATGCTTAAATAGTTCTACGTAGCATGAATAATGCTTTAACAATAACAAGGCATACAAGCTTAAAATGGCTTAATCCCTTTAGGGGGAACACTTAGTGTAAAATTTTGAAAAGCATTTTTTTTTTAATTTTTTCAAATTTCGATAGTCTATACTTTTAGAAATGCCATACTAAAGTTTTAAACGGATATCTGAAATATTCTTGGAGTCGGAGGTTTATAAAATGTAACCGCTGAGTTCAATCAGCTTCATCAATTTACTTAAATCTGTTTTCCTAGAAAATGCATTTTTCGAATTTGATTTCAAATTAGATTTGTTCTTAAAACGTACATATTTTGGGCAGCTCAAAACCGACAAAAGTTTTGGATATTATTAAATTTTTTTAAACGCAGCTATTTTGTCAATATCATTAATTGTAGTTCGATAATGAGACAGATTTTTTAGGTGTCATCCACGCAGAAGCCCGCAATTACTGCATAAGTAGTAGTTTTTTCGTCTTTTATAAACTGTCACACTCGTTAAAGACGGCCTTACATCCACCATTCGATCAACATAATCGCCCAGCAGAGTCGGTAATTCGAGCAGTCACGGATCGTTTTCGCACCATGCTTGCTGTAGTGGATAATTGGGTGTATTTTATTGCAGAATGCCCGTTGTACTTGGACATGAGGGATCTGGGTGCTATGGGAATTAGCTGGACTGATCGACGTTTAGATGTCGATGTTATCTCCACTAGTCGGAATGTCGAACAGTTAGCGTCTTTTGAGCGTGAACTGAATTTGGGAGCGAAGGCGTTTAACTGGGTATTAGGATTAGCTTCTTGGGTGAGTGGTGTTCTACCTCTGGTTATTAGTTCAGAGCAGTATTGAAGTTCAATTGATAGTAGTTTGGACTATGAGGTCTGACCGGTCTGGCACCACGGGTAGCAGGAGCTCTGGAGTTCGCTCCAACCTGCTCATGCGGACTGACTCCTCGGGGAATATTGTGGTGCTTGTGATTAAAACCTGAATGTGGGAGGAGCTTACACTTTGTCAGTTGAATGTACAGTTGCATTGCAACCGAATGCCGCACCCAAAGTACGGCAGTGGTTTCAGATCAGCCTCGAACCATACCATAGTGGTTAGTATGTCCAGTCCACACTGCTAATTGATACTGAAAAATGACTGGCATTTTCAGGGCGCCGATCAACGCATTGATTTGATACGCTGTGCTTTTGAGCGACGTGGGGTATGGCTGTCATCAGTAGGTGCCCATTTTTAAAGACACTGGATGTTGTAGGGAATAATGTGCAAAGTATCGAAGGAGACCAAATCAGTTCATTTGCCATCGCGCGCAATAATTAGAATTGCGTGTTAATGAAAGATTTTGTGGAAGGATCTTGGTTTGCGGGCTTAGAAAAATCCAACTCGTGCTAAAATTGAAGCCGAACGACCATCAAACAAGCCGCACGTTCGGTGAATGGGCCCGAAACGAACTGGCCACTGATTTTCACAAGAAAATTCACTTCATCACTTTCGGTTGAACGGCCATAATAAACAAAATTGTCGCATTTGGAGTGATGATAAACAACAAAAAGTTATTTTATACGCCGTTACAGCCTCAAAAAGTCACTGTTTGATGTGCTCTATGGTTCCCTCTGAGCATTGGTTCATATTTCTTAAACTATGAAGCCGTCTATGGTTTATAATTAATGGGGAACGTTAAATAGCCATGATTAATGACTTTTGGATACGGTCACTACCCGAAATCTTTTAAAAATATAACGACAAATCCTTATCTTTAGAATAAAGCTAAATTCTTGGTCATAACATTAAGTGATACTCAAGTGCGTTTTATTTCTTCTTGAAAATCACATGTCTAATGACACCTCACATCATTTAGATTTACACAACTTAATATTGCGGAAACATGGCTAAAGTGTAGGAAGATAGAAATAACAAATACACAGAAGTCCTTTCAAATATAATTTACATTTAAAACCGGAAAGTGAAACTGTCAAATACCTAGGTCTTTGTTTGAATAGAATCTCAAATTTAATACAAAAAAGTAAATACATATATACTGGCTTTAAGGTCCGCAATCACCACTAAGTCTTGAAAATAAGGGTCCAAAAGTCAAACATAAACTAGTATGCAGCTATGGGGGATGGCGAGTTCATCCAATATTGAAATCCTACAAGATATCAATTTAAGACTTTAAGAAGCATTATAAGTGCTCCTTAGTAAATATGCAACTTCGAAATCCACAAAGACTTAAATGCACCTTTTGTTAAAGAATGAGTCTTGTATTTATAAAATTTGCTAGTAAGTTTTTATTATACAATCTTTCAAACTATGAGTCTCAATAGATTATATTGCTTTTCGTTGAGAAAAATTAGATCACAGAGAACTCCAGATCAATTATCTAGACCTTATTAGCAACTACCTTTTTTCTAAACTTTAAATTACGCTCAGTGTAATAAATTGCACTCGAAGGGATTTGTGTTTCCATAAAATTCAGTCAGCAAGTTAGTTGTAACAGGCCACAGACAACTACAGGGTGAGTGCGTTGGCGGCAAAACATTCCCCAAGCACGAGTACAAACACCAACAAACTAGCTAATGTTTTTGTTTTTGCAACATTTTCACTGTCAGTAGTTAAATTTACGGCATGCTGCTGCTGTTCTGGCAGAGTGAAGCCAGTGTATGTATGTATTGATGATGATGATGATGATGAGTACGGCGGTGATGCTGACGCCGGCTTCACCGTTGTTTATCCAACAACTTGAATTTTTCGATTGCGTTATAGATAGCATTAAATGGAAATCCACCCTTAAAACCCTCGGCGTTACTAAAGGCAAATGCAAAGTCGTCAACAACATCAAAAATAAACAACCTAGCAACAACAACATGGTCTTATGGTATATGCGGTGAGCTGGTGTTGCGCCAAGCGAGGTCGATGAGCAAGGTGAGTGGGGTCCATCAGCGTGCTACATCGTTACTACGATGCAACAAGGTGCTACAGAGAGTACAATGTTGTAAGCAACAACAAAAATAACAACAAAACAACATGTTTTATGGTGAACCCCGCAAAGTGTGGCATGGTCACAAGTTGGTTGTGTGTGCGTGCCTTTTATGTGTGCTTGTGCATGCACTGACTACGCGCAAGTGCTACGTGGCATGCCACACTAAAGATGCTTAGGTCAATTTATTTGCGTCGCATGCAGATTGCTTGTATAATGTTGTTGCTTGTTGTTGCTATTTTTGTCGTCATTGCCAGCGGGAGTAAGGTAAAAATTGAAACGTAATATATAAAAGCAACAACAAGGAAAACAGGAAGCGGCATTGTGTTGCAGCAGCGAGCAAACAGAGTGGCCACTTAAGCGGCTGTTGCGAAAACGACGCAAACAAAACAGCGAATACATACATACTCGCATAATAAGTGAATATTTATGCGTTAGTGTGTGTATCGCGAAGAAAATATGAAAATAAATGTAAAGGAAATGGGTTTGTATATGTGACAGCGGATTCTCTGCCAAAGCAAGACGTTTGAAAAAGGAGAGGAGCAAGGATATACGACGTAAACAAAATGGGCTACGTGTACCTGTGTTTTGTGCAGGTGTGTGTTGATGAAGCAAAAGCAAGGCAACATAAAAAGTGTTTACGACGTAAAGTATAGAAACACAAAAAAGAAACAATTTCAGGAATTTCTCTGCGCCGTAATGTATGCTACTTCCTGCTTTCAGATATTCACCACACTTAGCTACTATGGCCCTGTAGGAAAATATAATGTTTTTAAAGTTTAGTATTTTAATTTTGTAATAAAAAACGTTTGATAACATTGTTGATGAATTGTCGGCCGAGCTATTAAAAAAATAGCGGCGAAAAACTGATAAGGAGCATGCATCAGCTTCTCTGTAGAGTACGCATGCCCGACGATTGGAATTTAAGTATGCCCTATCCAATCCTAAAAAAAGGATACCTCACAATCTGCGCCCACTACCGTGGGATAAGCCCCCTCAACATCACATATAAGTTTCTATCGAGCGTACTGTGTGAAAGACTGAAGCCCGCCGTCAACAAACTGATTTGACGTTATCAATGGGGTTACAGACCTGGAAAATCTATAATCGATCAAATTTTCACCATGCGCCAAATCTTAGAAAAGATCCGTGAAAAGAGAATCGATACACACAACCTCTTTGTCGATTTCAAAGCTGATTTTAACAGCACGAAAAGAAGCTGCCTTTATGCCGCTATTTCTGAACTTGGTATCCCCGCAAATCGTATATGCCTGTGTTAGGTGACGTCGAGCAACATCAAAGCTCCGTCAGAATCGGGAGGGACCTCTCCGGACCGTTCGATAAGAAACGACTTTTTAGACAAGGAGACTCCCTATCGTGTGTCTTTTTCAATCTGTTGCTGCAGAAAATAATACTAGCTGCAGAGCTAAACAGAGAATGTACAATGAATGTACAATCTTATATAAGAGTATACAGCTGCTGCCGTATGTCGATGATATTGATACCATTGACCTCAACCACCGCGCCGTTAGTTCTGCATCATCATCATCATAAAATCGCTTTCACGACTAGGCTCCCACGTCACTGTTGACAGTCATAACTTCGATGTCGTAGATAATTTCATCTAATGATTATGGTGCATTAGTCTGACAGAGAGTGGTCAGTAAGATCTCCTTACAGCAAGAACATTTTCAACTGCTGGCTCTCATTGCCATCAATGATGCACTGTGTACAACATCTATGATGACTTTTAATACCGTTCAACATATTCAATAGCATCCCCGAACAAAGCCGGTAGGTGCATGGTTGCGAAAGTCTCTATCAGACGTTAGAAAACCGGATACATTAAGGTTCCCAGAGAAGAACATTCAGAAATCTTCTTGCACTCGACTGCATCTTTTACAACTTGCACCACTGCGTCGCGGAGCCTGCTCCTGGCGACATCTCTCTCCGAGATTTTAAGGCATTATTGTATAAAAACGGTCCAAAAGTGTTTTCCCTTATTCCCTCAAAAAGCAATGCTTAATTAACGTACGAAATCAAAAAGTGACATTTTCAGTTGAGAATAAGTTTGGGATGCAAACAGATCTCTACAAATATTTTGTTGGGTTAATGTTGACACAAATGTCCAAGATCGATATAAAACGATTTAATCGACCAGTGCTTGACCCTAGAGACAATATTGTTACAATAGACTTGGCTGGGTGCTAGGCTACAGTGGAGTCGCTGGAAACAGCAAAGGTAATGAGCTTTCTAAAAAGGGCGCCCTTGCCCAAATTCCATCAGGATTAGAACGAACTGTGTTCACCGGTTCTCTTGCGTTTTAGCATCTCGCGCAAGCTTCGTAAACTTTTGTAAGCAAAAGTCACATAGGCGTTGACGAAACTTGTGGACTCAGAAAAGTTCCATTGAATTACTTGCTTTAGCAAGATTTATCTCCCCATAATGATTTAAGTTCTAACTGGACACTGTCCTATCACTCATGGAGTGAGGTTAAAACTTTAATATTGAAGATGAGTCTGGTAATTGTCATTTTCTACTGCACTTACAAATCTTACAAGAGTCCGGAAAATTGGCGGATGTGCATAGTTGCCTTCTCAATAAATATGTTGCAGCCTCAAGAGATTTTTGATATGCGACGGTCTTTTTTATCCTTACCTAGGAGTTCTGGGCTTCAGAACGGATGGCATCTCCAGCTGCCTAATAAAGAATATTCGTTGTCTAACGAATATCAGCATGTCTATGTAATCTAACCTAATCTATCAAACTCATAAAACTTCTAGATGTTTTTAGTAATAATTTTGAAAATAATAAAAAAAATATTTAAATGAAGAAACTTAAATCGATAACAGACTAGTTCAAATTCGCTAATACATATAATAATATGCTAATTTTTTTTCATACATTAAAGTACATATACTTTCCTACAGGGTATGCAGCGCCATTTTCGGTATGTTGAAGAGCGAATTCGCCGCACTTTTCATATGGTGCACACTACATGCTCTCCAGAGTTAACTCTCTGCATAGGCGCATAGTTTGCAAAAGTATTTTCCTTGAAATGTGTTCATATGTCTTCATGTGTATAAGATATATAACAACGTAGCTAGTTAAGCATAATCATGTGCAGCATATTAAATTCCGCTTTATGACCACAACTCTCAGGAGCATAGGCACATTTGATTACTTTGATGCGACTAGTTTCCTTTTCCGCATAGCAGGCTGCAGTAAAGTTTTTCTTAAGTTTTGCGAAACTTTAATTTATGTGCATTTTCAGCTGCTTACATAAGTATGTGGTTACAACTGAGCGGCACAAGATTTTGTGCCTTATGATAGGGTCTTTAATAATAGCGGAGTTTTGAGAAAGCTTTAAGTAGAGTTAGAAAATATAAAAAAAAATTATATATTTTCACAATGTTGAAAAATGTGGATGTGGATCTGAGATATCATTGGTAACAGAAATTCTGTTCAAAAAAAAAAGTAACAAAATGTCGATATTTTGCTTTAAGGGTATATTGAATATTCTTTGGTAGCATTCGTACGATATTCTTGATTAAATTTTCGGTTATGTACTTTTTCATCAATCTCCCTAGCCTAGCAACGAGATATGTCAATCATTTATAATAGATTTCCAGGTATCTGCAGCTGTCCTAAACTTATTTCTTTGGGAGACCCAGTCCGAAATATGCTCTCAATATTCAATAGTTACATATATTTTTTATTTTATATTTACAATTTCGTGATCTTTCTCAATTTTGAGCTATTAATTTATATCATAGAAAGAAGGAGGAAGAAGGCTTCCGCTTTGTCAATTAAATAGTCGATTTCAGAATTTATTTTATAAAGCTATGTATACCCGAAACATGGCGAATAAAATAATTTTTGAAAATGAATTTTTTATCTAGAGATATAATAGGCCCTGAAAACTTTCTTTTCGTAAATTTTTGAAAGGAAATATAATCCAATAAACAACTGAAAATAATGCAGCATCGGCTTTTTGTTCTGAAAAGTTTTGAAATATGTTGATACCATTCCAAGAGGAACTTCGAAAAAATACTTAACCCCTCTCAGCTGCAAAAAAGAATAACAACAGCAGTAATCCATACCCTCCTAACTTTAGTTTCCTGTTTAGAATTTTTTCGACTCCAGAAACCTCGAAAAATTCTGATTACAATAGATTAATCCTTGGATCATTAAGACAAATAGAAAATTTGGTTTCTGATGAAATGACAGCTTCTCAAAACTAAAGCCGTTGTTTGCGAAGTAACCGAATTTATATCAGAAATCTTACTCCTTGCATCATTAGCTGACAAATGTATCACAGAAGGTTGTGTGAAAATTTCAGCTCCTCCGGTCCAGCGGTTTCGAAATAATTCTCTTCACAAACTCTGAGAACAGCGTTTCGAGAAGAACTTGTTTAAAGCTTTGTCAGCTGACTAAGCTAAGTTGAAAAAATTCTTACAAATTAACTCATACCTTCGAAACAATTTCCCGCAACATTTTCCAAATTTCGGAAAATGTTCTTGAATATTTGTGCATTGGAAATATGCAAATACAAAAAAAACATAAATTTTTGAGCTTCAAGATGGTTATTACAATAATTTGAGAATTGAGCAAACAAGACATTTAGAAAGTAAGCTTAAATAGCTAGAGTTATCATCTCAATACAAATTAATGTTAAAACACGTTACCTACATTTTGGAGCAAAAATAAAACTAAAGAAGCACAAACCAAAACCACTAACGCAATACCTTCTCTAATCAGAAAGCAAGCCGTGCGACATTCAGCCATTGGAAATTCAAATGTAACTCTGACCCAACATAAGACACAACAAAAATTCCGAAAACAATAAGCACGAAGGCAACTTAGGCAGCATAGATTATTGGAATGCACACAGTACAAGGAATAATGTCCTACTTTCCAGTGCAACATAAAATCAACAATAACAAAAGCAACGCAATAAAAAGTAGGTATTCGCACAAAGAAAAGAAGAAACAAAACAAACGAAACAAAAGTCGAAGACAAATCAACAACAAACAAAACAAAAACAAAGCGAATTTCCCCTCAACGAAAGCACAACAGCAAGGAACAAGGACAACCGTATGCCAGCGAAATAAGTTGGGAATGTTGGGAAACATTTTCCGAGCGAAAAAAGCAAACTTGTCCAGAGTATACAGAGTGTGGAAAGTATAGAGCAAGGAAAATGTGTAAACTGTGGGTCCATTAGAATGGCATCCACACTTTTCCGAGTCAAAGCAAAAATCATGCACACTGCGCCGAAGCGTGTCAGAGCGTAGCTTGGCTGGACCAGTCAATGGCCACTCACGCATACACCCGCACCAACACACACACACACCAGCAGCACTAACAGACATACACGTGTACTGATAGCACGAACGCGTAGTAAGAGCGTTGAACGCTGTCACTGATTGTGGCATTTATTGCTCAGTCATTTGCTGTGGCACATAATTGATGCTGTGTTAGATGCCGAACACACATACACATATGTACATATATGATTGTGAGTCCGACTTTATTGTATGCTTTCACAGCATTAACGAAGACATCAACATCTTTGGCAGGCAGCCGAGCTGGCATCCATTGGCCGCGCTCGCAATCAGTTGTAGTTGGATAGGATATCGTCGCAGACGAATGTGATTGCCAGTTACGGATTGTGAAAGTATGTGTTGAGCAAAAAAAAAATTGAGAAAATTTTCACAAGTGAAAAATGCAAACTACAATTTTTGGAGCATTTCTTGTGTGAAAAATGCGATTTCGTTGTAAAATGTGTAGTGAAATTACTTTTCTGCAGAATTTTTTGTTGATTGCCAGTGAATAAGCGTGGAAATTAAGAAGTTTTAATAGAATAAAGTGAAGGAAAAGATTTTGTGCGCAATTCGCAAGGCGTTCAGATACATTTTTTGCAAAATACACAGTGAAAAATAATTTTTTGTAAAAGAAAAAATTAAAAAAATACAAACTTAAAGGGAACATATCTTAATTTCGTAATGAAAAAAACTTGAAAGTACTATTTTTGAATTTATATAATTTTTTGCGAAATACACAGTGATAAATATTTTTTTTTATAAACGAAAAATTAAAAAAAAAAATTTAAAGGGAATACATCTTGATTTCGTGATTATAAAATTTTTTAAATCTTAAAATAAACTCAAAAATTCATATTTGGAATTTATATATCTTACATTTTTGCAAAATACACAGTTGAAAACGATTTTTAAAAGTACTAAAAGATACTAATTCTGAATTAAGAAAAACTTCTCTTAAAATACATTGAGAAATATATTTTTTTGTAAAATTGAATTTAAACAAATGTAAATTAAAGAGAACATAATTTAATTTTGTAATCAAAACAACTTTTCAAATCTTAAAAATGTTAGGAAGTTCTAATTTTGAATTCAAACACTGTTTTGGAAAATGCACTGTAAAAATTCTTTTTGTGAGCACAATTTTTTTTAAACTAAAAATATACTAATTTTGATATTTAGATAAATTTTTGGGAAAATACACACTGAAAAATATTTTTTTTTTGTAAAATAAATATTAAGAAGAAGAAAATGAAAGGAAACACATTTTTATTTTTTTTTAAATCTTTAAAATAACGAAAATATACTAATTTTCAATTAACATAGTTTTTTTTGCAAAATACACAGAAAGAGAGAGTGAGAAAAAATGGTTTTTTTCGCGGGCAAAAAATTTTAAAATTTTGTTTTCGTGTGAAGAAAATTTGTTTGAAACTTAGAAAGTACTAAAAAATACTAAAAAAGCAAAAAAAAAAATTTTTAACTTAGAAAGTACTTAAATGAACTTGAATTAAGATACATTTTTTGCAAAACACAAAGTGAAAAATATTTTTTTTTATAAAAGAAAAATTTAAAAAATATAAATTGAAAAGAAACTCACTTAATTTCGGGATGAAAAAGTAAAAGACTGATTGTAAACAATTAGCAAAAAAAAAAAAAACAAACAATTTTAAAAGAATTTAAAAAATCCTTGTTTGATTTCTTTTTTTGCAAAATGCAAAGTGAAATATTGTTTTTAAGAAAAAAGTAAAAAAAGCAGATCTTTGTGCGAAAAAACTGCGCTTCAGTGCCGCTCTTGCTTATTTTTTACATTGATAATGAATACAATTTAGTGAAAATAATTATTACTTCACTGTAATCTCAACTTTCTTACAAAATTCATATTTTATTGAAAGCTTTGCTTTAAAATATAAAAGTTTTCGAACTGAAAACTAATATTTCAATCAAAAAACTAATATTTTATTAAAAAAAACTATATCCATCCAAGCTGCTAATTACTTGCGAATATACACTTGAGACCTGCTGCCCTGATATATACACAAATAGCTGCCATTCACACATCAGTGCTTACACACTCACACATGCACACATATATAAACAGCTATAAAGCTATGAATACATAACTTGATGTGCGCTCAAATGAAACATAAACTCTCCTGAAGATGGTAAAATCTTTGGAGACGAGCACTCCCCAAACGCCATTCGACACAAAGCAGCAAAAATAAGACAAAATGAAAGTTAAAGAAGAAAAAAAAAACAAAAAATCACAAAAACAAACTACAACACAGCGACACACACGAACAAGCACCTGCCTTACGCTTGAGTTTAAGTATTCTAAGCAAATCTGCCTCCTCAATGGCAAATGGCAGCATCAATATTTTACCGTTCGAGCAGCAGAGTATTTTAATCAGCTTTTTAAGCTGCTTTAGGTTACATACTTTTAGGCGATTACCATGACTGAGCTTTAGGCGTACATTTTTTGAGTGGCTCAATTTCGTTTTTATTACAAAGTTACTTGGTGGGCTCGGCATAACGAGGTTGGCGCCGCCGCCACCGAGCATACTTTGCGAATTGTGAGCGCATTGGGGAGCCTATGAAACGAGCGAAATGCGAGCAGCTGGCAAGCAGCTGGCAAGCACCTACCGAAAGCAGACGAAAGTTAGCGCGAACTGATTTTATAGAGAGCTTGTCAGAGTTCGTTTCAACTCGTAGCATCGCAGTCGCCTAGCCGTGCTCGCGCTGGAGCCGAACGCTCACACTTACACACCTCTATAGGTGTTGTAGGTGCCTACAGCCAACCAAGCATCTTACCATCTGTTCGGAGCAGTTGGTGTGTTTTTGGTACGTTGGTGAGGGTGTTGCGCGCTGCAGAGTTGCCAAATGTGCGCATTATCTCATTAGCAACAACAGAAACAACAGTAAACGTCTATAATAGTGTCAACCAAAACAAAAAAAAAAAATATTATTATATTTGCCTTTGCTTCGGGGAGGTCAGTAGGTCGGCCCGGGTTGTCTGCCGCACACATATATACATACATATAGGCTTGTATGCATGTGTGTGCTGTATTAATGTTAACTTTTTGTTGTTACTAGGACGTCCAACACGGCTTTCATTTGATGCTTGCTACTGTTTTTGCCTTAATGGCTGTGCAGGTAGTTGCCTGTTGTTGTTGCAGCACACATGTTTTTGTAGTTTTTATTGTCAAACATATTTTCCCACACACACACACATGTATTTATGTGCATAGGCACACATGGTGCGCTTTCTAATGCCGAGTGCTTTGCGTGCACTCGCTTCAACAACTACGAAGAATCTGCGCAGCGCGAGGGTGTGACAACAACCCGCCCCCTTGTATCTTGCTGCCATTGTACACCAAGCTGCTGTGTTGTTTTTGCTTTGCAACTACTTTGTTTTGTTGCTTTTGTGTATGTCTAACTTCATTATACGCGCCTTTTTCTTCACCCCTCTCCCACTTTTTCCCCACCAAATTCACTTTGCCATACATACCGCCCTTCGTACGACGACCGCAATACGCACAGCGCTCGTGAATTCGCGTAAACTCAATAGCTACTATAATTCGTTTAATTCAACTTTATGCTGCCGCGCTTGGCCATTGTTTGCGCACGCTCAGCCGCCCGCTCCGCACCCGCTCGAAATTCGCGCCTCTTTGCTATTTGGTTTTGTTTCTTTTATTTCTTTGTTTGAGATTTTAGCATTAATTGAAATCTCAAGTTTTTATAGTTCTGTTTGCGTATGCTCTTAGCCAGCTGTCCAGCTTTTTGTCAGTGTCTGACACACGCACTGCTGTTGTCTTTGCTTTTGGTCACATTGTTGATGACTTCAGTTGTGTCTCATGTGTTTTTTGTTGTGCTAATGAGGGTCTTGTGTCAGTTGTGCTGCGGCTGTGGGTTAGTCCAATAGATGTACTTGTATGTCAAACAATTAACGACTAATTCATTGTTGTAGGTTTTTATGTCTTGCCAAAAATGGTTGTAGAAATAATTGTACCGAATTGGAGAACTGAGTTTGTTTATAAATAAAGCATATAATGCCAAAAACTGAATTAAAATAAATAGAAACATGGAAAAACGTTAACTACGGCTGCACAGAAACTAAACTAACCTTTACAAATACATGTTGTTACAAAAGAGGGTATAAAAAATCTTCATCGAGAATTTGATCCAAAAATTTCAATGGCAGTTTATAGCATATATGGTTCAATATTGGGAATTCCGACAAATGAGCAGCTTGTTGGGGTGAACTGGACGTGTACCAAATTTTAAATCGATTCCTTAAAAATTGAGAGACTATTTCGCATATATTATATTAAGCTCAATTTCGAAATTCGAAAAAGATATTTACATTAGAGATAATTGCCATTTCGAGGTTCGAGATTTAATAGGAAGATTTTGGTCGATAACTTCCAAACTCTTATTATTTCCATTCTTACTTAAAACTAAATATCCTGAAAAATATTATATTTCATCTATCAATTTTTCGAAATTAGAAGTCAATATTTTCAATATTCGAAAAACAGTGAAATTTTTTTTTACTTCTGACTAAATCTTTCTGCATAAAACTTTTTTAGCAGATATACATACATACGTACATATAAATAGGATCAATTTCGAAACTCACAAGAAAAAAATTGGATATTCGCAAAACGGATAAATTACTTTGTACTGCTTCCTTAATCGATAAAAATATTATATTTAGTATGTTAATTTTTCGAAATTCGAAGACAAAATTTTCGATATTCAAAAAGCAGAGAAATTATTTTTTACATCTGATTAAATCACTCTAGAAAGTAGATTTTTAGTAGATCATATAAGCTCAATTTCGAAATTCGAAGTAAAAATTTTCGATATTCGAAAAACAGATAAATTACGTTCGTACTGCTTACTGAATCGATAAAAAAAATTTATATTTAGTATGTTAATTTTTCGAAATTCGAAGTCAAAATTTTCCAAATTCGAAAATAAGAGAAACTATTTTTTTACTTCTGACAAATATTTTTTCCAAAAAGATTTTTAATAAATCATACAAGCTTAATTTCGCGATTCGAAAGAAATTTCGATGTTCGAAAAACGGATAAATTACGTTTTTACTGCTTACTAAATCTCTCCGTAAGAAAATCAATACACCTATCAAATGACCGCCTTTATTGTTCACAACAAAATAAGTTTTTTCCGCTGACATTTGATTTCGGCATAAGTTTTCCTTAAGCTTCTCAATGTCCTGGCGTATAATTTTTTTTTTTTCAAAGTAACCCGCTAAAAGATAAATCTGAAGATCTGGGTAAAAAGTTATAGCATCTCTTTATATAGTATTTCTCAAATAGGAAACTTCTGCTCGTCAACACAACCATATAATGGGAAATTACTCACTTCTGTTGATATTGAACTGAATATCAACTTCAATTTTCACTCTTAAGCGACGTGAAGATGGCACACCTTTTAAAATTTAACTACCATTTTCTTTCCAAAATGATTTCAAAGACTTTGGAATTTATAAAAAAATGTGTCTACTTTTTCAAAATAACTAACTGCCCGTAAACATTTTTGACTTGCAAAATTCAATTTCCTAATTCGAAATTGTTGAAAACCCAATTATTTATTTGCAAAGTTTTCTTTTCATTTAATTACTTTATTATGCCAATAGCCCCCTTCTCGGATATACATACTACGTACATATATTTCTAAGAAATATTCCTTAAAATATTGTTTTTTTTAAAGCAGTGAGATGTTTCGATCGAATGATTCCTTTAATAAAGTGAATCTTTAGTCAATTTTACTATTTTCTTGTTTCGATTTCAAGGTTCCGATTTTATGTTATTGTTTAAGATAAACTAAATAGCTATTCGGATTGTCTTCACGGACTTCCATTTATGCTAATAAATTGTACTGTTCACATAAACTCCCCATTGGAGAAATTGTACAGAGAAACTCATATATCATATATACATATGGGCATTTTCACAAAAAGGTCCACCACGCGTGCAAAATTCAAACAGTTCCTGAAAACTTTCTGTTGATGAATAATAAATCTCAAATGTGTTAATTTTATAAATATAAAGGAATTTTTATTTTCTTCTAATTTTGAGCCGAAATATACAACGAATACACAAAATTTACAAAAATCTGACTTTTTTGACCAAATATACCAACGTTTTTCCTTGTTATATTCCCTAATTCAAAGTAATACTATGATGTTTTTATAATTTAAAAATCTTCTGCTGATAGTAACATAATGTTCAACAAGCAGACAGACTGAGTGGAGATCGAATAACGGTAGTTTTTTTGTGTTTGCTTCTGCTTATATTCGTATGTCGCGTCCGTTACCGAAAAACAGCATTTATTGTTCTCATTAGTGAACAAAGTGTTGAAGTGCAAATTGCTTTCAGACTAAAAGCAGATACATCATTTCACTTAAAAAAAGTAATAATTGGCTCTCGGCAAAAACGATTAAAAAAATTTATTGGTGTTTGAAATTCGTCGCGTCCGTTACCGTAAACCTTAAATATTAAATAAAGTTGTAGAAATTGCATAAAATTAAAATTTTATTGATGGCAAAAACGGCAAAAGAAACAAGAAAAGCAATAACAATGAAGTATAGAGAGACAATAAAAGAAAACGTCGAGAAATGGCAGGAATACAAGAAGAAAGAAGCAAAACGAAAGCAAGAGTACCGAAAAAGATTATCGCAAAAAATGAAAAGTGATTGCAATTTATTAGAAAAGAAGAAAGAAAAGGACCGTGTTAGACAGCAAGTTTTGCGGCAAAAAAAGAGCATAAATAATATTGACAATTTGAATTGCGAAATTTACAGCTGTAAACAAACGATGGGAAAAGCAATTAAAAAAGTTGAGGCTGCGCTACCTAAAAACCTGAATAGAAAAATAGCTATCCTCAAATCTTTATGCAATAAATATATTAAACCAACAGAAACGATGAATGAAAATACAACCAAGTCATCAAAAAGCCAGATGCGCGAAAAATTAATTGAACAATTCTTTTTGCAAGATGGAATCAGCGTTCAAGCTCCTGGGAGAAAGGATACAATGATAATCAATGGGAAAGTAGCCTCAAAACGTTTTATGCTTATGACCTTAACAGAAGCATATCAACTTTTCAAAGCCGAATATACCGAAGAAAAAGTCTGCAAAACTATTTTTATTCGTTCTAAGCCAACTTACATTCAGTTAATAATTTACGACACAATATGTGTGTCTGTAAGTACCATGCAAATTTTATTTTTCCACTAGAAGGCTGTGCAAAGCTTATACCGCAGATTCCTGCCAAAGCTGAATTATTTCTTACATCAGTTTGCTGCGATGTTATGAATGAAAGGGCATGGCTAATAATTCTGACAGCTGTGTACGCGATATTAAAGACGATCTAGTTCCAATACAGTTTATTAATAAATTTAATACGCAAATCAAATGGAAACAGTGGAGAAAAGTAGATGATCGCATAACTTTAAACTACACTATTGGTCCATTAATCGACTTAATTTATGATATAGAGATTCAGCTACCAGCTTTTAAAATGCATTGTTTTGTTAAACGTCACCAACAAAATTACTTTGAAACTAAAAAAAAATGTAGCAGTTAATGAAATTGTTATGCAAGTTGATTTTGCTGAAAATTATCGCTTGACATTCCAAAACGAAGTTCAAGATGCCCACTTTAGTTATAGCCAAGTAACAGTGTTTACGTGCGTAGCTTGGGTTCTTGGTGAAACCAAGTCTTTTGCTGTTATCAGTGATAGATTGACCCACAGTAAATTCGACGTTTATTGCTTTATTTCCAAAATTATCAATATATTACAAAACCAGTACAAAGGAGTTACCAGCATTTATATTTTCTCTGATGGAAGCACTTCCCAATTCAAAAATAAATTTATTCTTTCTAGTATTCCAAGACTTGCAGCTGAATTTAATTGCAGAATCTTAGAGTGGATTTTTTTTGCCACTTCACATGGCAAAGGTGCTGTAGACGGAATAGGTGCCGTAGTTAAACGAAAAGTCTGGCAAATCGTTAAAGCAAAAAATATTGTTCTCGGTGATGCTTCATGCTTCTATGAATGTGCTAAGAACAACATTCATGGAGTTAACATTTTGTATATCTCTGGAACACAAATTGATAGTATTTGTAATCAACTGTGAGAGTTATGGCAAAATATTCCAAATATCAAAGGAGTTAAGAGTTTGCATTGGTTTTCATATTTCGACAGTAAATTTATTGAAGTTGCTCGGACCGCCTATTCATTAAAGAAAATAATTAAAATAGACCATACTAAAAACTAATAACTTTCTTCTTAATTTTTTAAGTCATTTTTACTAAAATGTTACTTGAATTTTTAATTTACGTTATTGGTTTGCTTAATTTTCAATAAAATTGAAGTGTTATAATGAAAAAATTGTATTTCTTTGTTCTTGGAAGATTTTGTCGCGTCCGTTATGTCGCGTCCGTATTTCTTCTATACTCAATTAAAAAAAACTAAGGGAAAATTAACATATTTCATAAACCTACGAATAACAGTCATCTGTTCGCATTTATTAATATATATATTTTTATATATATATAAATCCTTAATTTGCTGATTTTTGTATATTTCTGAATGCGCCTCAAAAAAACTTCTATTTTTTGTCGCGTCCGTATCACTTTATAATTGCTTATAACTACGTACTTATTTGTAGTAGAACCTTCCCGTATATATTAAAATCTAGTACTGCGTCAGCCCTTCAAAACAATGTCAATATATATAAACTTTTCCTTTGTCTTCTTTGTTTTGGACGCACTTAAAAGCGTACGAATGTCGCGTCCGTTACCGTGAAAATGCCCATATATGAATATTAATGTATATTGCTTGTTGTTTTTTAATGGTGCTTCTTCGGCAAAACTGTAATCCTCTGATTATTATTGTCAAAAAGTTAACAAACAAATTGCCAACCACACCCTACAAGTATTTAGTTCAGTTGTTTGTTTGTATTTATGCTTTACTCGCACAACAGAAATGTGTCGAGTGCAAGAGCAGGAACAATCCGGAGTATACATAACTGGTACATACTTGTACAAAACAAAAAGTATGCATATGTACTTTTTTGAACGATTTTCGGAGTATGAATTTGATAAAAACGGAACAAACATAAATACAAAATTTTGTATTATGAAATAATATTGTTTCCAGGATTTATAACATAAGAAATCTAAATAATTCCTTAAAATCAATGCGGTATGCATTCGGTGGATTATCGTGGTGCAAAAACAAAGAATTGACGGTCCATACTTCCAGCCTCTTTTTACGAAAAGCTTCCCGCAAATGACACATAACGCTGAAATAGTATTCATTGTTGAGAGTTTGGGAGGTCGGAAGGAATTCGGAATCCGCCACACCTGTTTAATCGAAAAAAAACTGTCAATATATCCTTGATTTTTGACCTCCCTTGACATTTTTTTCGGCTTCGGCTCAACCTTGCCACGATATTCGGCCGATTGATCGTCTGTTTTGGGTCCTAAGTAAAGAACCAAGACTCATAGCCAGTGATAATACGTTTCATTAAACATGTCATTACATCGTAAAGGAATAATATCAAAAATATAATTCTCAAATCTTTCTTAAACAGCAGATAAATAGAAGAGGAAGTTTCAGTCCAATGAATCCAATCCTGGTAAAATTGTTCCTTGTTAGCGGTTCACAAGTAATGGTTTACCAGATTTTTAAGTGACATATCAATAACAATGCTTCTAGAGTTCAATCATAACAAGGTTTCGGGCTTTTAGGTAGCATGGCAGGATTTTGGTTCAATTCGAGTTCCTGATCAACATGGAAAGGACTATTTCTAATGAATATCGCGTTTGGTAGACAATAAAATAATATCCAAGTCTCCTGACTTCTAAACTAAACTTTCTAAGAACATCGGAGTTTTTCATTAAAAAAATAAATCTTTAAATCTAGAATATTAAAAAATCTAATCGAAAATATATATTCCAACTCACAGCCGTGCATTAGCCACAACCACAATAATTATATAAACATTTCACTCAACCGAGGTACTTAAAATTTATTTACCGATTTAACCCATTTGCCATGCAAATGAAATTTTGTACACAATTTGAATAGAAATGATAAAGAGCATTGTATACACGATACAAGATAGTACGGAATAGGAAAAAGTGTAATAAAAACAACAATACATACTATGCGCAAAAGCCCCAACAAGGCAGCGGCGGAGCGCACAAGGAGCCTTTGTGTACACACACATACTGAACACACATACACACAATTGTGAGTATAGCTGGGTTTGGGTTCTTTGTTTAGGCTGGGGAGCAACACCCGAGAGTATACCAACATGAAAATATGCAAATAGCATAAAAGTCTGGCACAGTTTCGCATGAAAGCGAGGCAAAAGCATACAAAGGACGCTACTGCTACAGCAATAGGCAACAACACACACACAAAGAACGACGTGTGAAAACACTTTAGTAAAGCAAAGTAATGAAGAATACACAGAAGAATATGATTTTCAAGCCGCGAAGCCGTAAACGCGTTTGTTGGGATAGTACACAAAGGCTATACCGAGTGTCAGGTGTGTAGTAGAGTAGCAGAGTGCACGACGAGGGGAAAAGCCGTAGGGGAAAGCTCAGTGCTGAAGAAGACGAAAGCTTTGGGGGCTAAAATTTTCTCACAGGAGAGTAGCCTTGCTACATTACTGCTCCTATTTAAGGAGAGTTTGAAAGTTTGCTCTCTTGGCATATGCTTAAATTACGTTCCACAAACCCGATCTCCGAAGCCGAAGAGCACACGCATTTGAAGCGCAGTTTCCGCACAAACTGCTGCAACGTTTCTACAGCGCTTCTGTGTGTAGAAGCAGATTTTGTACCTCAATCATTTCCGCTCGCAGTTTTAATGTGACAGTGACAACGAAAATCGCTTGCGTCCAATTGTGGAAACAATAAGAAAAATTTCAAATAACTCAAGCTAAATTGTTGCCAATTTAGTGCGAATATAATTAAAAAAATAATAAAAATAATTTTATGTCAAATTAAAACTTACTAAAAAAAAATTTTAATAAAAAACCAGCCAAACCAATTGAAAATGTAAATCAGTGTCAAATTACAGTGCTCAAAACGACCGTTAAGTGTTTTTAAATATTAATACAGAAATTTGAAAAAAAAAACAGCATAAAGCACAACAATAACAACAGTTGAAATAGTGCTTTACAACTTCCGTTAGTGGTTGTGTGTGTGTAGTAGTGCAACTTGTTAGAAATGGGTGGCGGCGAAGTCAAAGTCGCTACTGTGGATGTGGAGAGCGGTGATAATATGGCCACACTTCCGGTGTCACGCTCGCACACAACCGGCAGCAATGACAGCGCCGAGAAGAATAATGCAGCCAACAAGGAAATGGAATTAAAGAACGTCATGCCGCAGCCATTGCAAAGGTTAATATCGCAATTTTATTACTTTTTCGAACAAATTTTGTGGTTTTAGAGTCAGGACAAAAACAAATATTCTAAGAGGAAAATATGTAAAAGGAAATTTTTGGAATATTTTTTCGAACATTTTGCTATGAAAGCGAGAATTCCCAAAAGATTTTCGGGTTCAAAAATTACTATAAAGAATATAAAAAATCAAAGATTAATTAAAAAGTGAAATAAAATGGAAATACAAATTTTTTTTTAATTGCACTCACCGATTGTTCAATGCATACTATATGTGAAAGTTATCGATATCTGAAATGATGAAAAATAAATAGTTATTATTTTAATTGTTTTTAACTAACTGAAATTCTTACTACAAAAACAAATCAAAGGACAAAACAGAAATAACAAAATTTCTTTAGAAGAACTCAATTTTGATCGGTCAGTTTGTATGGCAGCTATAAGCCTTATTGTTCCGACCTGACCAATTTTTTCGGACACTGCCCCATGCTTAATTTGGTGAAGATATCTCGTCAAATTAAATGGTTTTCAAAATAAGCACATAGGAATCATGTCGTTCAGTTGGTATGACAATACCCGAAAATTGCAAACAAAAGAAATCCCCACCGGATGTAATACACTTACATACGCCAACGTTTTTCCCGGTCCTCAAAACTTTTCATAAGCATTTTGGTGTGGCCTTTATCTCCTTTAGTGAGTTTTGTTTTATATTTTCGATCGACTGAAAACGAGTTCCATAGAGCGGAAATTTCAGTGTGGGTACAAGCAAAACGCAGTTTTTTGAAAAAAAACCAATCAGCTTTATCCACCAAAATCATTCAAACGGACTAGCGAGAAATGTCGAGCTCTCTTGTCATCTCTCCAACACTTGCCTGACGATTTTCAAGCACCATATCCTTCACTTTTTTAATATTTTCATCAGTTGAAAAGGTCGAAGGTCTTCCCGTGCTATACATGTCTTCAACGATCTCTCTACCGTATTTGAAGGCTTTGTACCACTCTTAGGCTTGTGTTTTTGATAAAACTAAATCACCGTAAACCTTTTCCAACATTCGCAACGATTCCGCACACAAAATTTGGTTAGAAATAAAAAATTTTAGGCAAATTCTTTGTTCCATATTTTTTTCCATTGTAAAAATTGCAACGCACTACTGAGATGTACTGACTTAAGCAGCTGCTGTAAACAAACTGGTTGACAGATTTCGATCATACTTGGCATAGTAATTAAGGACGCTCCAAAGAACTTAGCAAAATACAATTGTGGGTGCTTTTTTGTCATAATGTATATATCTTGAAGGGTCTTCGACGTCACTTTCGTGGCAATTTTAATATATCTTCTTCAGGGTATAAAAATGTTGATCGATAGTTATTAATTTAATTAATTTAGTTTAATTTGTGGGTATTAATAAATAGTTTTCAGCCATTCTGATGGAGAACTTAAAAATAAAAAAAGTTTTAAAATTCTATATTTTAATATTTCGAACGACTCCCTAAACTTATGCAATGAATGAATGAGCTATCTCATAGCATTTACAAAGAGTGCCGTATAGGTTTCTCAGCATTGAACGGGATGATTGAAAAGTATCTAACACCAGCAGAAATATTTAACTAAACTGTCGCGTCATTTCTTTAATGTTCATGTGGTGCTTCTAGAGACGCTATTTATATGGATGAGGGTTATAGAAGGCCCAATCCAGCATATTACATATTTAGGTGAAATAAACGAGAAAAATGTCTTATGGTTGGTATAAGAAATAAGTTATAAAAGAGTAATATTGTTTTATAAAAGAAGTTTTTAATTTATATAGAAGGATTCTCAGTAACAAGAGTACTAAACTCGAACAAACTATGCCAGTTGTTCAAAGAAATTGTAAGCACTAGCGTTGCAACTCTCCCTTAACGTGTACTCTGATGCTTTCTAGCGCTTTTTTCTTTAACTTAGAAAGTCTTCTATTCGCGAGAAAAACGTTTTGGTAATCTCTTTTCTATATAAACAATATTCTATAAACAACTACTATATTCTATTTCAAATCTTAAATTTTGAAAGTCAATAAAAAATATTTGTATTTTAATCTTTGAGTCACAATGATAAAACTGATCTAAAATGTGTTAAGGCAAACTTGGTGGCATTGAAGATGTCGGTTCTGCCACTTTTATGACAATACGAAGTTATCAGATGCTATATAAATCGTTCCAAGGGTCTGTTTGAGGAACTAAAAATATCTAATAATTTTTGTTTGATATACTGATGTCATTTTTCAACTAATTGCACACAGATCACGCACAGGCTAAGGTCTTGAGCTATATAATTTTTGAACTGATTTGCATTTTTGCTTAATTTTAAATAACTTTTCGTATTTTATTTATGTCCTAGCTGCCAGAATTCGTGGAAACTTGAGTTCAAAGAATAGTTAGTGTAACGAAAGCCCTCCTGTTGATGAATGAAATGAGTGTGTAGTTAAAAATGAAGTAAAATGTTCGGCTTTTCCTATTCCAATAAGGTGCTCTTTTGGAGGACTGACGTTATGAAACTGCTTACTATTGAAGTTAAGAGCTTACGTATATTAATGAGAAAGCTTAAAACATTGCAAATGTCATCGCAATAGATAAACTAAGTCCTGATCTTTATAAATCCTGAACAGAACATAATTCTTGTCAAAAAAGTCTTGCAGTATTTTTGTTGAATATTTTTTTTTTTATTTTAATTGACTTTTTTGACAACCCATTATATTAAAATGTTTGGCTTTTCGTATTTCAATGAGGTGTCGCTCCTTTGGAGGACTGATGTTATCAAATTATAATTTGCTTACTATTCAAGCTAAGAGCTTAGGTATTTTAATAAAAGAGCTTAAAATATTGCAAATGTCATCGCATTAGATAAACTAAATTCTGATCTTTCTATACCCTGAATAAAGCATATTAAGTCTGTAACACCTAGAAGGAAACGTGAATGACCTTATAAAATATGTACATACATGATCAGCTTGACAAGCTGAATCTCTCAGTTTTTCCGATATTGATCTGAAATTTTGCTAACGTCCTTTTCTTTTCAAGAAGCTGAACATTTGGCGAAACCGTCGATATCGGAACATACCTTATCTACCATACAAACTAAAAGTTCGAAATCAAGTGCTTGTGTAGACAACTTAATTGACGAAATGTCTTCACAGATTATTGCTCTAGACGAATCAATCAATCTCTAAAAGAGAATGCTTTAGATCCAGTCGCTATAGCTAAGGGCAGCCAAACAAATTGGCCAATCCAAATCAGGTTCTTGTAAGCTTGTGTGGCAGCTCCATGCTATTGTGGTCCGATTTCGGCGGTGCCGTTGAATGAGCACCTCCTTGGGGAGAAAAAGATAGATGAAGAAGTTTTGGAATCTAGATATTGAAATAAAAAAACCTTTTCAGGATAAAAAAGGACAAAAGCTTTAACTGAAAGTGGATTTCGTTCAGAGTTCAAAAAAAAAATTTTTTTTTTCAGACATTCATTAATAACAAACTTGTAAAAATGCACACAACTTTCAACTGACAAACTTACATGCATACATTTGCACAGCATTAGGGCAAACACAAACAATGTTAACAAACAATTTGCACACTCCAACAATTTTCGCACTCAGTCATGAACGACTTGTCAACGCGGCGTTTACAAGGAAATCATGGCTGCGAACATGAACTTTATTGTATTAGTGACAACAACAACAGCAACAACAACAAGTGTACACACAGACTATGCCATAAAAATTACATTCCTGCTGGAATAACTGTGAATCCGGCATGAGATTACGCGACCAAGCTGCAGGCGACACAAAGGTGGGGTAAAGAGAGGCAAGAGGGAGAAATTAAAAAGGAAGACGCGGAAAAAAGACATAACACAGCAGGCAGTAAAATAAAGAATGCAATGAAATTGATGAATTACTTGCAACATCAAGTTGCACATTGTCACATTATGGCGCGCATAGGGTAGCAACAAAGCAAGCTGCATGCAACGAGGGCACGCTGACTGCGTGACTGACTGATTTGAATGTTGAATCCTCGACAAACATGCTTAGGCACATACATATATACATATATGTATATATAAGTGTGTGTGTGTGATTGTATGCATTGGCATGTTGCATACATGCCGTTGGACACTTGTCGATGTACGTGCAACAGCAGCTAGCGGACGACTTTTGGGAGTGTGCGGAGGGAGGCGTCATGTCGGACGTTGTGTAGGAATGCTTGTGAATGCCCCAAAGCAAATCAGCATAAAGCGTGGGGAATCAAGTTAAATAATGTCATAAGCTACTGACTAGAGGCGCCAGAGGGTGGAGGAGGTGAAAGGTGCAGCATACATGTATCTCGCATATCGTTTGTGCAACATATTTCTAATATTTGCTTTTGTTGTTGGAGGCGTTTTTTTTCAGTGAAGTATGTGAAAAAGTTTGCATATTTGCATAAGTGCTACCGAGGCGGATGCCTCTATGGAAGAGGTCGAGGGTGTGGAAATGTTAGAAATCAGTTATAACTGTCTACATTTTAGGTGACAACTAATGAAGTGTGTTTTACAGTTTGCGAAGTTGTTGTATGAGTGCGGGAGTGGGGAAGAACACCAGCTGGAAAGGTGTATGTATTGGCAAATGGGACACGATTCATTCAAAGTACATATGTACAAGAGTTAGCATATTTAATGTTTAAAATTTACATAAAATCAGTTGCCAAAGCTTGACTTAGAACCTCTCTCTTATATTACATAAAGTGTATATTTTAAACATGTGGATTTTAAGAAGTTAAATTAATGTTATGGCCACGAATTTCGCTTTATTATAAGAATAAGGCTTTGCTCGAACAAATTCTAGCTAAGAGATTTTCGACCACTTTTTGCAGTAAATACTAAATATCAGCAATAACGTACCGAATATTCTTCTCTTGTATGGCATGTACCGCCGTTTGTTGGAGGCAAAGATCGTCGATATCAACATCTTCCAACTAAGGTACGAATATTTGGTGTCTTCGATTTGTCAAGCATTGAGGAATAGTGAATCGAACAACCTCTAACAGCTGTTCGGTAAAATTGTTCGCAAACATATCCTCTGATCCATGCCTTACTTTTTCTGCAAACTTGCTCTTTATGGATTACTGTTGATGAGTAGCATTAAAGCAGCTTTTTTAGCTCTCTATTTCTGATTGAGGTAACTAAATGGTTCGAACCTGGAACCGAGTTTCCTTTAAATCAAATAACCTTTTAACTGACTACAGCGTTCAGCCGCTTAGTGTTCCAATTACAGAAGGAGGACAAATTTTTAGAAAGCGGTGCTCTCGCAATTAGGTAGTCTCAATTAAAGACAAGTACGCCTATATGTATGGCGATAATCAGATATTTTGTGAAGTTGGGAGAAGAAGGAATGTCCATTCTCGGTATGGTGAACTGTGTGCCAGAGAAGTCTTATATGTTGAGCTAGTTAAGAGGTTGCAATTTGTGAAGTAACTCAAATCGCTTTGGAAGCAGATGATCTTTTGAATGCTAAATAAGCTAAAACTGTATTTATAAGAGTTAGGTGAGAGGCGAATGCAAAATTCTGCTGCTGAATCCACTTTATTTCAAAGAGGAATGTCAATGAATGGGAATCAAGTCTAATGGAAAACTTTTCTACTACACATAAGAATAACTCATAAAAGTATATATTATAGCATTGGCGGATTTTATAATAAGTACTAATATCTTTCCAATCATATGTGAGAACAAAGTTGTTTTCAGTGAGAGACTTTTGTCAATACATTTTGCTTATTGGTATTGTAAGGAGATGTATTAAAAAAAAACTATTCTTGGAAACTTGTCTTATTCAGAACATGAAAGCGAATCAGAACCTGATTAAGGGATTACATGGATTTACGGGTTTGAAAAAATCTATTTTTTTATTGTCATATTAAATTCTACAACACCTCTAGATAATTGTCTTAAATTTTCTAGTTGATCCTAGTAATAGTTTCGGAGATACTGTTTTGAGAACTTGTGCGCTCGAAGCTAGCTATGCTAAGTGCGCCATCTTTAAACACGTTTTTCTCGAAATTGTGTTTTTGAAGCCGGTTGGCAAGATCCCTCGAGAACTACTCAAGTGATCTTCATTAAATTTTAAACAGGTTTTTGAGACATAATTCTTAAAGACTTGTACGAAGGATTTTTTTCGATTAAAATTATTTGAAAAAAAAAAAATCTCGCGAAATTTTCATTTTTTTTTTGTAAAAATGTCTGCCAAAAATCCAATATAAAAATTTTTTTCCTTCGTCCAAGTTCTAAGTTAAGGTTTTAACTAAAATACGGCCGTTTTTCACTTTAGATGATGCTGTAAGATGCGGGGCCATCTATTTTTCAAAATATTTTTGTTAATAGTGTATGTTTGTAACAATAAAAAACTCTAATTAAATGTTTTATTTTTATATTAGAATTTTTTTTTTTAAATGAAGGTTTTTTATTCAAGGAAACCCAGTTAGCTGCTGTAGCTTAAGCTAAATGTTTTTTCGAAATAGGAGGGAAACCAAGGAAGTATCGAGCTATACAGCTAATAATAACAGTAACCAAATTTTTTTTTCGAGTGATTAAATCATAGGCTAAAAAAGTAATTTCTCTATTTTGCAAAATTAAACCCCAAAATCAAAAAAATTGCCCTCAAATTTCGAAATTGAGTTTATATAACCGACCAAAAATGTAAAAATATGGGTATCAACCATACCTCTTACCTCTCATTTTAATGGTATATAGTATTTTCGATTAAACTTTCGATTTTCGAAAAAATAAAAGTATTATATTTCAAATTTTTTTCAATAAAGTTTGTTTTGAAATTTGAAGGGAAATAATTCGGAGTCTAAAAGCAGTCCATTTTGCGTACAGTTTAAGAATGGGTTTCTCGCCCTGGCACACATTACCTGCAATACTTGATTTTGATAGTGAATTTTCCGTACTTAAACTAAAAAACGAAATTCTCCACATTCGGAGAATGCTTTCAATTTGATAATTGCATATCTCCAATTACTTATTTTCGAATTTGCAAATTGTTAAGTGGCCAAGTCATGGACTAAAATGTTAAAAATATTAGAAGTAAAATATAATTTTAATGACATGTCTGAATAGAAAAAAATGCAACTCAAAAAACCCACACAAACAAAAATCACCAGAATATTTCATTGGCTGCCTGTCAAGCGCATCCTAGCTACAAAAGAGTATGGACGGCGCGAGCAAGCGGGATATTTTCATTCCATGTTGCCACAAACTGGATGATATTTTGTGTATTCGAGCGCAGTGCACTTGGCTTAATGCAATATTTGAGGAGCAGCCAGGGGCTGGAAACGCACCAATAATCCAACTGCCATTCAAGCAGTTCGCTCGCCTGCTCACTCGCCACTGTGTTGCATCTCTTGGGTTTGTAGGTGTTTTTAGTTTCAGGCTGTACGTTTCCGGGGAGCTGGCTGCGCTTGCGCATAATAAGAACGCCGCTGCAGAATTGGGTCGCTCCTCTTGTGCATATTTTAACCTGCCTCAACAAGCTGTGCGCTCGCTTTGCAGGCATGGCAAATACACCGCTATGGCTGGTGTTGATGCTGATGTTGATGATGATGATGATGGTGCTGATGGTTGAATAGTTGTGTGAGTGGGTAGCAGTCGGGTGGACGGCGCTTGGGTTTGTGCGCAAATGGGGGGTTGTTGGTGTAAATATTTGTTGCTTTCAGCATTACAATACACAAACAGCAGTCAAGTTGTTTTCCATTTTGTTGCAATGCACTTAAATGGTTGGTGAGTGTGCGAGCGGCCAAAATGCGAAAAAATATGAAATCCCCGTCAGTTTTATGTGAATGATGTTGATATGCGTATGTATGATGATGTATTATTAGACATACCTAAAGACACATGTACCAAATACATATTCATGCTTTTGTAAGTAGATGAAAATATGCAAATCCTTGCTTTGGATTTATTTTACTGTGCAATGAGTTGTGCAAGCACAAAATAATTGCAAGTATAAATAAAAAGTTTTTTTTTTCAAAGGCGTATAAGGTTTGTGCGAGTTTATGTAATATTTATTTGCTTTAAAGCGACTTTGATTTGTTTGATTTTGGCTCACTCGAAAAAAGAAAGGATTCATTGAAATATTTGTTTCACCGAAAGTGGTTATATGAATAGAAATGATTTCACTTTCAAAAAAAAAAAAAACGAAACCAACAAATAAAGAGGTACAAATTAAGTTCGAAATATGTACTTCAAACCATCCTGATAAGCAGAAATTATCACATACAACAGATTCTTGCGGACAAATTTATGTACTGGAGTCATTATATTTCGATATCGTATTAAATAATACTCAGTAAAGGACGAAAATATCGATATAGGTCATTGGGACCAAATGATGCGTTGGACCCTTTCCGAACATTTTTGAACAATTAAAATTAATGAAATTTAAAAAAGATATGTTTCTATTTCATTATTCCTTTGCTTGTCTTTCTCCATTATCAACCATTTTGTGATTTCATTTCTATCAGAGGCGAACCTGTGCACCTGTACGTTTCAAGTACTATTTACATAGATTTAGGTCTATGAGGCTGATATTGAACCATCACTTCACTTCAAAATGGAATGTCCAATCGCAGATCGATTTAAGTCTTATAGGGTATTTTTCTATTTCGCTTAAGAATATAATACTATACATCTGCGATACTGAAGTAGGACTTAAAAAAAATATATCGGGTATCAAATCTTTTTACAGTCTGTTAAGGGTAACAAATACTTTTGTTAGCGAATAGGTCACCTATGTGTTATAATACACAAAAGTATTTGTAATAATAAAATAATCACTTATATCAGATATCAAGATGTATAATTTTTCTAAGTCCTACTTCAATATCCCGTTGGTATCTAGACTACCTCCTGTAAAAACAAATTTACAGCAGATGACATTTAAAATACCGCAATATTGGCAGTGAGCTACGAAGACACTGATTCCACTAATTTTTACACCAAATGATAATTAAAAAGTAGTCATTTGTTTATGAGATATAGAAGGTTTTTGGATGTTATCCATTAGATGCTTGCTGATCTTTTAGTAGCTTCAGTATATGTAAGATGGATGTGGTTATTACACCTTTTCTTGTCATAAAAGGAAGAATGCTATTTTCGCTCATGGTTCGATCAGTCTTCAATGACATACCTATTTCATTTTACATGATGACGGGGGTAGGTTAGGTTCGGTAGAGGTCGATCCTAACAGGGATCTCGTTTGGGCAGCTTAGAACGTCCGTCCGTTATTATATAAAACTCCTATTTAATTAATATTAAGGGTGTGCTGCTTCGTCAAAGGTAAGATTGCCGAGATGTTTCAAACTCAGTATTGCAAAGTCTGAACAAGGGAGAAAGTGCTTGATTGTTTTCACCTTATTTTCCTTCATACAACTTTGAATCATGCGTACGTCAGGATTTTTGTCTTTACTTTTTAAATGCCGTTTGGACAATGTCTTGTAAAAACTCCTACTATTGCGATAAGATGAACTTTACTAAAGGAAAGTGGTTCAGAAAATCTCCCTCCAAGCCAAAGAAATCTTGTATTTGCGGTGTCGACGATCAAACCTGCTAAGCGCACGCGAAGACCGTTCATTCCGTGCAAAAATTCAAGATGCCAATGGAGATCCAACTCGGTTCCATTTAAATACGAGCGGCTCAAGGGTGCCCCCTGTGGCTAGCGCGTCGGCTTTGCAGTTTCCATTGATTCTGTTATGACCAGTAGAGCATTACGAACCATTTTGAATAACTTTGCCTAACAGACTATCGGTCTAAAGCTGGATTTCTCGGATATAAAAACAAACTGGAACCGTTCTATTGACCAGGCACCCAAACGAGTTTGATGAGGAAGTAGCTTAATACTATTTCTAGTGAGAAAAGACACTTTTTGACTAGCTATGGGAGCTTGGTTAACGAGATCAGCGATAGTATTTCCGTTCGACTGTAGGAATGAATGTTCACCGCCCTGAAATAGGAGTTGATGGAGAAGTGAATTTCAGCGTATCTTTTTTCATCCCTCTTCTTATGACCAGCTGTGTGTAAAATGGTGGTATTATGGGTGTAGTTCGCAGTGCACTGACTATGCCTATGAGCTCCGCTTTTTGTAGACGTTCGAGCATTCCATCAAATGAATACAACGTAACACATTGTGGGCTTGTTCTATTAGTGATGCTTAATGTTTGAAAAAAGAAAGAACTTCTAAAGGATAATTTTGAAAAATTCTAAAAAGGGAGAGAGCTATATTTGATGAAGCCGACATCAAGAACTTATCTTAAGCACTTGCTTTCATTTTTTCATATTTTTTCTAATTAAGATTTACTAGCGAAGCCTAGCTTCAAAACTGTTTTTTTCTGTATGTATAAGAAATATTGAAAATTGTGTGAAAAATATATTCTTTTTAAAAAACTTTATATTTTATGAGTTTAAATGCCTTAATATAAACTTTTTTGGAAATAAAATCAAAACTAGTTAGCTTTTCGACAATTTTAAGCCAAGCTTACTTGGAAAAGAAGACTAAATGATTACTACAGGAGTGGAACTGCCAAAGCAGATGATGAATTTGTTTTACAAATGTTTATTTAAATTTTTTTTAAAAATATTTTTGTTTAATTTTCAAAAATATAACTGATTCCAATTATTGCTTTATTTTTTCAAATTTATTGCTAATATGAACATATATTATTTAGAAAATTGCAATTTTTATTAATACTTGCTCATTTAACAAACAAATATACGCTTAAAATTTGCCAGATTTGCTTTTGACCTTCGCAATTGAATACATTTTATTTACACTTTTATTTCCCCGCTACTAACACTCCTAAGCAAACATTCTTAGCGCTTATTTTTCACTTTTTTTGACACTAAAATTCAACACAAAACCATAAACAAGTGAAGCTCCCTTTTTCTGCCTAGTAAAAAAAAAAAATTTGTTCATTCCATACGTGCTTTCCTACAGTTTACTCCATCCCACTGTAATTTTATCCGAAGCAAAATATTTTTTGTGCTTTGTAATACTCCCCGCCAGTCAAGGAATTTCACATTGTGTACAGCACAATTTCCAATTTGAGTGAAATCGCTGACAACCGAATTGAATTTAATTTTGGGAAAATTATTATGTATTGTTGCAGGGTTTGCTATTCAATAAAGCCAAATCCAAATCGAAGCTTTCTACCAGCTAAAATCACCGTGCATGGCACATATCAAACTAACATAATAACCGGACCAATTGAGCTATGGTAATTAACAATATGTAATAGGTATACTAAACAATAATTTTTTTAAACCAAAAAATACTTTATAAAAATACGTATTGAAAAAAGATGGGATATGTTTGTATGTGGTGATGGTAAGAGACCCGTTCTGGGTATTTTATGGTTATAGTTGAAAAGTTACACTCTTTCGGCTTAACCAACTGAAAATTAAAGAAGAAATACTTTTATTTGCGTAAATACAATTAAAAATATTTACATTTCACATATCCTGACGGTTTAATTCGCTTATATTAAAAAACCATATAAAAAGTTACTCATACGCCGTGCCATACATGACAGTGTAACCAAAAGTACATGTGTATAACCGAAAAAATTCGCTAAACTAACCACTATGAAAGGCTAATAACGGTGCTTAAAGTAGATATCATACAATATTTTTTTTTTGTTTTGGCATCGCTTCAAGCGAAATGCCGACCGAAGAGGCTGGAGGCTGCTGCCGCCACAAGCGCATGTGTTTACAATATTAAATATAACCAACAGACATAATTTTATGGCCATAGCCCTCGGCTTTATAGCATAGTAAAATAACAAGTGAATTTCTTCACAGCGTTATAGATAATTGCTTGTGGGCAGAAGACGCCTTTTAGCACACAACAAGTGGTCAAATCAAAGGGGTATCGAAAGGCAATTTAGGCACGCAGGAAATCACATTTCACGAATATAAAATAATCACATGAAAAGGGAAATATATTTATTAGAAATTTTTGAAAGATTTACTTTTATAAACATACAAAAAAAATTTAATAAAACCGTGACGTGTGCGCCACAAAATTGCTATTAATTTTCAGATTTCTTTGATTTTTGTAAACAATTTCGCAATTTTTTTTCATTATTTAACTCAAGTGTTCTCGCTCTTGCCGACATTTATGTTTTACATTTAATTAAAAAAAAAAAATAATAATAAAAAAATAACAATAAAAAAAAAAAAAAAAATAAAATAAAATAAAAATAAAAAAAGTAAAATAAAAATTATTAAGAAAAAATTAAAATTAAAATATTTCCAGAACTTTGCTGCATTAAGCATAGAAAACTTGTATGTACTATACATGAGTTTAAGGGCGAAGAGACCTTGACTGCATAAATTTGAAATTTTATACTTTAGCATACTCAAACAATCAAATAGCATGATGCTAAGCAAAACTAGAGTAAGAACAAAGAAAACAGTGAAATTAATATGAAAAACTTTAAAACTTGGTATTTTCTTTGCTATTCTCAAGAAATCTAATAATGCGAATTTGTAAGTGAAATACGTGAAAATACTCCTTTGAAAAGGAAGAAATAATGCAATCTACTGAATGCAGTGGAAAATATATACATAAAATCTGAATTATAAGAAAAAATAAATCTGTTACGTGGTAATATACTAATTCACCTCTTATTTGTGAGTAAAAAAATGACCGCAGTGCAAAACACAAATTTTTCTCTACACCCCTGTTGTGTTCAGAGCCATTAGCTCTGGTTCAACATAAAGAAATAGACACTACAGCGCAGACAAATAAATTAGTAACATTCTCGATTGAAGTTTTTCAATTTGGCAAAAACAAGCTATTCATTAAGCCAATAATAGAATCTCCTAATTTGTGTATCATTTTGTAAATATTCTGTACATATATGGGTACGCTTATATTCCACATAGGCACCATAGGAAAACATACTACTATGGGAAAAAAATAATCAGACTTTGTTCATAATTATAAAATCTTTAATTTATTCTTCTAAACCTTTGTCATCTTCCTCTACATAATCCCTTTAGACCCCAAAGTACATGTGCCAAAGTTTATTCCAATCTTCGAAACAGTTGCTAAAGTCAATTTCCGGAATCCTTCAATGCGCGTAGCGATTCATGTTTAAATCTTCAATTGGCTCAACACGGTTTCCCCGGAGCGTTAGAGTTTGCTGAATAGCCAGAAGACGAAGCTAAATCAGGCGATAAGGTGGTTGCGGCACGATATTGCTTGAAAATTTGGCGAAAAAATTACAAAGAATCAATACAGAATGCACAATTCATTATCGTGGTGCTAAAACCAATAGTTGCGTGCCCATAATTAAGGACTTTTTTTACGAATACCTTCGCGCAAATGACGTATAACACTCACTCCTTATTGACAGTTTGGCTGACAACATAACCTTGAGTTTTTATCTTCTTTGACGTAGTTTTTTCGGCTTCGGCTCACCTTTGCCACGATATTCGGCCGATTGATCGTCTGTTTCCGGGTTTCCTAAGCATAGATCGAAGACTCGTCGCTAGTATTAATACGTTTCAAAACAACTTGGTAGTCAGACGGCATTGTTTTGCAGACGTTGTTTTTCGAAAAATCAATCTTGCTTTCACTTTGCTTAGGCCCAAATAATCTTTCTAAATGGTTTTCACTAATCCTTCCATATTACCCAACGATTCCAGTAAGAACTCTGACTGTGAATCGTCGATTCTTAAGCACCAAACCCTTACTATTATTTATTGACGTGTCGATCATCAGTTGATGTTGATGACCGCCTTGTACATGGTTCGTCGTTAACGCGTCCTTGACATCCTTTGAATAATTTGTACCAATTAAAAACACTTACTCTCGACTAACAATGATCACCGAAGACCTTTTCCAACATTCTGAAAGTTTTGGCACCAGAAATTTGATTCCACACACAAAATTTAATGGAAATTGTTTATTGAATAATTACACTCATCGTAAAAATCGCCGAATTCACTTTATGTACTTCAGAAAAACAAGCATATACTAAACACCAATCATATTTTTGATGTGACATTGGGCACAGATGTCACCGACAGTCATACCAACCTAGAAAAAATATTTCGACGAATGGATTTTCGCGTGGCATTTAAAGTAAATAGTCTACTATACCACATACATACCACAGTAGAATATAGCTAACATCTCAATCTTAGTATATGGACTAAGGAAGCAGTTCAATGAGATGAAAAGCTTCGTACAAAATTTATTGTCACACTGTATGTTACTCATTATACAGTTTTTAGAAACGTAAAATATCTACTTGCTAACAATCAGGTTGAATCAAATTATCCCATCTCTTGTTTTTAGGATCAAAGAATTTAGAGAATAAGACTAACCTCAGTAGCTTGGTATATCGTTTTCTGGTGGCAATTAAAATTTACGTAAAACTCCTATTATTATTAATAATATTGAACACAAAGATATTCATAGGCTTGAAGCCTGTCACAAATTCGCATTCCGTTTCGCCGAAAGTATGACAATTGTGGGTTGCTAAGAGTTAGTACTTCAGTAGATTTCCTGCGTCTTACTCCAGGCCAGAATGTCTGCTAAGCTCACGCGAAGTTCGATGATAGAAATGATGAGTATAATAGGGATCAAAGTCGTTTCCACACTGATGTAAGTGGAACAAGGTTCCCCTACTTGCAAGCTCTTTATTCAGGGGTGGATTGTATTATTTATTCGATGAAATTCTACATAAGAATGTTAGAAGAAATTACAAGACAGTTTCTTCTCTATACTTTTTCTATGAGTTTTTTTGACAATAAAACTTTCCTTTTACTTAAACCAAATCATATTAACCACACATTGTCGCTTATCATAAATATAGCATTCTTCAATTATAAAATATCATTTTTATAGATTTTTCAATAACTGACATGATAACCTCTGTTCGTCAAAACGAGCTTAATTACTCTAAAAGGCTTGAAGATAACTCTTATATAGAGCCTAAAGTTGTAATGTGACTTTTAGTGATTCGAAAACTCATAAATTTTTATTACATATATGTGACGATGCTTTTGAATATTTCAAATATAAGAAGCATTCCATATCAATACAATGTAGATTAAGTGTATGAAAATGGTAGAAAAAATGTGGCCTAAGAGTTCTAAGTGAATTCAGATTCATAAACTTTTATATTAGAAATCACAGCTAGAACTTTAATTCCAATATTATTCATACATGAGGATGTGATTTTCTGGGAATTATAAACATAACTTAGCAAAAAAGCATTTTGTTGTATTAAATAAATAATGAAAATGCACAGCAGTATTTGCTGCAAATATCTTATAAAAGCAGACTATAAACTAAAGTTAAATATAAATAGAAAGCACATTTATACTAAAAAATCTATATTACAAAGTTGTTATTTTACTTTTGCATCACTGCATGCGGCCTTAGGGCGCAAAGAGAGAGAGAGAGAGAACTGTGTAAAAAATATATACTTATTTAAATAGTTTATATAAAATGTTGTCTGCAACTTTTTAATAGCAAATATTGGATTCTTTTGGGTTTGTGCACATTAACTAACACAAGCAATTATCGGATTTTGCTCTTAGTTTTTTAGTGAAGTAATGTGAAAGTATTAGCAACAAACTTTATTTTCTGTATGTATTTTACTAATTGAAGTTTTTTATACTTTCATGCTGTTTTTGCGTCGCACAGGACATCGCTTTTCATCGTCACCAGTTTGGTGTATGCCATCATTTTGATTGTTGTCTGCATTGCCTATGTGATTAGCGATGTGACAACCCACCGTCTGCCCGTGCTCTACTATGAAACATTCTTTACGTACTTGTATGGCGTCAGCATACTCTTCCTATTGTATGTATTTTGCTTCCTGCTGCAGGGTAAGTTTAACAGAAATAAATATATACATATATGTATTCTAGTACTACTAATGAGTTGATATTAACATGTGAAAGATGCGGCGGAGTTTTTTTTTTATTTTTTTGGGTGCAATAAGAACATAGTTCAAAAAAATTATATCAAGAAAATGTTTAGAAAATCAATGAATTATTAATAAATAATAATATTTAGTGAGACGGAGAATCTAGTCAGTATAAAAGCACAATACCTTCGATTGCGACATTCCTTAAATATAGTTTTAACAGTCTTTTCTTAAATTAAATTTAAAGAAAAGTGGTTCTTGACCTCAGATCTCAGCTTCTTCAGATTAGATCAGCGGTAGTCTTAACTTCAAAACCATAACCAAACTTTTTTAAAAATTATATATTTTCTTTCGGCAGTATGTATTAACCCGTTCGGTACTAAACATACATATAAATTCGAAATTTTTCACATCGAGAAGAAAATTTTGCTCAGTTTTATAGTTGTATTATGGTAGCGAAATATATGTGGTAATGGAATGATAAATCTTTTAAGTCCGACTTGTCAAGTTATATAACTATAACCAGTCATTACCATGTCTGCCTGTTAATAAAAGGTCGCTTAAGTTAGATCCAACAGCTAATCCTGAAGATAAGGATCGTACTTGGATAGTACAGTCGTTTGTGAACTATAGAACTTTTATAACCAGATCTTATACGTCGATAAAACATATGCCAGCTTGCATATATATATCTTTTTTTTCTCACCCTGATATTTGAAACGTGAGTTCTGAGGTGTTTAAGCCTTAATCCTGCAAAGGCGCGACAAATCATGAAGGTAGTGTTGAGATGTCTCTCCCTCGCCTTCCTGCAAACTGTTTTTACAACTGACATTCGATTAGGGCTAGACATTGCTATTGAACACATACAACTAAGTAAAGGTTAACCTTACAAGGGCGAAAAAATAGACTTTACATATACCTCTTTCGATCCACTTTGGACTAAAAGGATCTTGCGACAGTGAAATGGAAAATGCTAGCTTGGCTCCAGCTGACCAAGCTCCCTCGAAGCAATAACAGTAGAATAGAATTTTCTTGCCAGATCTTCAGTTTTGTAATTACCTAAAAAGTAACTTCATTCCGTAAACTCACTCTTCAGTTAATGCTATACGGCTCTTCGAAAGTGTATTACAATTCCCACAGCACTATTTCTTTTCAGTTCTCCTCACCAAAGAAAATTCTGTATTTGAAGACTAATGTTAATGGCTATAAAATCTCAGTGTTAAGTCGGTTCCAATAAAGTATCCAAAGTTATAACCTATCTCCATAGTAAACCTATAGTTATAATGCTGAAAAGGTTAGCTAAATTTGTTCTCAAACTTTATACGCTTTTATTTTAAAACTATTAAACAATGAAATTATGAACCCTGCTACGAAGTCTTTAGCCCTCGGAGGAGGCGTCGGGGACCCTATAAAATATAAGTATATGTAAACGATAAGCACTCCCTTTCTCCGTCGGTGAATCCATCTACCTGCATACACTCAAACTAGTACCTCAGTTTTTCAGACATATATATCTGGAATTTTACACACGTCATTTTCTCTCTAAGAATCTGCTTATTGATCAGAACCACCGAAGTTGGCCAACCATACCTTACATCCGAATGATCGGAATCAAGTCCTTGTATGGAAAAATTTGTCATTTGACCAGATATCTTCACGAACTTAGACATAGACAGACAAAGTAAAAGTATAATCTCCAAATCTATAGTTCAGATCGGATCACTATAGCACATGGCTGTCATACAAACTGACCGCTGAAAACCGAATTCTTGTATGGAAAACTTTTTTATTTTTGAAAGGTATTATACATAGCTTCGGTACAACCAAACTTAAGTTTTTTTGTTTCAAGTACCAGTTATGCCAGCTTTAAATTCCAATTTGTTTAATGGAAATAAATAATATTTACTAATTAGAATATTTTACATTTCTACATCTCCACATTTAGAGAGTTCCTGCTGTAATGGCGGCAGTAAACCGAAATCACCACCAAAAGAGAAAAAATCAAAGAAGAAAGTACCAGATCCAGCCGATTCGAAGGATGCGAAGGGTTCCAAGGATTCTGGCAAAAGCGGCAAACCGAGTCCATACCAGGTGCGTGCTATTTTACGCTCACTCGATTAGTACTAAATGATGTTTCGCTTTAAAAATTCAATTCGTATTGCCCTTGCACACACACATACACCTACACTTTTGAACAACCTTCAGACATAGAGACTCTTTCACTGCGTTGAAAAGTTCCCACACAAGCACACCCTAAGTAGTTGAATATAGTTGAATATGTACGTATATACACAGAGGTACTGAATACATTTGTTAGTCAAGTACAGTTGAGACTGAAGCATTTATGAATTTCAAAATTCTTTTGAGGGTTCTGTAGGTAATTGTGTGCTAATTGGCTGTAATTACTTTAACTATACTTCATTACTAAATCCATTAGTGCTGATTTTGTGTGTGCTTTAATTTCATTATTTGGGGGTTAGGGGTGAACTTTGTGAAATTTCATTGTTATTTATGTTTAAATGTTATTTCTGTTTCAATGCTAATATATAGTATTTGTGTTTCTTAGTATTTTAGAAGGATTTTTTGTAGAAAAATATAATGAAATGCATAGAAATATTAAAAAAAAAAAATAAAATAAAAAATGATATAAATATATTTTTGGAAAAAAATTAAACACAAATAATTAAAAATATATTAACTTTTTTCCTAAAACTTAAAAACAAATTATAAAATTATTAGTTTTTTGTAAGAAATTAATTAAATTATATTGAAACTTAAAAAAATAAACAATATTTACTCAAAAAAATTAAAAAAAAATATTATTATTAATTAAATAAATATTGTTTGAAAAGAAATTAAAAATTAAAATATAAATAATTAAAAATATATTAAATTTTTTTTACAACTTAAAAAAAATAAAAGAAATAATTTTTTGTAAGAAATTAATTAAATTATATAAAAAAAATTAAAATAAAAAAAAATTAATAATAATTTTTTTGTAAACAAACTAAAAAATAAAATATAAATACCTTTTTTGTGTTATTAAATAATGTTGAAACTTAAAAAAATAAACAAAATTTCCTAAAAAATATTAAAAAATAAAAAATATATTAAAAAATAAAAAGAATATTAAAAAATAAATAAAATAAGAAAAATTAATAAATATTTTTTTTCGAAAAAAAACTAAAAAATAAAACATAAATTATTTTTTTTTAGGAAAACAATTTTATTTGGTGTTTAAACAATTTTTTACTTCACTTTTAACTTAAAGCTTACCAGAAAAAATTGTATTGAAACTAAAATAAACATTATATTCTAAAAAAAAAAAATAAATAAATAAATATATTTTTGGGAAAAAACTAAAACATAAATAATTAAAAATATATAAACTCTTTTTCGTACAATTAAAAATATAATAAAATAATTTTTTTTGTTTGTAAGAAATTATATTAAAACTTAAAAAAATAAACAATGTTTCTAAAAATTAAAACTAAAAAATATTTTTTTGAAGAAATACCAAAAAATAAAACTTTAATAATTTTTTTGTGGGAAAACAATTTTATTTGGTGTTAAATTTCGTCTTATTTATTTAAAATTTTTTTTAAGCTTGCCAGACAAAAATTTGTTGAAACTTAAAAAAAATAAACAATACTTTCTCAAAAGAAAATATTAAAAAATACATAAATAAATACAACATGCATAAATAAAAAACATTAATTTTTTTATTAATAATAAAGGAAATATATTAAAATAATTAGTGTTTTGTAAGATATTAATTAAATAATATTGAAAATTTAAAACAAAATTAACAATATTTCCTAATAAAGATTTTTTTATAAAAAAATAAAAAAAAAAATATATGTATATGTACATATACATTTTGAAAAAAAAAAATTTTATTGTGGAAAACTATTTTATTTAGTGTTGCAACAATTTTTTTTATTTATTTAAATGCTTATTTAAAATTAGAAATTTGCCAGAAAAAGTTCTAAAAGGCAAAAAAAATTAAAAAAATCTAAAAATATTTGGGAAACATTTTTAAGTTAATTAAAAAAATTAATCCAAAAAAATTTAAAAGTTTGTGTGGAAACATTTCCAAATTTTTTATAATAAAAAAATTTTTTCAATATAATTTAATTAAATATTCAATATTTCATATTAAAATAAATATTTTGTAAAGTTTTTTTTTAACTAGCTAAAGAAGCTTCCTTAACTTTTTTTAATAATATAATAATAATTGTTATATTTTCTAATTCCAAGTCTTGACTTTTCTGTTAATTTGTAAATATAAAAAGTAAATGTTAATTTTAATCCTTATTTTTCATTTTACCACTACCAACACCTTTCATCATCATCATCCACCACATAAAACAAAAATCATATACGCAACTGCCGCCTGCCAACGCCAACACAAACCCGAAAAATGAAAAAACAACCAAACTCTGACAAAAAAAAATTAATCTACAAAAATCTGGCAACCACTTACCAACACACACACCAACGATTACTGTAAATGAAAATCCTCAAAAAATTTGTGTGCGAAAAATATTAAATGAAAACAATAACTGGCCTAATGTCCATTATTTATGCTCGGTATATACTCAAAAAAATAAAAATAAAAATTGGGTCGAAAATGCTTTATGAATAACAAAAATCTACAACACAAATAACAAAACGCAAAAAAATTCAAATATTTGCCATACGTTCCAATGCGCTGAATGGCTGACAATGCAATTCCCTACTCCTGCTGTATAATTACCGCCTAATCCTGCCGCTACAACAACAACGCGCTCGCTGCTTATATATACACACACATACCACTGTGACTCTGCCGCCTACAAATAATCTGCCTAAAATGATGTACAAACAAATCTAAAATTTGCTACTTGCACACACGCCTACACGCGCGCACTTACAAACCTACACGCACACACACGCACGCATCCTGCCAACAAAAAACAAAAACAAATGCGCATTTTATATTTCATAATCCGTTCCGTCGGCAGGAGCGCTATCCGGTTAAGAAACGTGATCTGGTGCGCCAGTCCTTGTCGCTACAGGTATGCTTAACAACAACAACACAACAACAATAAAACCATACAAAGTACGAAACACCAACATAACTAACTGAATAACAACAACAGCAAATAACAATAAGTAATATCCGCAGCGATATTTTTCTATACTTAATAACATACTCATGCATATTGATGTGAGAACACCTGCATACACGTTCATATAGGAAATAATGCCACTTGTTTTAAATAACTCTTGAAATATTAATTCTCTGTGTGGAATGGCAACAACGCGCTTTCTCTGTTTCGACATTTTTATGGCTTTCATAGTCTTTTTCGCTGTTATCTCACATTTTTCATACTTTTTGTATTTCCTCGACGCTTTCTCTTCTCACTCTTCTTTTCTTTATTCCTCTCTTTATCTATCTTTATCTCTCTCTATCACTCTTTCATTGCCTGTTTACCTACATTACTATTTCGTCGATATATTCTAGTTTTCTTTGAAATGTATTTAGTTTATTTAAAGCTCTACAGAATATAGATTTTAAAACCTAGCAACCCCTTCTCATATTTTTCAAATAAACCAATGGAACCCATCTCAAGCTTACTTACTAGCCTGAGTTTGAGTTCTTTAGTCGATCCTTATAAGTTTCCAAAGCTGTTGAAGTCTTTACAGTTTTTCGAAATCTAAATATCATTGCATGTCTGAATGCTGTTATTGTCAAAAACATCCCTCAAAACCTCAAAATGAAGAAAATGTTTCATAAGATAATGAACTACCATTTGTAGAAGTCTTCATGTGTCCCTAATTTTATGTAGGCGTACTCGTATCAAATCGAATGTGACGAAATACTTTGTAAAAAGAAAACACAAACCCTATACATCCTCGAATACCAAATATTTTCATATACATATGCACCATATATACCATCCTCTGTGCCTGATTATACTAATCAACAAATCTGAAGGAAAAATTTGCGACTAATGTGTTAAGATGTCTGTGAGGTATTTGAGATGTCCTGATTACGATTTTTAATTTCGTCATTTTTGTAAACATTGGTGGTTCGAATCATACATCCCTTGACCAGAACACAAAAAATCCTACGTATTAGGAAATTGTAACTATCATTTTCGGTTTTAACAACACAAAGTAAGCAGAAAACAGCCTCTAACATCACAGTCGAAAAATTACTGTAAACTAGTGTTATCATATCGTAAAATATTTTGTTAAAGGATTTAGCCGTTTAGATCCAAATATTTTTTTAGTTAGATGTAACTTAACGTATATAATCTCGAGATATATATGTAGGTTTTTGAGCAACACAACTTTTGGTATCTTGAATTTTCTCATGTAAATACTAGTCAACCAGTCAAGCCAATTCGGTGAGTGTTAACTGGTCTTAACGTCAGCTGAATGAACTAATCGTTGATCACCAAAGACCGGATAACCGAATAAGGCTTTTACGAATGAAAACTTAAAAGCAAAAATTCCATAAAAATAATTTGGATGACCATAAATTGAACTTGATTGAAATCACTTACACTTTATTGAAATCAGAATAGTTACTAAAACAAATTCTTCATAGATATTTGGGTATACGAAAGGAGATACCATGTAAACTTAGAATCGACCGATTCAACGTGTCCCGAATCAATGAAAATCATGACAAATTTGAATGAATTGAGCTTCTTATTACTTCCACATTCATTGTATGCTAAGGTTTTGGCTCTCAGTGACTTTTTCGTTCTTAGGTATAACAACAGGGGGACTGAAACCAATTAGGTTGGTTGGTTGTTAGAAAAGTGAGACTATCACTAGGCCCCTTTTGCTCCTGGGTGTAAACGAAATTCGAAAATCTCAGTGGGTTTGGTAAAACCAATGATATTTTTTTCAAACCCAGCTATCCCATACTGCTTTAGTTGATGAATTAGGAGCAGTGGAAAATGTCCAATCAATGTCGGCTGAAGGCTGGCCTCCGCGCATGGTCTGCATTCCGTTGTATCTTCTTTTCCAATTTTCTAAAAGTGGGACCTTAATTATTGATACCTGGTACCGCTAAATTATTACTACATAGTTCCTGTTTGCTTAAAAGTAGAAGCTTTTTGGTTTGTGCACCACCAATACTACGCCAAAGTAATTTTGTGGTATGCGCCGTGTTGCTCCAAGGCCTGAGGTGCTGCTCTGATGCCTATCGTTTTGAACAATCCCTGAAGGGGCAAAATGGTATAGGGCAGCTTAAGGCAGAATTTTGTTCCCAGCTACTCTGAGTGAGCCAGCAGATCTTCCTTCTATTATTTTCTAGAGTGGGTATCCAGAGGATATGGCGAGTTATTTGGTTGATATCTCAGATCATATTAAGAGTGTAGCTATTTCTTGCTTCCATAACCTAACGCAGTGGGAATACTAACTGGTCACTGTCTGGTGGCGAAACACGCTCACAGGATGTGACAGATCGAGAAGACTGCAGGAAATGTCTAGAAGCGGGCACCAGGGAAAGAATGGAGCATTTACACTTGTTTCGCATTCGCAAGACTACGCTTTATGAATCTGGGGTTCCCACGGTATGATACACCGTCTTTTAAAATTCGCGTCAAGCGCAGGCATCCGAAAGGATAACTCCTCCTCTTAGACCTAGAAACTAAACTAAACTTCATCTGATATAGCAAAGGACCAAAACTGATCTATGCGTGGTTTATTTGCCTACCATATTAACCTAACCAAATGCAGTGAGAGCTAAGTATTGGCGTTACGGATAGTGAAAACTAATTTAGTGACAATGAAAAAGTAATCGCAGAGATTGAGGCCAAATTTGAAGCAAAATACTAAATATTTCAAAAATGATATTGAAAAGTACGAAGATTGCTACACTCGGCGTTAGCACTCGATGGCTACCATGGTTAATAATTAAATTGATATATTTAGCCAGTAATGTGTTCTTCTTTAAACGATATGAACTTGTCAGTAGATCTGGCATAAATATTTGGCAGAAAAAATGTGTTTCCCTAGTTGCGAAGTCAGTTCAAAGTGCTTCCTTTTACAAGCTTTCTATCGAAACTAGTAACATAGACTATTATATTTTCACAAATGTCTTTTCTAGGACGTGTGTTTCAGGAAAATGTAAATGCATTATGAAGCTTCACAAAAAGTGGTTTCCAAGATTCTATACTCGAGATTTGATACTAGAAAAAAAACTCTTTTCAGTTAACTCTTTTAAAGTGCCAAATTTGATTTTATGATTACTAAGAGTAAACTGACTGCTTATGAAGTTTGAAAATTTGAAATTTTCAAGTAGTCTAGCTTTCAAAAACTCATTTCGAAATCACTTTCAACCAAATAGTAAGTTATGGATTTATTTTGGATTTAAAAGAGTAAATAATGTAACACATAACTTTTATTCAATATTTTCCTGATTAAACTGCTTACTCAATTCCACCTTAAACAAATAAACTCCTTACTTGAGTCAGTTTTAAGTATTATGTCATTAGAAAGTTTTGGTACAGCATTTTCATATCGATAAACTTTTGGAATATCATAAAATCATATGTCAAATAATAAAGTACTCAGAAGAAACTTACTCTATCATAAGTTTTGCTCTTCCGCATTGGAAGTAAGTAAGTAAGTTCTTCTCCATGCAGAGATACATTACTACCCCTTTCAAGCATGATTGCGACTCCACATATGTATGTATATGTAAATGCAATAATTATATAGTTTCTTAGCATAACAAGGCAAAAATAAGCTCCGAGTCTGCTGTCACAATCACATTTTGCGGCGAAGTGCTTGTGTGTCTACTTATGCTTGCGGCCAAGTTGCCAAGAAAAGCCGCGCAAATTTTGAAATTTATCACATTTATTGCAAAATGGCCAAAGTTGAGACTGTTTGCTGTAAGTGACGAGCTATTGTTTGTAGGGTAGCGGGCGCTGCTTGCGGCGTTGCCAACTACAGCGCGCTTGGAAGCAGCCACCCAAGCAGGCAGTGCGCCAGTTAAGTGAGGCATTCACTCAGTTAGTTAGCTAGTCAAACACAGTCGTTGTCAGACTCACTGTCAGACTCAGTTACAGTTCGGGACAAAAGTATGTCTCCCTCTCTTCATACCAGTACAAATATATGCTTGTTCGATTCGCTTACACCAACACACCACAGAGTTTGCGTAAGTTTGCACAACTTTGATTTGCCTCACTTCGTCATTTGCCATATTTGTATATCTCGACATCCGTCCGTCCATTTGCCAGCCAACTCTAATGACGTTGGCTCCAACGCGTTGTCTATGAAGGTCTCATTGTTGTGCCCATTTATGGGCCACACTGCATTTAGTATTAATTACCAGGCAGCATCGAATTGCCGTAATGCTTATGGGTTATCACATCGGTGATGTGCTGTGTCTGTTGCGACAAACAAGTGCAAACTCGCCAAGACAAATTGCAAAAGAGTATGTTAATGAAAATTAATGAAAAATAAGTGAGGGTTTGAGAGGAACAGTGATTGTGCTGTGGCGTTTTTATTTCGTCACTTCATGTAGGAGTGAGTTATCGTTGAAAAGTGGGAATAATATTTGTCGTTAATTTTACTTAAATAACTATATTTGGACTTCTTGTAAGAAAAATATTAGTTTCTTTAGCTTGGGAACTGATTGCATACACACGAAACCTTCACTAGGTCATAAGTAGGAGGAAGAAAGCATATTCAGTGAAAAGTAATGCGGATTCCTCACTCGTGCCCCGTCGCACCAAAATTCCTATACCGTTTTCCTCAAAAATAAGCACATTATCTTTTATATTAATTCGTATACTGCTTTTATAGATTATTCCGTGTAGTCTGAGACTAAGTAGTTGCCAAGATTTCTTGCCCAATTAAGAGTTGCTGAACTTGAACTTAAAGATTTCCTTTTGGAGTTCTCCTTTAATTACTTCGAACTTAAATAACTCTTCATCGGTCTTAAAGCTTTGAGTTAAATACCGTAATATCCAACTCATATTTCCGACCTTTTAAAATCCGGTTTCCACGACAATAGGGTCTAAGTAACCGGAATGGACTCGTATTTTAATCCGGCCAAGAACTGACAGCCACGAACCATATAACCGCAACAATAAAAAAAACAATTCTTTGAATCGTTTCATTCGAATTGAGATTTGCTGTACCGTCAAAGATCGGATTTGACTGCCACATGGTCCAAGCTCAGAGCTTAGCTGAGATTAGATTAGTATATATTGTTGGTCTGATTTTCGCACACAAGTCATCAGAATCAACAGAACATTATGGGTCGAAGAAGCCCATGCGCTTGCCAAAATTTTGTTAAGGCGGCTAATATTAACCCCAGTAACTAAACCATGTTCGCCGAAACCTTTTCTACCGAGATGTTTTAACTTCAGTTTAGCAAAAGCTGCACAGTGGAGAAGAAAGTGTATAGATAATTCCAACTCGCATTCTTCCATACAGTTTTACCAGTTTGAACCCGACATGATATTTAGTCTCGCATCACTTGTGCTTACTGGGCAGGGTAGGTCGAGATAAACCTTTCTAAGAACAAATAGTTCTGAGTGCCTCTTGGTTCCGCTTTGAACCAGGATATCGCAGTTGTAAGTTTTGGTTGTTGACCAGAGTTTGTCAAATCCACAAGATGTCCATGAATTTATTGTTAAAGCTCACGACGTAAGCAGAATATAGACTCCTTGTCAATCTGTTGAAATTAGGGTAAGGTTAAGCTCTCTAGCAAGTTCATCAGCTTTGGAAGTTTCCTGCGATTCTGCTGTCACGTGACACCCAAACAGTTCAGATAACAAAGCAGCTTGATGCTATTGATAAGGAGGTCAAACACTCATTCACAAGTCTTGAACGCGCTGTCAGTCAGCGCACCTCTCTAAAGGAAGCTGCACTTCGAAGCAAGATATCTACTGCTACTTTATGGCAGCTACCTCTCCATCTCTTCATTTCGACATTGTTGTGTTTGGTTATTCTGAACTCTGATCTTCAATCCACAAATTTATATATTGAAGCGTCATAAAAAGCGAATTACTTGCTCTACTAACGAGCGAACCCAGTTCTCTTTTTGGTTTTAGGAAAAAGTTATGTGTCGACAATTTTCATGGTATATATGTTCTTCAGTGAATGTTTCTTCGGAATGATACCGACAACTCTTTGTCTGATAATTAATTTAATTGAAATCCAAAGTAGTTTATATAAATTTTTTTTCTTCTTTCGCACAACGTTACCATTTTTGTTGGTATATTTTGAACAGTCCAGTATTTCTTGGGAAAATAATTATTTATCTTCTCAGGAAACAAAGGCCTCCCTGTTTTGTTTTTCTGCTACTATTCAACGCAATATCGGTTACAGAAGTAAGCGTAAATATTCAGGAAAATTTATTTTAATGAAAAGTGTATGAAATATGATCTAACGAAATTGATACAAATTGAGGAAAGAGTTATTTTTAAAATGGTCCATCTAAAATTCAAGTTCTCATTTTTACTAACCTGTTTTCCCTACATCAGATTTGACATCTAACATTACTAAGATAGTTATACATAACAGAGATCTGCATTCAGTAGCCTCACAACATGGCAGGAATATTTGAAGTCGGTTAAAGATTTTTTAAATATTAAAGCGTGCCCACTTGCTTGTTTGAACTTCGAAAAGTTAGCGAAAAAAGTTACACGAATGAACATATCTGATCATATCAAAAGGTGATTCGAAAAAAATCAACAATAAATACATTTTTATATCAACCATGGGTTTGAGTTTTCAATATTATCAAAAAGTCGTGAAATCAATTCTTAATCATCCGCCATAATCATCATTTTTGTTAAAAACAGAAATCAGTGCAATGAATTCATTCAAAAAATATTGGAAAAGTCAGGTCTTTGTTTATATATATATGTATGAACCGCTATAACTTTCATTATGTATAAAGTGTTGTATGTAATTGGATGTTGGAATGAATTGGTATTAAGTATGAAAACCTAACACTCAACACTTGATAACACTAAATTAACCACATAACACACTATCCAGCGCACTGCTAGTAAATCCTTTAACCCATCATTGCATCAGAAGTATGTTTATTTGTAGATATTATTAACAATTCCGACAAACTAACCGACTAAATACTACTCGGCATACTAATATTTGTAACTATTTGGACTATTATTGCATTCTGAATTTATGTGCATCTATTTAGACTAAAAGAAAAATAACAAATTCAATAATTGATTACTCACAGGATTCACAAGCTGAAGCCGAGGTCGCTGTCACCACGAAGAATGTACGCAAACGCAAGACAACCCACAGTGATCCCACACACGGCAGCTTTTTCTTGCGTGTGGGCGCGATTGGTAAGTGGAAGTGGTATAACGGTTTATACGGAGACAGAAAACTAGAAAATAAAGTTGTAAAGAAAAAATTAGTTATAATTAAAGTGATGAAATACTTGATTTTATAACAAAAATGAGCATATAAAATTATATATATGTATATATATAAAATAAACGTTAAAACTAAGTTTAAGTTTAAAAAATTAAATTTAGAATTTCTGAACCAATAAAGTCAATGAGTATTTGTAATTTATTAAAAATAAATGCCGCAAAAATCGAGTTTAATAACTTAATATTTTGTATTTTTCCCTCTTTTTTATATTAGCCTTTGGTTTGGGCGGCATGATCTACATTGGACTGGAGTTTGGCTCTTTCTTCGAGATTCCTTTCGATTCACCGTGTCATCACATTTTGATTGGCGTAAATCCATTGTTGCAGATGATATTCACCTTTATGCAGATGTACTTCATATTCATGAATGCCAGAGTGAGTAAAATAGTAATATTATGATACGACAATTGTTAAATGCTTGAAGCTAAGGTTGTTATAGAAAGGAGTTTTAGACATATACCCCACTCTTGCAAAAAAAAAAAAAACACAAAACACACACACTAACGATTTGAAGATTTAGTATTATACTGAAATCTGATTCTTAAGGATATGTAAGGAAAGGTAATGGAGCAACGTTACCATATTCTCTATAGAATTGCATTATTTTTGATTATTGAAAAGAAAATATAATTTTGAAAACATTGGTTTAGGCTCAGCAAGGCTATAGAAACAGGATAATTATGACTAAGATAAGATAAGATAACTAGGTGAGAATTAAATCGCGATCTAAAGTCATAACGACCACAGCTAGCTCTAGCATATTGATAAATTCCAATATACTGTTAGGTGCAAGTGAGGTGATGTGATACCTTCTTGGAAACATGTATCTAAGGGTTTTAACCTGCAATTTGCAGACTGCTATGCAGTCAATTGGCAAGTGTTCTGGAGTTTCAAGCTTTCTGCCGCAGAATCGGCAATTTGCACAAGTAGCTAGGCTCATGTTATATAAGTGCTTCTTGAGCTTACAGTAGCTAGTGTAGAATGCGACAAGTAGCCTGAGTTTCTTACTGTGAAAGTTGATTACGTATTTAAACATGCTGTGGTTGTAACCCCTCATTAGCAACTTTGCATGGCGCATGACTTGGAGTTGTTGCCAATATCTCTCTATGCCTGCTCCTCCATCGCGATCCTTACTGCTAAGGGAAACCTTGAACTTCTTGGTGAAGTTTGCCCGTTTGGCAATGCAGTCACTTGGGAGAAGAGCCAATAATATTACACCACTAAAGTTCTTCATCCACTGGGATGAGATTACTTTACCTCTGCCAAACCCTTCTGCTATCATTTGAAGCATTGTGTGTTTGGCTTCCTGACCGATAATTAGGTGAAGTGGTGTGAGCTCAAGCATGACTTCAAGTGCTGCCGTCGGGCATTTGCGCATAGCACCCGTCATGCATACGTATGTATGCAAGTCGTTACAGCTTCGATAGTTGGAGCTCTACCGAAGTCTGCGATGCTATTAGGACCTAAGCCACCCACCATACGTGATTATCGATCGCACGATCATGGTGTACAACCACCTGATAATCATTGCCTTGCAGCCCCAGGATTTACCAACTAATCGAGTGACCACTATTAGATCTGTCTTCCAGAATAATCAACGATTTGTATAATACATAGACCAGTATTCAAAGACTATTAATGAAGCAGTCTCGGTCCTCAATAAATATTATTTTGCGCTAAAAGTCCTAAAATAAATAAGATATGCCTAAGTATGACCGCAGGCCAAAAGCACCTTCTATCGGCAAGGATATCTAAAGCAACAAAGAGGCCACTATATTTGCCAATGTTCCACACACTTGTTATAAGTCGCGGCTGTGATGGCCTTGTGTGCCTTTAGCGAATTTTGTTTGTTTTTTCAGTATCGGCTCATTTTTAGGGGCGCCATGCAGTTTCTACATCATATTCGTATAACCATGTCTCGACACCAGTATGTTGGATGATTGTAGGATCATCAGCGGGACGGGAATAATGAGTGACTTATTGAGTTTGGATCAAAAGGGTTTTTTCACATCCGATTATGTTTTCTTCTTTACATTGAGAACGTTTATTCCGTGGCGGGTCCTAAACCCAGCACACTACTTTGGGAAATGGGTTTTGCCTTCTCACTTTAGCTCGCCTTCAAACAGGTGTTTTTTGGCTACCCAGAAGATACCACTTGGTCTAAGACTGGAAGTCGTAAGCTGCTTGAGCCATATGAATCGTTTCTGTCCACTCCGAAGTTAATGGAGTTCAGAGAACTTTCCTCACTTGTGTGCACTTCTACATTTGGCACCATCCTTCGACCGTCATTTCATTGGAAACTTGTCGTGTCGTAAACAAGCAACTGCCAAACATTCGCTAATTGGCATATGGACATAAAACTTCAAAGAAACCTAAAAAAAATCCAATCTATGAATTTTTTTTTATCGATTTCACGATTCGAAAAAATATCCACGCCTAGTGATCTTCAAGTATACTTAGCCAGAAATTTGATTGAATAAGTCATTTAGAATAGAATCTACCGAAGTTGGCTTCAAGAAATCTAAGCTTATACTGACATATATGGAGATATTTTATCTGACACTATAAGCTATTAGAAGTGAAGTGTTAATTTTATTTGCTATACTAACTATACGGTCGCATAGACTAACAGCGCAACACACGGATTAACAAAGTATCAATATTTAGAATATAAGTTTAAGAAGCCATTTGGGTATAACTTTTTGGTAATATCTAACAAATATTTTTATTTAAATACAGTACCGAGTTAAGCATGATTCGAAATTCGACAAATTCATTGCATGCAATAAAATATTTTCCAAATTCACCCAAAATTTTTTAATTCCATTTTCTCGAACAAAATCCTTTCATATGCAGACTAGGCCGCCATATCAGGTACAGTACTTCCATATTTCAATGCTTCATGTCATTTATCATTAATGTACACTAACATCTTAAACCCAAATGGCTTTTTAAACAGTTATTTTTAGAAGAAATATCAAAACACACTTATTGTCAAGAGTTTTCGTGTAATTTATTCCTCTACAATTTCAGCTCAATATCCATCGTTTCAAGGTGATTGCACGCTTTGGCCTCATGCATGTTGTGGCCACAAATATTTGCGTTTGGATACGTACGTTGGTCAAGGAATCACTACTCGAAATCACACTTTATCATCAACGTCGTGAACCCGATCCCGAAGCCTCGTCCATTGCCAAGTCCATACGTCAACATGCACTACGTCATGCTGGTACAGTTCTGCGCACCCACGCCGGTCCGAATGAGGAATTTGAGGTGCTGGACGGCGAGGATTTACTGCCCGCCAATGCCTACAAAACCGACAATGTACTCTCGAAATTGGTGCGCAAAACTGTTGATGGCATCTCCAAGTCGTTGGGCATGGGCGCTGCTGCGGGCGCTAATGCCAATGCAGCGCTCACCACGCTGCTCACATCCACCACCAAACCATTGACCTCAACCATCACCACCACCACCACTACCACTACTACCCAACGTCCCTATTTCACCACACCATCGTATCAGTGGCAAAGCACTACTATGGCACGCAAGTTGAAGAAGTTTATCACGAGCACAACAGCTGCCACGACCACCACGTTGGGCACAACGCCTACCACACCGTCGACCACCACAATGCTGGCGAGCAGCCCTATTACCACCACGACAACAACAACTACGACCACTGAGACACCCTTCCGACATCACTTCGAGCACTCGGCATTTACGACTGCTGCCCCAAGTGTCGCCACCGATTATCTGACGTCTTCTACACATGGCCCGGCAGCCGACTTAGCTTCAACCACCGCCGAATCGGTGTCCACCAGTTTTGGTACGGGCATTGCTTCGTTCTTTAGTAATTTTGTTTCGTCCACGCCTAGCACCACGGTTACCACAAGCACACCCTCTACCACCACCGAGAATGCATTGAATGTAATGACTAATTTACTTGGTCCTGGCATGAATAACTTCCAAACCTATTCGGAAATCTCGCACCCTGAATCGACTGGCATTGTGAGCTTCGACAGTTTGGAGAGTCTCGATAATATCTATCCCGCCGCACTCTCCTCGAACATTGGCACATTGAATTCGACCGCTTGCGGACGTGTCGATATTATGGGTACTATTGTCTACGACTCAGCACCCTTCCTGTATCCCTTCATTATCGAATACTCACTAATCGGTGCGGTTGTTTTGTATGTAATGTGGAAGCATATTGGCCGCTATCCGGGCCGCATGAACGATGAGGATTTGGAGCATCGTTTGGAAGTGATGTTGTCACGTCGCGCTGTCGCTATGGCTCATCAGGCACGTTCGGGACGTGTCGATTGTGTGGGTTCGTCAAAAGGGTTATTCTTTGGTCTGTTGTTGTTGGTAGGTGCTTTGATTTGCCTGATACTCTTCTTCGTCTTGGTGCGTCATCAGCAGTTCTCGCTGCTAGCAATTTACCTTGCCGACGCAAGTCATTGCATACTCATGGCCTTCGCTGTGCTCGCCATAATCATCGGTTTTATTAGGTAATCTAGAAATTATTCAACTTCTTACAACAACATTTTTAACAAGTTTCTTTCGTCCTCTCGTAGAGTTAAAAATCTGAAATTCCGCTGCGAAGAGCAATCCAATCTCAATGACATTCTGCTACGCATCTCCGCTTTCGGCCTCTTCACCTATTCGATATTTGGCGTCATCGCCGGCAGTTTGAAGGCGCTCGAAAGCGAACCGAATCTTCTAGTCATGACCACAAGCGCCGTCGCGGTATTCCAGGTGATCTTGCAATTACTCTTCATTGCCGATGTTTCGCGTCGTCGCGTCCACTTGCCCGAGCATGATCGCAGCAAACCGGGCCGTCAAATCGTCACATTCCTGCTGATCTGCAATGTGGCTATGTTTGCTATTTACACATTTGAAGCTCAAAAAGTATTTGCCAATCCTGTAAGTAGCTATGTACGTGAGCGATATATGAAGATATGTTTTACCGCAAAAAAGAAAGTCTTTTTTACGAAATTCAAAAACAAAACGCATAAGTATTTTGTGTAACCGCGAAGCATTGAAGGACATACATTTCGATGATGACTTTTGTGCTTTATGGTTTTTGAAGAGTATGTGTTTTTGAAGTTTTTGCATGACTTGCTTGTTATTATCTGTAGTGTAGTATTATTCAATATTGAAACAAGTTTTTGAAATCATCAAAATTTTAATTTTTTGTTTCGTCTTCCGCCCTTTTCTGAAGTTAGTTTTCCTCAACTCAGTCGAGTGTTTTCACATTGTTTCCTATATACATCAGGCTTCTCAGGTGCCTTCCAGTTAACATACACTTAAGTTTTGAATTAGAATTGTATATAGAACTTAGCCTGTCTCAAAAATGTCCTAAATAAATAATTCGTTATTTGTGTTTAGTTTGACCTCATAATTATAAAAATAAATTAAATTTTTCCGTTTGTTAAATTAAAACTTGTTCCGGAGGTTCTCACAAGTTTTTTTAACAGTATCATGTTTAAAGCCCTTCAGTAGAGTCTATCCTTCCTTCCGAAAGTTATCAAAACGTAATTTTTAGTGGTTTTTCAACTACCTTGATTTTTCGGCGGCAACCATTAGTTCAATAAAATTGGTGAATACTCCTTTTTGAACAAATCTCAATACCACGTAGGAGACCATTGCAAATTTTCTAACCTGAATCTAAGCTATTATGAGCGATGCGTAAAAACTGTGTCCGAAAATCTATTATATTACATATTGTTATCCACACAATACTCTAGTAATTCATCTCGAGACTAGACCAGAAATACTTCGAAGATTCCAGAATTTAGTAATTTAAAGATAAGTATCACAACTTATGACTTGGATTTACATCCGAAGGTCTCATACTCATGCGTATGATAGAAAATAATCACTCAAACTTTTTCATGTCTTCGAGATCATTTGTTCATGGAATAGCGACACTATTCCTATAAAAGCTTCGAGATAAATTATATCCTTTCGTTCAAGTTTTAGATAATTCTGGTCTTGTTAATGGCGGTGATTTCTTTGTCTTTTAGTGAATCTATATTTCTGATAAAGATTACTACAAGCGTAATACTTTGTACTAATACCTTAGCGATCGGTACACAGGTGGTAAGATATTTGTGAGTTATAGTCTCAAATTGACGGGTTTAGACTTTCGGTTAGTGCCAAAAAATATATATATATTGGGTCTGTAACTACGTTTTTTGAATGTGTATTTAAGAAGAATGTGTAAAATAGTATATCAAAGTATTACCCAGCTGAATCTAAAATATTCCCCATATTTTTTAAAGTACAAGGACTCCATCCCTAAATAACAGAATGAGTAACCCGATTTTTCATACCTTGTTCTGATCTTCTAATGAAGACATTCTTATCGAGCCAAACAAATGGTAGAGAGAAGGTGTACGGTCTGGCATATAAGACGGCTGAGGCAAAACTGTTTTACAAATAGTTTTTAACCGTTCTTGCAACTTTTGAAGCTTCAATTTGACGCGCTGTTGTCGGTAGCGTTCCCCAGTATTTGTTCCACCCGCGTTTAGTTCCTACCGAGGAGCTTCGATTCATATGGCGCTCTATTTCTTTGCTTTTGAATGTATCTGACTACTTTTAAAAGTTTTGGAACGTCTGTTTGAGTGACTCCCGCAAATTCTTTTCTTGTCTTCTTCTCTCCGAGTACTGCTTCCAGTTCTAGATCTTCAAACTTTTCCGAACCTCTTTTGGTACAATCGTTCAGTTAGAGCAAGTCCACCATGAACTACGAAGCACAATGACTTTAGGCGCAGGCTTTCTTCATATTGAAGCAATGAAGAAGGAAGTTCTCAAAAACAGTTGATCAGGCACTAAGTTCACCATATTTGAAAGGAAAAGAAATTTTACTCCACAGGGTTATACTTGCATCTAAATAAAGTCTCTCTTTTAAAACCTTCTACATTACTCAAACATACATACACATATTACCGATTTTTTTGCAACTTATATATACATATATCGTTTGTAGTAAAGTTATCATTTATGGTTCAACATTATGTCTGTATATATATGTACATAAAATTCTGATTTTGAAAACGAAATTAATTTAAAGCATTTTCACTTCTCATATCTTCATGTATTGCGTACATTTTTGCACTTTCTCGATGTTACGTAGAACACTAGTGCATTAAAAGCAAATGAAAATTGAATATAAATAAATTTTAACACATTCTCATTTGATCTCTTCCTCAAATTTCTTCTGCTCCACCAAAAACACAGGTTCAACTTGACTTCTACGGCTTTGTGCCATGGTCAATAATTCAACGCGTCACACTGCCACTCTGCATTTTCCATCGTTTCCACAGCGCCGTAGCACTGGCTGAGATCTGGAAGACAACGTACAAGGCACGTTTGGAGTAAGCAGTTGCCAAGGAAGCACCAAAGAGAAGCTAAATACATGTTGGAGCACATCAAAAGAGAGGTGTATGTAGTGCCCAGTGAACGAAACTGCCAAACTGCGAAAAAGGTACCAAAAAACACGAAGCAAAACCATAAAATAAACCAAAAGAGAAATAAAGTGAAGTAATTGGGGCGCAACGAAGGAGCAAGCATAAGAGAAGATTAAGAAAAAATTGAAAATAATAAACAGAATTAACAGTAAAAGCAGCGTAAAACAATGAAAATGTATTAAAAAGTAAATATTTGCAATATGTAAGTGTGGAAGGAGAAAGAGAGCGTACAAGAGAAACGGCAAAATGTAACCGTAAAACGTTTAAGTTTAACTCGCAGTTAAGCATTGCGAAAAATGAACGGTTACGCGCATACCACTCATATACACACAAAGCCACATATACATGCAACACAAAACGAACATAAATTCATACACTGAGCGAAATAATAGCAGAGCAAAAAGAAAAAGTAATTGAAAAGCAGCAAATGAAATAAACGCAAATTAAACGATTAAGGCAAATCAATTTATGCATTGTCGTCTGACTTCGTGCAGACCAAAAGAGTTGTATATTTAAGTGTAATGTTAAGATTTTACTTATTAATTATTACAAAGAAAAAAACTTTTGAATAAAAAACAAACACATAACAATTATTAATTATGAATTATAGTTAAGCGAGTACAATTTGTAGATTTTCATGATAAAATTTAATTTTTAAGTCAATGTAATATTTTATTTAATATGCATAATAAACTGGAGGACAACAAATTAACAACAACAACAGCAAATAATAAAAATAAAAGTACTTTAAATGCAATTTGTTGTTTTGTAGGGAGTACATCTTGAGAAAAAACATAAATAATTTTTTCTTAACAACATTTTCCTTTACTGCTAGGCAGCCAATGCGATACTTTTTAAGTGCTAAGTCATATTTATAGAATACGCCGTAGAAAATGCGCGCCGCACGGCAAGCAGCGTACAGCAGAAAAGCAATTTTTGCGGCTGCGCGGTGAATTATTTAGTACTTAATTAAAAAATTATTTGATAATTTAAATTCTTATGTAAAAAATGAGTGTTGATATGCAGGAAAAGCAGGAGCAGCTGAAAATTAAGCACGTTATATAATTTTATGCTTTTTATGCACTTTACGTTATTGAGTTGTACGAACAAAAAAATTTTTTTAATTAAAAAAGAAAAATTTTAATTCAAAAATTAATAATTTAATTAATAAAAAACTTAAATTAAAAATAAAATTATTAAAAATTAATTATTTAACAAAAGAAAATTAATTAAATTCATTATTAAAATTAATTTTTAAAAATATATTTATTTATTTCAAACAATTTATTACTTAAATAATTAAAAAAGTAGTTAAAATATAATTATTTAATAAACTTTTTTCAATAATATTTGAAAATTAATTATTTAGCAAAAAAAATTTATTCAATTTATTATTTAATTTAATTATTAAAACAAAATTAATTAAATAATTGATAAAAATATTATAATGTAATTAATTATTAAATTAATTACTTTTTTGATATTATTTTTAATAATTGATTATTTATTTAGTAACTACATTTTTAATTACAAATAATTTATTTTAAAAAAATTTATTAATTCAGTAATTAAAAATATAACTACTAAACAAATAATCAATTATTAAATATAGTATCAAAAAAATAATTGATTTAATAATTATATTTTAATTTTATTAATAATTAATTAAATAAGATATTTTAACTACTATTTTTTAATTATTTAAGTATTTTTTTTTTAATTTTCTAATAATTAATTAAAATATTTTGTTATTAAAAAATAATTAATTTTTGATTAATTAAATATTAATTAATTTTTAATAAAATATTATTTATTTGCTTAATTTTTTAAATATTTTTTTAATAATTAATTTTTTATTAAATTTTTTTAAATAATTTTAATTTTAATTACTGAATAAATTATTTAAAATTGAAATTTTTTATTAATTAAATAATTAATGATTACTTAATTAAGTAATAATTAATTGTTTTTTAATAACATAAATAATTTATATAATATATTCATAAAATTTATTAAAAAAAACAAAAATTGTTTTTGTGTATATTTTGTGAAAAAAGTTGCAATCGAAAACTTATATTTATTTGTTGTATTATTTGCAATTTATTGCTATTTTCATAACATACGACATACATATACATATGTATATCTAACTCCCACACAAAGAAATAAGAAATCAAACAAAATGAAACAAAAAGTGAAAACTAATATTAAGTATATTAAAACTAAAGTTATATATACATACAGACACCCAAACATATTAATATGAAATATAAAAATACAAACAAAAAATAATAATTAATAAAAACAATTGTTGTTTATTTATTTTCTATAAAACTGCGAAATTAAAGGACAAATTTCAAAAGCAAAATTTATTTATACTAAATGGGCTTGGAGTATAAATTTTACTATACATAATAAAGGGTGTTATTAGTCGTATTTTTAAACAAACAAATGTGAGGTGTAAGCATAATCTTAATTATTATTAATTAAAGTCTATGATATTTGTATGTTACAGATATAACTAGGAATCAGAGTTCAGTTCACAGCTCACAGATTAAATGAAATAAGCGGAACACAGACGTAAATCAACAAAAAGCTCATTCATCTTCATAAAGATAGGCATATTCTCAGTCATTAATCACTTGCTCTAGAAGAGATTCAGTAACTTTGGAAAGCTTTCAATAAAAAGCTAATTAAAGTGAAAGCTTTGAGTAAAATTCAGCAGGATTTTATAGAGAAAGCAAAAACAGAATTCACAAAATTATTTAGATCTTTGTGCGAAGCTTTTATTTAAGTGAAAACTTTTTATAAAGTGAAAGCTTTGTAAAAAATGTGGCATGAAATTCTAAGGAAAGCTATAAAAGAATTCAGAAAAGTATCCAATGTCTTGTGAAGAGCTTTCATTAAAGTGAAAGCTTTGCGTAAGCTATAGCAGGAGCTTCCAAGGAAAGCGAGAAGAGTTTTCAGAAAAGTAAATAACTTCGTGATAAAAGCTTTTATTTAAGCGAAGGCTCCTTAGAGGGAATGCTGTATTTAATTAAATGGTGTAGAAATTTCAAATGAAAGTGAGAGAAGCATTCAGATAAAGATCCAAATTATCGCCAAAAACTTTCATTAAGTTAAAAACAATAGAGTGAAATACGGTAAGAAATTCAAAGTGAGAAAGGCATTCACAAAAGTATTCAAGTTCTTATGATAAACTTTATTTAAAGCGAAAGCTTTGCGTTAAATGCGGCAGGATATTGAAGCAAAACGAAGAAGAGCATTCAAAAAAGCAAACAAATTCTTGGGAAAGCTTTCAAAAAGTATTAAAGTAAAAGCTTTTCGTAAAAAGCGGCAGAAAGTTCAAGCGAAACAAGAAGAGCATTCAGTTAAGTCTTGTAGTTTAAGTAATTATACTCAAATAGTTTCACGACTTAATGAAAAAGCTGCGCTTAACTAAATATTTACTGATTGTAACGGCACTGTGAATGCTGCCAGGTCTTATGGTTACAACTTTCTCCTTAGTTGAACTGAATAATGATAATCAGAAAAAGTTGACTTGTCTTTTTACGAGCTTCTCAGTATACTAAGAGCTATGCTATCTAAGTTAGTGGATATGAGATTCTGTTGAGAGCTTTTACGCTTTTTTTTTACTAAGTTACGAGAAAGTTTTGTCTTCGAACTTTAGCTGAATGTCCTTAGATAAGGAGTTAAGAGGTAGGAGTTCCTCATAATGTCATATTTATTTTATATGAAATCTAACAGCTTCACAGATCGATTATCAAAGGGTGCTGCAAATAAAATGTTCATAAGTATATGAATAGTGGAAGCTTTCCAATGCTTAAGAAATACTGTTATAAAATCCTTTAAGGACGTAAAGATTTAAACATTTTTCGAATTTTTTACAGCAGTTGATAGATTATTCCGAAGAATTTCATTTACAAAAAAATTTACCCCATACAAACATTGAGTAAGTATATTTAGCACGTTACATATAAACAACCGATCAGTGTTATTTGCATCACAACAACAAAAATCATGAATATCATCACTACACAACAACAACATCACTCACATCATAAATGGAAAAAGTAAGTGTGAAAAGCAAAAGCAGCGTGAAGGAAAAGCACAGAGAAAACTTTAGAAATACATACATACATACATACATACATTCATACATAGTAAATAACAACAATAAACTGTGATCAATTGACATTTATATAATTTCAATAAAAGCTGTTTTTTTTTTGGCATTGCGCAGACACAAGCAGGCGGAGAGGCCAGAATTATAGCAGAATTAGCAATTGACGATAGAATGAAGTAAAAGGTCAAAGAAAAAACGGTAAATTTAAATACCTACATTTAATTGGAACCAGAGTTTTTTAGTAGTTATGAAGATTTTTTATATAAACACGAAGGTGGGAAACAAAAAAATTAATATTAATTGTGTAATAAAATTATGGAAATTGCAAGAAAATGAAATTTGTATTTAAAAAAAAGAAAAATAGAATTAAAAGTTACAACAAAACAAAGCCGGAAAAGTGTAAGTAATAAAAGTTATATAAAAAAAATTAAAAAAAATTAAGATAATTAACGAAAAAATTTAAAATAATTAATAAAAAATTAAGATAATTAAAAAAATAAAAAAAAATAAAATAAATTAAAGTAATCAACTTTTTTAAATGTCCATTTTGAATATTAGTAGTGAACTTTAAAAGATAAAATCTATAAACAACAGCATTATACATAACTATTAAATATGTTTATAGCAGCGAAAAAGGCGCGCAGGAAAATTGTTGCATTTTGTCGTAAAACAAAAACAAATTATATACCAAATTAGCGAAAATATGTATCAAGAAGAAATATGTATGTGAGTAAAAATCTAAAAACTGTTTACTTGTAATCTATTGAAAAAAACAAAAACAACAAAGAAAGAAAATTACAACAAACAAAACAGCAAACAAAATTACCAAAAAAACACATTCTAAAACATACTGAAAGCATTTAAGCATACAAAGCGAATCAATATATTGGCAACGCACTCGTAATTACAAAAACAAAAACAACAAAAAAATTAGCGAAAAATGTGAAAATGTCTTTTTCAAACAATTGCAAAATATATTATATATACAGATATATATTGAAAGTTTACCAGAAACCCACCAATTTCTAAGTATTACATACATACGAACATTTCTTACAAACGAGTTATACACGTAAATGTAAACAAAAAACAACAGCAACAAAAGCAACAGCAATATATAAACAGCTAAAATCGTCGCACTTATTTTGAAAAACAAAAACAAAACAAACAAATATTCAAATCATTGAAGCGCATACATTTTCGAGGGGGAGCAAAAGTAAAAGAAAATATTTTAAACATTTACCAAACTCAAAAAACATAATCCAAAAAGTAATGAAATTTAATATTTTCAATTACATAAGGAACCCAAATTCATAAGTCATTTCAACAATTGAAACTCAATCAAACCTAAAAAAAAGCTTACAAAAAGCTTTGTAGAGAGCTTACATCATTTCAGTGAGTTAAAGAGTTTTCTTCGATTAAATCGCTACTCGCGTTCTTCCACAATACAGCATCCGACAAAATAAAGAGTTTTCTTCGATTTTTGAGAGCTTTCGATTTAAGTCATCATTTTTTAAACATATATAGCATATTCACCTTCAATAAACACGTAAGAACACTGCCGTTTATATATAAATTTGTACATTTATATATATTTACATACATACAGACCGCATATTAAAGACAATTTGCAACTTCATTTGTAAAATATGAGATATATTGTAATATGAGCAAACTTTGCTACTCCATTTCTACACGAGCAAATTTAAAAGCTATATTTTTTAGGAATTTTCGATTATTTTCTTGTTTTCTTTTCAACTTTTACCAGGAGCTTTTACGCTTTTGCTGAAACTTAAAAAAATTGAAAGTTTTTATCATTTTTCAAACAGAACAAAAAACCTGGCCTACATTTCGGCGCGTTGACATAAGAGCAGCAGAATTAAGAGAAACTTATAGTTTCAGAATTGAGGTAATCTAAAATTTTTTTCTAAAGCGTCGATTATGTCCGCCCATCTCGCACTTTTGAAGGCATTTCCAACGTCTAAAGTCGCCAACCTTGTACGCCTATTCAATGACGTTTCGGATGGCTTCCAGAGTTGATTTCCAAGGACTTAAATCGTATTGCCTGGGTACGAGTTCGCAAGATTCATTGATAGCCACTTCCAGTTTAGGTCTAAGTAGCCTTTCATAGAGCTTTCCTGCAGTGTCGGTAATGCGTAGTAGGCGGTATGCAGATGGCAAGATGGGAGCCCTTTTTTTCTTGCTGATTAGGAAAAGTCATTGTTTCTTGCAAAGCCTCCAGTTTCGAGGCAGGCGCGGTTACATATCTAAGAGTATTACGGGTTGTTTTGCAGGGATTGTTTTAAGTATTTCTACTGGGATCCCATTAGGGCCGCAGCGACCAGTTGAATTTCGTCTAGGGGGAACTGGGGAATTTCTGAAAGTCTTATATACTATTCTGGTTCACTGACTTATGATGTCGCTCATTTTGGCAGCATTTTTAATTAAATTAAATGAAATTTCTTAAAAAAAATTAAATAAAAAAAATAATAGGTTTTTTTTTTTAATACATAGTAATAATAATAAATAATTTTAATTTAAAAAAAAATATTAAAAAAATAAAATTAAGCAATTAAGCTAATAATTTAATAATATTTTTTATTTATTAAAATTATTCATTTTTATTATCTTTTATTCAAAAACAAAAAATATTTTTTTTATTTTACAAAAATTTTTGTATTAAATAATTTTTAAATGAAAAATTTGTTTAATAAAATAATTTTTTATGAAAATCGTTTTCGGTGAAAAATTCCCAATTAAAAAAAGCTCGACTTGCTCAATACAAACGCCAAAAATTACGCTATCAACAACAAATAACAGTAGAGAAGCTTTCAAAACATGAGTAGCAAGTGAGAAAATGCAATTTACTTAGTACAATTCAAAAATAAAATCTCAAAACATAGAAGAAAATATTTGTAGCAAAAAAAGAAAACCGCAAAAATACATATTACTATATGCAGAGGAAGAAAATTATATAAATAAAATAAATATCAGCGCTAAAGAATATAACATCAAATTTTTTAAAACATTTCAAATTATTTATTATTATTTTTTTCTTCTCTTATGCAAAGTATAGCAAAAGTTTAAGACAACTTAAGTTTTTATTGCAAAAAAAAATATTTTAAATAAAAAATTGTGCTAGAAACCTTGTATGTATGTATATGTTAAGAGTTAAAGAAAAGTATAGCATACTTGAAGGCGCGCAACATATGCAAATTAAGCAAATATTGTTATGAATAACTGAAAAAATGTTTAAAGATGTGAAAAATTGTAAGAGAAACAACAAAATACATTTGTACACAATATTTTGCGGATTAAATGTTAAAAAACAAAAACAAAAAACATAAAAAACGAAAATGTGCGCAGTTGAACGAAAAGCAATGCGATACTCTGATACATGTTACAGCTAGGCTGCGCTCTCTCCCTACACCCCGCATAACTACAAAACCACTTTAAATGCCGCAATTTATATAGTCGACTTACTTCACTACAAATGAGTAAACGAATTAGAGCAACAAGAAGCGCAAAGAGAAGTGAAAAGTGCTGCAAAAGCTACAACTCAAAAGAGACATAATTAAAAAAATAAAAAATAGAAAACCAAAAAGTAAATAACAAATCAAGACAAATTGTAATCCATTTCTTTAACAGCGAAAATTTTGCACGCAATTTGCGAGGCAGTGTACATCTCCGAATATACAGAAGAGCAAGCTTAGTGCTCATACATATTTAGAGGCGACACATATACAACTAAGAAGCAGTAGAAAGACAGATTAGCGAAAAAAGCAAGAGTAAAAGGCTCGAGGGCAATGATCCGGTTGGCATAAACGAAAGGCCTGCAGGCGAATGTCAGCGAACAACAAACAAAGTCAAATCTAAATGAAAATTAGCAAATCAAGAGCGATTCAAGCATTATAAAATAGTTCAACTCGATTCTATATATATAAAAAATATTATACAATATATATATATATATATGTATGTACAAGTACTAAGTGAATATACTACATATAAATATGTATGTATGTATATGTTCGATGAAAACAGAATATGAAACGATATTGTATTTGTAGTGTAGCAAATGTAAAGCGTACGCTTCAAACGACACACACACACACACACCGATACATATACGCATTCAGAGACAGGAGGCACAGAAACGCACGCAGCAAGCGGCTGAGAACAGGATATGAAAGACTCTCACGGACATGACAGACAAAAGAGAGTGGTATGAGAGGGGAAAAAACCGATAGCAGACGAAAGCAAGAACAACAAACTCAATTACAGCTAGACATGCCATAAAACATACAAATCATACAAACAAACATACACCAAATTGAAGCATTGAGAAGTAATTTTAAATTCGAATAAAATAAAATTAATAAATTTAAAATATAATTTTTTGTTCTTTCTTTCTACTCAAAAATATTTTATTGTATATAGTATGGTGATTACTGCTTTAGGTGATGAATAAGGTTAGTCTGACTAGTGATCTGACAGAATGTTATTCCCTATATATATTGTTGGCCCATAATTTCGGCCTCTTTTGTACGAAAAACTTCCCGCAAACGACGCATAATAATTGCTGACAGTTTGGTCGGTCGCAAGAAATTCGGAGTGCACCAAAACTCGATAATCGAAGGAAACTTTCAACATAACGTTAATTTTTTTACTTGATTTGACGTCGTTTTTGCCTCACCTTTGCCACGATATTCGACCGATTAATCGTCTGTTTCCGGGTCCTAAGCATACTCATCGAATGTAATAATACCTTTGAGGACATCCCGTAGTCGGAAAGCATTGTTTCATAGACGTTAACGCGTCCTATTTTTCGAAAAAATTTAGTGATTTTGGAACCAATCGTGCTTTCATATTTCTTAGACCCAAATGATCTCTCAAAATGGTTTTTCACTGATCGTTCTGATATTCCAACGATTCCAGTAAGATCTTTGACTGTTAATCATCGATTCTCAAGCACCAATTTCTTTATTTTCATTGACGTGTTGATTATCAGTTGATGGCCGTTCTGAACGTCTTTCGTCGTCAACGTGTTCTCGAACCTCTTTGAATAATTTGTACCGATCAAAAAATTTGCTCGCAACAAACAATTCTCGCCGAAGACCTTTTTCAACATTCTGAGCGTTTCGGCACCACTTAAAAAGTCTTACTATTTTTTGCCCACAGTAATCAGTTAAAATCAAAAGATAATGATTTTTAGTAGGAGGAAATCTAAAACTCTGTTTTACTACCGATTTAAATTTTTGTTTTAAGGAAAATTGGCGGACCAGGTGACGTCAAATTTCATCACTCGATCAACTTCGAAATCGGTTCGAAAACAATATTTGAAATCTGAGGAAAATACCTTTTTTAACACAATCATCATTACAACGATATTATTGGTCGTCTGTTTGTTGTAAGCAAAATCCAAATGATTCATGAAATTGTTCGGAAAGCATTGTTTCACAGACGTTAACGCTCCGCTGTTCTTCGAAAAAATTGATTGATTTTGGAACCAATCGTGCTTTCACTTTTCTTAGGCCCATAAGATCCTTCAAAATTCAGTTGATGTTGATAGCTGTCCTGGACGTGGTTCGTCGTCAACGCGTTCTCAACCGCTTTGAATAATTTGTACCAATCAAAAGCACTTGCTCGCCCCAAAAAATTTATCACCAAAGACTTTTTCGAACATTCTGAACGTTTCGGCACACAAAATTTAATGGAACTTTTTTGTTGAATATTTTCACTCATCGAAAAAATAGCCGAATAAACTTTATGTCCTTCAAGAAGGCAAGCGTATACTAAGCACTAATGACTATTTTGATGTGATATTTGGCACAAATCTCACTGACAGTCTTACCAACTTAAGGAAAAAATATTTTCGCACGAAATTAAAATGAAAAAGTCTTACTATTTTTTGCCCAGAGTAGTATACATTAATTAGTTGAAAACATCAATATCAATTGTTTTTTTTTTTAATAAAATTGGCGGACCAGTTGATATTAAATTTTATCATTCGATTATCGAAAATATTCGGTTGGTTCGAAAACAACATTCGAAATCCGCTAATAATACTTTTGTAACACAATCAGCATTGGAATATTTTGATACTACTAGTGAGAAGCAATGATTATACAATTTCTAATAACCAAACTTTCGTCACACAAAATGCTACATCGAAGTAGCGTCTTAATTAGGATCTAGCTTTCGAAACCATTATGAAATTAGAACTGAAACAACCCATATACATATCTTTGGCTGCATTATCCGACCAGAGCTGCATTGACTCTGTTTGCCATTCAATCAAGGGGGCAATATCGAGTTCATAAACTAAGTCATTTCCGAATTTGTTGAATTATATATGGTGAATTAGTATTTCATTTTCACCATTGAAATCTTCACCACTTATCTTAACTCATTGTGTCTTGGATATTATCGTGTCAGCACTATTTTTATTTCAATCAGGTCACCCTGTGCCCACGCTTCCAGAACGAGCCAAGCTAATTTCTACCTCTAATACAAACCAATGTTTATAGGCGGCATCTAGCGGTCACTAGGCAAGCTTGGTTGAGTGGTTTATATACATTAGGATGGACCAATTATTGATAATATGTATGCAAATATACAGAGTTGCTACTCAAAAAGTAAAAAAAAAAGAAATAAATAAATGTTTTCCCTTATAGCTTTTTCAGTGCAATAAGATTATAATTTTAGTTTTGCCTTTCGCAGAGCCGGCAACTCGATCAACGATAAGCTCGATTAACGTTCAGCTGTTAGCTTTCTTGTGTTCTTCATTTTGCATTTTTTTTTGTTGAATAAAATTAATCAGCTGATTGCTATTTTATCAATGCACACAACCAAAGTTGCAGTGTGGACAACAACCGCTATAGTAAAATACACAAAAACACAACTGCGTTCCAGTTTAAACTCCATTTCTATTAGATTAAGGAATGGTCTCAGTGTGAAATTTTCGAAAAATCTATATTTTTTGTTACATTATCGGATAGTATACACTGTAATAAACATTCTCTCAAATTTTGAAAACGAAATTCAAATTATTACGGTCGCTTTACGGGGCGTTTCTTGTAGAAAGGGTATTGAGTGGGGAACGGAACGAGAAAATCTTTAAACACGTTTTTCCCAGAATGATGTGTTTTAAAACGGTTTCCAGTCTTGGAGAGAAGAGTTCTGAAGAACATTAACAAGCTTTTTTTTTGATAATTTTTTTTACGAAAAACAAAGCGCCAAACTCATTATAAAAATGAACTTTTCTGATTAGAAACCTGTGCTGTATACAATTTATATCTACACCAAATTTTAAAAAATTTTTTGATTTGGGCTGGATGGATCAGTGATTTTGGAGGATGCTGAGACGACACATTTATAAGAATTAATGTAGTAAACCAGCTGTTTAATTTGTATGCTAAATCGATCTAAATTAGCGCTTTAATCGAGCAAAGTCGGTTAATTGATCAGTTAAGTCCTCTTTGAAAATGCTATTAGGTAGCAATAACTTTATTCATCATCCCCTAAAACGTAATATGTTATAAAGCCGGAATAACAAAGAATTTACGTTCTAAACATGAACTTTTCTGATTAGAAACTTGTGATGTCTTTCTGCTTTAATTTTATTGGCTATTGGAAAGACGGTATACATGGTGATAGGACTGTAGGTTTTGCTAAGTGTTTTCTGGGATTGCCATGGAAAATATTTCTACGAGCTGATCTCCTAAGTCCACTCTTATTTCGGGCCTGTACTGACAAAAATTGAACCGTCTGCAGCAAGATATCGCCCAGAAGCAGCCGGCTTCGTCAAGTAGAGGAGCCCGTAGGATAAATTCCTTCTATGAGCCGTAGCTGAGAATGTCACGAAGACTGTGGAGAGTCGATTCGACGCCGTTCGCAGCAACTCGGACTGAGGTATGGAACGACTTGGCACATTTTACGACGAGATCTTAGATTGAAAGCGTACAAAATCCAGCTTGCGCAAGAACTGAAGCCGCTCTACGAGCTCTTGCAAAGTTCCAAGAAGATCCGACGTTTTCGAGTCAAATTTGGTTCAGCAATGAGCCACATTTCTGACTCAATGGGCGTGTTAACATGCAAAATTGCCGCATTTGGGACGAAGAGCTACCTGAAGAGGACCAAGAGCTGTCATTTCATTTAGAAAAAACAACGGTTTGGTGTGGATTGTGAACCGGTGGAATCACTAGTCCATATCCCTTCAAAAAATGATGCCGGTGAGAACGTCAATGGCGACCGTTAACCCGCCATGACAACCGATTATTGATGTCTGAGATTGAAGTTCGTGATTTAGGCGACATTTGGTTTCAACAAGACGGCACCACTTCCCACAAATCGGATCAATCAAAAGATTTATTGAGAGTACACTTGGGTGACCACATAATTTCACGTTTTGGATCTGTCGATTGGTCACAAAGATCGTGTGATATCACACCATACAGACTTTTTTCTGTGGTGATATGTAAAGTTTAAAATATATGCGGACAATTTCGCTTCGATTCAGAACTTGGCGCAAAACCATACGAGTGTCATTCGCTAGTTACCAGTCGAAATGCTAGAACGAGTCATCGAAAATTGGACTCAACAGATGGACCATCTGAGCCGTAGCCGCAGCCAACATTTGAAAGAGATAATCTTAAAAACATAAATGCCAAAGAATGTTCTTTAAAATGGTAATAAACATTCTTCATTAAATTTGAAGTTTCTATTTTTGTTCTTTAATGAAGTAGGAAACCTCGAAATGAATTACCCTTTAGTTTCAAAAATTGAAAATTCCAGTTATTTTTTTTAAAAACTTCGTATTCTTTTATACTTATGTATAGTTTCTATATATGAACCTTCGCATAACCCTTTAGTATTGTGAATTGGGAAACAAATAAATACTTAACTTCCTTTGATTAATTGCTGCGTGAATTGTTGTATAACGGTACTTTTAATTACAATAAAACACGCAAAAAACGTTAAAGCTGCCGGAATTATGAATTTTCATTAGCATTCACATTGGAAATCGATTCAAGGAAAATCCAAAATCAGAGTAAAAAGGTTTATAATATTTCAAGAACATTTTTTGTTGCATTACAAAAATAAGTACTAACAAGTAACGCCCAAATAACTGTCTGCCCAACTGCCGGCAATCGAATCGCAGAACAATTAAAGAATAAGACAAAAAATTAATTAACACTTTGCGGTAAATCGCACAAATTTTTTCTGCCTTTGGCACGAGTTTACACGAAGCCACGCAGATTTCACAAAACCAAAGCGAATTTTCATAATGAAATCAAATTCACCGCAAGCGGCACTAAGTTGTATCTACGGCTGAATGTATGTAAGTGATATATTTGTTTGAGACTCGTAATTAATAAGCGTTTATATGCGCATATTTCGGTGTATGTGTGTGTGCGTATGCAGCAAGTGCACTTGTTTATTTGTTTTTGGTTGTTGTTGATTACCGATATGGTACATGCATAATTACACAAAATCAGACCACACACACACACTCAGGTTATTCTTAGCAATGCGACGCGTCCTTCCAAAAGCTACGGTCTACTTCCAAAAAGCAGAAAAACCATGGCAAGATCGGGCAAAAACAAACCAACTAACAGTAACAAACGCTGTCAAAATGTAATTGAAAAGCTACGAAACCGTTCATCGCTGAATATCAAGCAAGTTTTCAGTAAACAAGCGCAGCCTAATTATTATTAAATGGCAAAAATGATTTCAGTGTTGTGTGTAAACATACATACACTCAGCAGCAAAAATATTCGTACAAAGCAATAAGAGTGAATAAGAGAAGCCGAAAAACTCAATGATACTTTTCTAAAATGTTCATGAATGCGTTCAAATATAAATCAAAAAAATCAAAACTTGAAAAAATGCTAACCTTGCTTTCCCCGAAAATATAACACCCTTCGCAAATATTGGTAGTCGAAAAAGTCTTTTCGCATTTCTAATCAAACCTCAACCTATTTTTTATACGTATTTATAATAATTTTTAATGAACCGAATATGTACCATTTTGGTCGAATACTTTTTGCCATTTTTCCACTAGAGACACTATGTATTCCATCAGTGTAAAACTTTTCTGATTTCTCGGCGAAAAACTGCGACAAGTAATTTTCACCTGCTTCTCTTGAAGCCAAATTTACTCCATTAAGGGAGTTCTGCATTGACCGAAACAAATAGTGGTCCGATAGTGCAAGGTCAAGGCTATATGGTGGATGCATCAAAATTTCCCAGCCAAGCTCTCCCAGTTTCAACCGACTCATCAAAGATGTGTGTGGTCTAGTGTTGTCCTGATGGAAGACGAAGCCCTTTCTGTTGATCAGTTCTGGCCGTTTTTTTTTCGATTGCTTGCTTCAATCTCATCAGTTGTTGGCAGTAAAATGTAGAATCAATCGTTCAACCAGGCTGAGGCAGCTCGTAGTGGATGATTACTTTCCAATCCCACCAAACGCTCAGCATAACCTTTTCGAGGCATCAATCCTGGATTTGCGACCATTTGTTGAGCTTCACCACGCTTGTACCATGATTTGTTTCGCACATTATTGTCCTATTTGATCCACTTTTCATATCCTATTACCATTCGCTTCAGAAATGGTTCGATTTCATTTCGTTTCAGCAAAGAATCGCAGATGTTAATTCGGTCCATTAAATTTTTCACATACAATTCATGTGGTAGCCAAACATCGAGCTTCTTTTCGTAGCCAGCCTTTTTTAAATGGTTCAAAACCGTTTGATGATGAATGTTAAGTTCCTAAGCGATGTCATGGCTGCTTTTGTTATGGTCCTGGTCAATCTTTTCCACAATTTCTTTGACTTTTTCAACGATAGGTCGACCAGAGCGACTGATACAGTATCGCCTCCGTAAAATTCACAAATTTTATTGGTGGCTTGCGTGGCATTCTTCCCTTTTTTATAAAAAAAAATGTCTAAATATAGCGAATTTCTTCATTATTTTCACTCATTTCTGAACAGCTGTAACTTTTTTTCAACTTCCCCGAATTAAATTGTTTTTAGTAAAATGAAGCTTAAAATCTCACCTTTCCAGCGCTATATGGTATGACACAATGTGTTTGGTAGCACTGCAGATATACGACTGCAACGACATCTATTGACCAAATACGAAAATACTTGTTTGACTACCCAATAATAACTAATAAAACTTTATATTAGGTATATGGGGGTATATAAGTGAATTATTGACCCGATTCAACCCATTTTCGATACACAGAGATACTATTATGAGGAAAGGACTCCCTACAATTTTAATTATATATTCACACATTGACCAATATTTTCGGTATAAATACAACTTTAGGCTTTGGGGTCCATTTATACAGTTTTTGTCATAATGAGGCACAAGAGGCTTCTTAACTTGGCTGACATTTCGTTAAAAAAATGTAATCAGTAAGTAATTGAAAATTCGGTCCCATGTCCGAATACTTTTTATGCCCAGTGTATGTCGCATGTAAGCATTAATCTACGAATGTCCATCAAAATCAGTCGATTGCTAACCGCAAGTAATGGCTTAGTAAACGCTCTCAATTATAACTATGTCTGACAATATTGTGCATTACTATACATAATCCGTGTGTGTTTATGTACATATATACATACTTGTATATATATATTGTTGCATGTAGACATAATACGAATGCACTTAATTACTTAAGTTGGACCCGAATCAAGAAATTTATGTTCGAAAATTAACGACCAGCTGTGTACATATGGGGTTTCGGTGTTGTGTATGTTTTTAGACTTTTTGTAAATTTACAAATAACGATCATAACATCCATAAATAATTTGTTGCGAAACACATTAAAGAAGTGTGACAAATATGGCACGGTTTAATTGATCTGAAAGCAACAAATCGAAATAAGATTCCTGGGGGTGGACTCGATTAAATCTGATTAGCGCGCGACTGATTGACTGGCTGCTGTTGGGGATTGTTGCTATAAAAATTTCGACAAAAGGCTTGAAATTTGGGCCAGAGAATGAAATCAAATACTATTTATCAAAGAAATAAATAAAAAATAGGACTTTATAAGTGAATGAGGAGATATATAGAAAATAATCCGAACAGACACATAGTCTTTAAATTGCAGTAAAAAATACAATATCACTCAAAGAATCTTGATTATAAGGATTATGACCTAAATCTACCATAGAATATTACCCACCACACTGTGAATAAGGGAGATCTTGAATACCCTGTTTCGGCGTTCTCACAAAGCTTATATGGGAATTTGAAATATAATTAATATGCTAGATAATATTTGAAAAAGACATCGCCAAGACAAAAAGATCTGAGCAATTTGACAAAGTAACGGGTTTGAATAAGAGCGCTACATTCGATTCCATTATGTATGAAACTCGATTTCGTTTGCATAGCCACCACGAACACGTTTGCAGAAGTCCAGACGCTGAACCCAATTTTCAACGGTTTCAAACATAAATCGGCCGATACTGCAGCAATTTCACGTTCGATATTCGTCGTCAATCGTCGCTGGCTTGTTGGCATAAACCATATACTTGACGTAGTCCCACAGAAAATAGTCTAGCGGCGTCAAATCGTACGACCGAGGCAGCCAATTGACCGGGCCATTTCGTGAGATAACACGTTCACCAAACTTGGTTTTCCATAAATCGATTGTGAACTTCGCTGTGTGGCTTGTGGCACCGTCCAGTTGGGACCACATATTGTCAAAGTCCATATCATCGAATTCGGACCAAAAATATTCGGATATCATTGAGCGGTAGCGATTTCCATTCACAGTAACGTGCCGATCTTGATCATTACGGAAGAAGTACGGCCCAATGATGCCGTCGGCCCATAAACCACACCAAACCGTAATTTTTTCGGAATGCATTGGTTACTCATGGAGTACGTGTGGATTGCTGTCTGACCAATAACGCATATTTTGCTTTTTGACGAAGGAATTCAACCAGAGGGTCATCATCGGTGAAGGCAATTTTTCGATTAAAACCCGGATGATTTTCAAATTGTTGCTCAGCCCAATTCACGAAGATACGACGATTCTGGTGGTCAGGCGGCTTCAGTTGTTGTGTCAATTTGATCTTGTAAGGATGTGGGCCAAGATGTTTTTGCAAAATTCGCCACAATGACGTCACAGAGATGCCTAACGCTTGAGAACAATGTGTGGGAGACTGATTTCGGTTTGCCTCAATTAATGCGCCTGTGGCAGCAATATTCTCCACACTACGAGAACTTCTTTGCCTCACTGGCACGGGAACACTTTGTACTGTGCCTGGGGATTCAAATTTTTCCACTAGACGTTCAATTGTTGATCCGACAGGACGATTATGAGGACCATAAATTGGACGTAACGCTCTAAAAGTTGAGGCCACTGACTCCGAATTTCGGTAGAAAACTCTGATAAATACCAGGATCTGGCTGGGAAACTAACTACCCATAAAAAACAGATAGAGAAAGACTTAAAAGTCTGGCGATTACATTATCAAAGGATACTTAAAAATTGTTATGCTTATTTGTAGGTTGCTTTTTACATTTCGAGATTTGGCAATTCTAGTGTTGCAATAAGGAAACTAACAATTTCATCGTAAAGTTTGACGTTTTTGATGTTCTACATACTCAGAACGTTTTGACATACATCAGCTATCTGTGTTGCTTACAGTAACTTAAAATATTCAACTTGCAAAAAATTTAAATTAAATCCCGAACATTTGCGTGCATTTTTTTCTTATAACATTTGTAACTTAACTCAGCAACAGTGCGCCGATGAATTTAACTAAATTTTTGGCGATGAAGCTCCACCAAGTACCAGCTGGTATGGTGAATTTAATAGATATCTAGAGGTCGTAGTTGTAGGATCACGCTACATTTGTCAATGGATCAAAAAAGGCTCGTGTCGATTGGTCGGGAGAAATGTTAAAAATATACGATGCGGTGATTCGAAACACGACAGGTGGTATGGTAGAATGGTGGATTTACGCGTATGAGCCCGAAAAGAAACTGTAGTACACCGTATATGGGTGTTTCAAAATGAGTCAAATAGAACAAACTGGAGCAACGCAGAATAGCAAATTCTGAGTGGTATGCAGCCATTTGTCTTTCAAGAAATCAGGAAAGCAAAGAGTGATCACTCTTTACCACGACAATGCGAACTCTCACATATCGACTGAAACAACTGCATTTTTGAGCCCTGAAATCATCAATTTGTTGAGTCATCCAAAGTATAGTCATGACTTGGCACCAACTAACTTCTTTTTCTTCAATCAATGTGGCAAAAGTGTTCAGAAAATTAGTTCAAGCCCATTCAAAAGTAGATCTTACTGAAGAATGTTTTAGAATAGAAAATAAGTGATTTTTTTTAATATCGGATACCGAGAATTTATGAAAGAACTAAACATGTACGCTTTTTTGGCGTTAGCTGTTATCCGGAAGAAGACACAACGCTTGATGCAAGACAACTAGTAAAAAATACACAATAACAAGAGCCGCTTTTCTGAAGCTTCCTCTGCAATTCAACTGTTCATAGAGCACCAGCCTGTTAAACGACAGTTAGTTGAAAAAAAAAAATTAAATAAAAAAATTATAATTTTAATTGTGTTTCGACTCTCATAAGTGAATAATTAAAAACATGTTTGTCCTATCACTTGCCGATATTTAAAAGAAAAGCCTCACAAGCAGCAAATTTCTTCCGCCTTGTATCGACGATTGTTTTGTCCGTCCAAACCAATGCGGGCGAATTTATTTAAATAACAATGCACATGTGCCGCAAACGTCTAACGGCATTCAAGTTCCGACATTTTGCGCGTAACTTTTTTAATACATTTTTTAGACATTCGACGCAACAGCCACACGTGCCACTGCAACCAACAACATCGCATGGCCAAAGACAGAGGCTATAAGCTTTGGGTGTAGCTTGTGGCCTTTGAGTTTGGCTTGCTCAGTGCAACCGTCGTTTTTCCAATTGCCTTTCGAAAATCAGCAACACAAAATATTGTATGTATGTGTATATGTTTGTATGTATGTATGTTTTTCGTTGCGAGCTGCGTTAAGCATAACAGCTACGTATCCTAAGCCATTGTATGCTTTACGGCAATTACGGTCCAAGTGGTTGTAAAAAGAAAATTGACTCCTAGAATGATTGACACTTCGAAACGATATCGATAACGAGACAACTTCGAGAGCATATGAGAGCATGATCTTACAACACAATATAATTACATATACACACACATAAGTACATACATAAGTACATACATATGTATATATACAACTTCGCTTTTTGGGGTTAGATAGGTTTTGTCCATGTTTATGTAGGGTATTCGTTAGGCCATGTTCTCCAATTGGATTTTTGTGTCTTTCGAAGTTTCTGTCTAGAGTTTGTCGTGTCTTCTTCAGCAGTAAACATTTTTTACCCTGTGAAAAGAATACTTATAGGGCCGTTGAACTCGTGCCACTTAAAAAATCGCTGCATCTGCTGATTTTCTTCAAGCAGATGATCAGCTGACCGACGGTAGACTTTAATGAGGAAATCTTTGACATTGATCTTGTCGACATACATACATATCTATTTTCCTTGACATAATTTTATGTTTTCTAAGGGGATTTCTACAAATGCGTTCTCAAACAATTTTATGGCTGAATTGGTTCGACCTACCTGAAGATGACCACTTCTCTTTCAGTCATCAACTGTAAACGTTTGGAAAAAATGTATGCTGTATGCATTGTAAACTTTGTAACAGAATTTTGTCAAGCGTATGTAATAAAGTATAACCAGGATGTTACTTCTGCTTGAGCGAATGAAGATACTAAAAAACCAGTAAAAAAGGTCTAAGTTCGGGTGCAACCGAACATTTTATACTCTTAGAACTTGCAAGAATCAAAGCCAGGGAATTACCTTAAGTTGCAAAACGGCAACTTGAGGATTGGAATCCAACTCGTAAAGACCATAAGGCATTGGAGCAGGCATTGCGGGACCGCATACTAAGCAATCCATACTAATGGGATGTTTTCGAAGAATCTTTCAAGCAGAAGTCTTTGCTATAAGTCAGTGTGCAGAAATCAATCTCCAACGCAACTATCGTAACCAGCGTATCGATGTACTCAGCCGTAGTCAAGCGGGGATAAAAGCAATCTCAGTTTTTGAAGTCAAATCGCTATTAGTGGAGTAGTGTATAGGTAGGTTGAACTGCCACCTGATCTGGGTGCCGGAACATAAAAGAGTAGCCAGCAATGAGCTGACCGACGAACTAGCCCGCTCTGCGGCGGCTTTCAGGTTAATGGAAGGAAGTAAAGGAGTTGCTCCGCATGGAGGAGAGAGTGGGGAGAGAACGGTACTTGGCTGCAGGCAACAGGAATGCGCCACGCCAAATAAAATACTATAGGGAGGTTACAGCCAAGCAAGGTTTAGGGATATGATCAAACTCCCCTGAGACAAATTACAGCGCGCAGGCTCAAGAAGTACTTGTTCAACACGGGCATGATCTCATTTGCAAACTGCCGGTTTTGCAATATGGAACCGGTAACTCCAGAACACCTGATTTTTGATTGCCGACTAATTGTATTGAGCCTGCTTCTACCCTTGGATCCATCTACTTGGATCACATCACCTCCATCGTGCCCAGCAAGTTGTTGAATTGTTCAAAGTGCTGGACCTTTGTGATCATATTTGATATACACAGTGCAAAACCCTAATTATTTTCTATCTATCAATCTGTCTATTTTCCCTGAGATTAATTAAGGTACCTAACATATAATCACCAATGGGTGGAGTAAAGTCACCAATATGTTATATGTTTGTGATAAGGGGGCTAAGTCAAGTTTTCGCCCAATTTTATTCATTTTAGGCACGGAGATTCACTGTTATGAAAAACACTCTTTGTCATTTTTATCGGCCAACACGATTTATGTATGCGATATAAAGTCAACCGGAAGTTCGAAAATCGTTGCATCAATGGACTCAGTTATATCCCATATAACTCATTTGTAGCATACAGTTAGCACAAATCTATTTCAGTTACTACTATCAGGAAAGGATTCTCTCTGAACTTCAATTGTGTATCTCACACATTGACCTATGTTTTTGTTAAAAAGTGGCAGACTTCAAAGTCTGTGAATATCCATGAAAAGTTTAGTTTTTAATGAATCAAATGAAATTGAAAAGTGTATTATATGGAAAGTAGTCCCATTCTCTCTGTACTCGCACTACCGATTTCAACCAAATTCGGTATGTGACATACCCTTCACATTCTTATATAACAATTGCATTTTAGTTGGAATCGGTCGGTCGAGATCAGAGATATGTGAAAAAAAGAAAGTGACCGCTGCCACGCCCATCGTATAGCTTTTATTCCGGCTCCCATCAAGCTTTTTCATACCTTCTTGTGTGCCTTATTTATATAGGATGTATACCTTAAAGTAAACTCAATTAGTTTTAGGTGATACAAACAATGGTGATGCACAACTTTTATAGTGGTTAGACGACCTTACCTAAGTTGGACATAACCTTAAAAACCTGACAACATTACAACGAACATCAAACTAGTACATCAGCGATTGTTGTTAAAAAATGTCTCACTAGAATAGAATTACACGTCGACTTGCTTACAATTTAAACAATTTAAGCTTTCTTGTACAACATTAGTCGCTTTACCAAATCTATTACAGTTATTTTTATAAGGAGCCATAATTGATTGATTGCTGCTCAGCTAGCGATAAGTCAGAGTATTGCTTTTTTGGACAATTTAGATTTCAATTAATTATTAATGTTCGTAAATCTCTTAAAATTCAGAAGTCAGTTGCTATAGATACTGGCAGAGAAGTGGAAAAGGGAGTAATGCTCGTATAGTTTTAATATTTTTAACAAAAATTCACTAAGTTGAGAAAATTTTCATTGAGATTGTGCTGGATAGAGTTTGACATAAATTAATTGACAATTATATTCTAGTTGACGATTATATGATAACTGACAATTAGCTAAATGCGCTTCATTATGGTAAATTTTGTTACAATTAAATTGTAGTTTCTGCTTTATTTTCAAATGGATTGCTTAGAAACATATTTAGTACAGATACCAAACACCAAATAAATTTTTTTCTTGCAAATTTTAAGGAAAATTATCACTGTTCAATTTTTTCTTTAAAGTTTTAAGGAAAATAATCACTGCACAAAGTCTCTGTATGAAAACAAATGCCGATATTGATAGATATTTCGTTACAATTGCTGAAACTAGAATTGGTTATTGATTTATGCTGTTATAAATAGTATTGAAAACCAGTCAAACAGTAACCATTTTACTAGTCTATCATTTATTTTTTGGGTCAGAATTAACACTAATGCATTTTTGTGGAAATCGCAGTATTTTCAAAGCCGTGCATTCAAAAGCGAAAAGTGGAAGAAAACATAATCCCACATTGCAATGCGCTGTACTCCGTAATGACCATATATCATACCAAGTACCCCGCCCCTTACCTATTACTGATTCAAGTTTGCTTGGGGCACATGCCAGCCACTAACTTACGCGGTGCCACAACACAAATGGAACGTAAACAAAAATTGCCTGTAAGCGCAGAGATTGGATTGTGCGCAGGCTCCGCGTGCTAAGTTCCAGTGACAAGTAAACCCGCTCTATTACACGCATTTGCCAATAACAGACAGATTAGTACAGGCACACACATGTATTATCTTTTTCAGCGCGAATTCGGAGAAGGATTAACTTTAAATTTTGGCAAGTATTTATTGCTTCATACTATATGTATGTGTATGTAACACATATGTCCATACGTAGGAGGAACATAGACACTATGTTTGGTGTGCAATTGCTGCTGGGCAATGTGAATTTGAATTTGGTGCATTATTGTGCGGATTGTGCATGTTTGGCACTTTTATTTGCATATCTTGCAATATAAGTAGTAGCAGAAACTGGTATTTCTAGATACCGCTATAAGAAGAATGTGGGGAGTTTCTAATTTTAAGGCATCCAAAGCATTGATCATGGACGAAGAACTTATATTTTTTACTTCCTTTTGTAAATATATAAAACGCAGACTTTGCGTACAACAATCTTTTTTTTTTTTGTTTTTTGCGGCAACATATTGTCTCAACATGGATATAAATTGACAAAATTTTATAAAACTTGTAAGCAAGGCTATCTCACTCTTATTATCTGAAAGCTTCAAACCAAAACCAAGCAAATATTGCTATATATAAGTATCTTAGTGTGCCGTTAACCAAAAACTATCGCACTATTAGTATATATTATAATTTTGCAAGATTATGTAATTCTTCGTTCTGCCCGACCTTCGTCCACCCTTACTTGATTTAAGAATATTTTGCTTCAATTAAGCGAAATAGAATTACAACTAAGGTGGATTCCGATTATAGGCAATATCAAATATAGATATCAAACCAAATGTGCCAAAAATTGTTAAAATCGTTTTAAATGTTTTCTACACTCTAAACCCAGAGTAATAATAATTCAAAATTTATTTTGACCCTTATTGACTCCTATTTACCGATGTGTGTGATTATGTGTGATATCTCAATGCTGTACTGAGATTTTATTTCACTTATCAAAATTTGATGTAGGGCCACAAAATAAAAATCGGTCCAGATCTTCACTCCGACTTAACAGGTGATCCAAGTAGATTACTTGGCATTTCATTATGGAAATACTTACGTCTGAACAATGTTTACCAATCGTTCAACTTTATTACGGAAATTCAACTTATGATCAACATAATCGGCCTACTAAGCATACTATGCGCAACAAATATATAGCAGCCGTAGCTGAGAGTACACACAAAGACTGTGGAGTCGATTTGGCGCAGTTCGCAGCAACTCGAACTGACGTTTTGAACGACATGGCGCGTTTACGTCGAGATCTTAAATTGAAATCGTACAAAATACAGCTTGTGGAAGAACTGAAGACGCTAGCCCTTCCTTCGTTCTATAGGCTCTTGAAAAATTCCAAGATGAGCCGACGTTTTCGAACAAAATTTTGTTCAGCGATGAGGCCCATTTCTGACTTCAAGGGCATGCAACGTGAGGAGATACAAGAGCTGCAATTTCAAACAGGAAAAACAAAGATTTGGTGTGGTTTGTGGGCTGGTGGAATCATCGGTCTATATTTCTTCAAAAATGATGTCGATGAGAGTGTAACCGTCAATAGCGACCGTTATCGATCCATGATAATCGACTGTTTGATGCCCGAAATTGAAGCTCGTGATCTCGGCGACATTTGTTTTTAACATGACGGCTCCACTTCGCACACATCGCATCAATCAATGGAATTATTGAGAAAATGTTTGCCTTTTTCTTGTGGGGATATGTAAAGTCTAAAGTCTATACGGACAATACCTCACCGATTTAAGCCTTGCTCGAACGACTCATCGAAAAGTGGACTCAACGGATGGACCATCTGAGATTAGCCGCGGCAAACATTTGAAAGAGATAATCTTCAAAAAATAAATACTGAGGAATGTTATTTCGAATGATAATAAACGTTTCCCTTTAAATTTGAAGTTTATATGCATTTTCTTTAAAAAGTAGGGAACCTCGAAATAAATCACCCTTAAAATATAGGTTGAAACGGTTGAAACATTCGGCTAAAAACCATTTACAAAACCGCCCAAAACAACTATTTAACGGCCAAATGCATTGAGCTTTCATTACAATAAACAACAAAGAAATGAGACCTACTCATTAAGTTGATTCGAACAAAGCTTTTGAGTGGCAAAAAACATTTATTGAAGGTCATGAATTCATCTAAAATCTACATGGTACTTTGAAAATCTTTTCTGAATCGATTCAACACATTTTGATTATTGTTTTGGGCATGAAGCATGTCGATGCGGGACTACTGATTCTTTCGCAAAAACGAGGTCTGGTAGAGATCGCAAAAAATGATAGAAAAAGCAGTTGAAGACTCTACATTCACAACAAGCACATCATTACTGGTGAGAGACGTAGGCTTCTGAATAAGACAGTCGAAAGCGGCCAGAAATCTCGCAAGCGGCGCTTCAAAAATTGGCCGAAATTAAAAAACCAAAGTCAGTCCAATTCGGTCAAAATCAAGGTGATGCTCAACGTTTGCTTAGATTAACATGGTGTGGTTTACCAAGAGTTATTTCCTGTGTTGAGACGTCTACGTGAATCAATACGTCGTAAAGGTCCGGCTTTGTGTGCAGAAAATTTATGGATTTTTCAGCACGAAAATCTGTTTCTAACAAGATTTTGACTGAATTTTTGGCCAAATACGAAACGAGAGTCATCGCTCAGCTACTGTACCCGCTAGATTTGGCTCCCTGTGACTTTTTCTGCTTTCGCAACTGCAAAATTCGCTGCTATGAACGCGCCAGGAGTATTTTTTTTTATTTTTTTTTTTCTGAACCATCAACATCTCAAGAATATTGTGTTAAAGTTTTAGGTCATTCGGAGAAAAACTAACGAAGTTACAGCAGGTTGAATAACGGTACCTCTAACTTAGGTTTGCGCGCCTTCCAGCTACCTGCGCTGAGTGTACAAAACTTTGAATCGATTTTCCCAAATATGTCATCTTTAAAGTCGGTGACCAGCCTACAGAAAAAACTACTGCATCGATCGTTTTGAAATTTTGTACAAATAATCTACATATATATAGCTCTCGAATGACGTCGAGTTTTTCCAAAAATTTCAATTTCTAAGAATTTTACAATAACAAATAAGTCGATTTTTTCGTCTAAAATCGTCATTTTGGCTTGAAAATGGTACCAAAAATTGAAAAATTAAAAAAAAAAACTCGACGTCAATTGAAAGATAAACTAATAAACTAAAGAAAGCATTTTGATTTTTTGGTTTCAGATGATCCAGTGATGCTGTAGGCTGGTCACCGCACAAAAACTTTTTTTCGAGGTGCCTGCAGAGATCGCCTATAAATCCGTTATTCCTCGCTATTTTTCGATATAACTTTTTTTAAGTATCCTTCAAATATTGTGCTTTCATAAAATAATAAGTAAAATAAACCTACAGCAATAAATTTAAAAAAAAAATCACGAAAAAGGTCTCTTCTTCTCTTCTTCTTCTTTTGAAAACGTAAACAGCTTGCGGATTTTGCATTAGAAACTGAATGCGTGAATAGAATACGACGCACATTTTTCAACTTTCAATGCAACTCAGTCAGCATAAACAACGCATGTTTAAATACACTGATTAAAATTGAATTATGTGTGCAATAATATTTTGCACCTGTTTCTTAAAGAAAAGGCGCTTAAAACTAGTTTCGATATTTGCATGCCAGCACTTGTGGATATCAAAAATTTTTTGCTTGCCATTTTGGTGGTATCTAGTGCAAGTTTCGTATGAGTCCAAGCTAAAATTGTTGCCAAATGCGCGACATTTTGCAAGTAATGCGATCTAATCAACGTTGTATTTGTTGCTGCAATTGGCTCGTTAGTAATTAACATATAAATTAGCAAGTGTATGTGTGCGTGTGTTTGTGCATCGACTATGATGCTTGCCACCGGAATTTCGTGCAAAATTGTATCACTTCGCTTCTCGATTGGCGTCATGCCGCTTTGCGTACTTGAACTATGCGCGCCTGCATGCCTGTGTGTGTGTCCGTTTATTCGCTGAAATCTGCACTAGGGCTACCCGCTGGCTTGGGTTGGGTCGAAGAAGTAAAAGTATTCATACGTAAGCAAATATGAATTCTATTATTTTGCTTGTAAATCTACCAGCTACACTTGTACTTAATTTCGATCCATTCATATCTACGAATCAACACGACTACTGACGCTGCAAAAAATCGTCAATCAAAAGCTTGGCGAAAAAACATGCCATTGAACTTTAGCTTTTGACTTTGCTAAAAGGCTTTTATTTGCAGGTCCATTCATTGTGATGAAGTAGAGTATGCATGAATTTGAATGCAAAGCGCGGAATTGGATCGAATCAGCAGGTGTCGTGATTGATCGGAAAATGAAAATATTTATATAAAGGGTGTTTATTGCGTAAACTTAATACCGCTTACACAATAGATATTTGATACTGGTATTGCTAGCCTGCGGCTTTAAGCCATTTTTACTCTTCTTCCAATCTGAAGGTCATTCGTGGTGGAAGTTTCAAGTGCAGTGCAATTGATCTCAGAAAACCTATTAAATTTTAAATACTTAGTTTAAATTTTGATTTTAGCTGCATGAAAAAATGTTTATATCACAACGGGTGATCTACGTAGATGTACCTTTTTCAATATCCTGTCTTGACAGATCACGAGTGGTGTAAAGCTGTCACGTTATTTTCGTTCAATATTGTTTGGCATTTCATCTTTGAAAGATTTATGCCTGAACAAAGTTTACAAATCGTTCACCTTTATTACTTAAATTCACGTTTTGTAAAGAAAGTGTTTCGGGTGCTTCGCACAACTTATGATCAACATAACTGGCCTACTGAACATACTATTCGCAACACCATCACCCACCTTGAGACTCAGCATTCATTATTGGATAATACTCTAACGAACTGACTACCTCCAGCAAGCAGTGAAGAAAATATAGCATCCTTAGCTGAGAGTTTACAAGAAGACCGTGGAGAGTCGATTCGGCGCCGTTCGCAACAACTCAAACTGACGTATGGAGTAACTCTTAAATTGAACGCGTACTAAATTCTGTTTGTGCAAAAACTGAAGCCGCTCGACCCTCCTAAGCGACATCGCTTTGCTCTATGAACTCTTGAAAACTTCCAAGAAGATCCGAAGTTTTCGAGCCAAATTGTGATCAGAGATGAGGTTCAATTCTAGCTAGCTAAGGTATGTAAACAAGCAAAATTGCCACACTTTAGACAAAGAGCAACCTGAAGAGATTCAAGAGCTGCCATTTCATCCTAAAAAAACAACGGTTTGATGTAGTTTGTGGGCCGGTGGAATAATCTGTCTCTATTTCTTAAAAAAAAAAACGTAACCGTCAATGGCGATCGTGCCATGATTATCGGCTATTTGATGCATGAAATTGAAGCAGGTGATCTCGGCGACATTTGGTTTCAACAAGAAGACGTTACTTCCCAAACATCACTTCAATCAATGGATTTATTGAGATAACACTTCGATGAACAGATAATTTCACGTTTTGGGCCGGTATACCACAAGGATGAAAATCTTTTCCGAGGAAAGACGAAGTGGACTACTAGCTTTTGAAAGACTGAGGTTGAATCATCTATCGTAGACCTACTTTTTAAGAAGCACTACACACTAGCAAATAATCAAGGTTGAAGATTCGGCAGTGTTTCGGACATACTCGTTTTCTGGCCATATGAATATAGGATTTTAAGCAAAATTCTTAGTTCACAATAAGTGAAATTTTCAGAAACACTAACTGGGACTTATCCATAGAGATAGTAATAGGGAATTTAACTAGACTTAAGGCATGTGACTCAACCTCTAAATTGGAGGAAGGGCCGTCATAGGAAGAACCGGCACGTTACGAATATTCTCAGCAATGCGTATTACATCGCATGACCTCTATCACATGTAAAGCGTGGGCCGAAACCGGATTAAAAAAGGGGCTCGGAGCACGTAGTGGTAGTGTTCAAGAACTTTTCAAACTGTGCAAGATATCCGATAAGGAGTCCAGTTGGAGATAATATAAAAATGTAGTATCTTCACTTCTGTTTATGCAGCTGGCATCCAGTAAGATATTGAATCTTACTGCCTGAATCCCGATTGGACACAGTCCAGTTAGGCTTCCTATAGCCATTGAAATATGGCCTTTGCTGAAAGCGAAGAGTTCGCCAGACCTTCTGTGATTTATTCTGGACCAGAAGGGTCTTGCGACTGCGCAGTTGCTAGTAGTTGACCAAAGCTTCCTAAGCTGGTTTGGAGCCCAACAGTTCAGCAGTGACCCATAAGAAGCCAACGGAGCTCCTACCCGTTCCCATTTCGAAGTTATTGAGATCAAAGTACTTGCCCTAGTAAGCTCATCGGCCTTAAAATTGTGATCCAGACATCCAAAAAGTATAATCGTAAAATAGCTCAATGTCAAAGCTAAGGAGTCTAGACATCCTTTCACTAGTGTTGAGCGCAGAGTCAGCGAACTCAAGGCTTATATCGCTGTCCTACTATCAAAGTGGATAGTAAGCAATTTGAAGGATGCTGCACACCTCCTGCTGCGAAGTCTTAGATGTACTGCTATAATTTACTTATGGAAATCAACGAAACAGAGGTTTGCAAAGTCGAAAGAGAGTCGTGGAAAAGCTTTCGCGGCAAGTTAGAAAATACACCCGAGGTAGCTAGGCTTAGGAACTCACTAGAAAAGCTTTCGACTACGAGAATGGACTGCTGTGACAGTGAGAAATCACTGAAAGATCTATTCAGTGGTGTACAGACGCTACTAACTTCCAACCAGTAGGAAATGACAGAAAGTGCGTCCCTCCGATATTGCAACGAAGGACCAACTACTTTGGGCAATGAACGGCTTAGAGCTGTTTAAATCTCCTTTTATGGAAGCTATTTTTCGCCCTTTTCAAAAGGTTGGTACATGATTAAGCCCTTCACATCTTTTTATTTTATTATACTTTATAGTACCAGCACTCTTGATACATTTCCTAACACGGCTGGCAGCTGACACTTCCTGATAATAAGATATAAGGCTTAATAGGTGCCAAACTTTTGGAGAGAGGCGAGGGTCTCATACACCCCAAAAGCGGGTAAAAGAGTATCTTTTATTTGAAGGAATATAGACCAATAAGTCTAAGCAAATTATTTTTGAAGACACTCGAAAAGATTCTATAAGCTTACATTAGGGACAACATTCCAACGGTTAATCTCTCGAAATCACAAGGCCTCTACGAAAGGTAGATCCACTAACACTGCACTTAAATCGTTAACCTTAAATACAGAGAGGGAATTCTGGAGCATAAGACATACATATGTATTGGACGTCTTTCATCACATAAGCGGAGCATTTAATAATATCTCCAATAGCGCAATCGATAATAATAGTCTGAAAGCAGCCGGAATAGAGGCCGCAATCATAGCATGAATAAAGGCTTCCTAAGCTAAAGAAAGTTTAATACAGAATGGAACTAACTGGAAATGGACTCCTCTGGGTCCAGTTTTTAATAGAACTCGTCTCAGAAATCTAGGACCTTCGCAGTTTAAGGCCCTGGATAAAGTATGAGAATTAGTTATCAACTCGCTGAACCTCTCATCTGACTCTACAAAGAACCTCTAACTCATGTATTGGATTCGGAAACATCAAAATAAGTCGGAATTGCAATAATAAACAATATTACTGGAATAAAAGGACGAGATCAAAGTTATTCAACAGACATTTTAGACCAAAAGTTTACTCTACTTCTTGGATATGACAATTTTTCAGTTAGCTAATATCTGATATAAAATATTCTTAAGATAGAAAATTCGTGCAACAGCTGAAGCTAAAACCGGAGTGCAGGCACCATGCGGATATGGAAAGAATGACAGTATTATTGACAAGGTCTTGACCAAATAAACTGTACAGTTTACAACTTCCACGTGCCACTGACAGCAGCAACAAGAATTTATTACGAGTAATGTATGCAGGCATTTGGACAGTCCAAAAAAGCTACTTGCAGAAAGCAATTAATTATTTTACAGCTGATTGACACTTACTACAACAACAAGATAAACAAAATTTATTAACTGCAAACAATAACGCCAACAAAAGCGGTGGAAACATTAAATCATTCACACAATGAACGAACGAACAAATGAATGAATGGACGAATGAGTGAGTGAGTGAATTAGATTTCGTGCCTACAAAAATCGCAAAACAAAAGGTGCTGGAAATGAGTCAAGCGTGGCAGGCGGCGAAATAGTGAATGTGTAACCATGTGTCTATACAGCTGTTTGTATATATAATATTTTCGATTTCTTGCATTAAATTGAGACACAGACAAATTATTGCCGCAACGCGCACGAATCGACAATGAAATGCCAAATTATAGACCATGAAATGTACAGTTGGCACTTTTGTTGCAAATTCGATTGCGAATGATTTTTTTTATTTTTTATTATTATTTTTTATTTTAATTTTTTTTTTTCGAAACATATACATACATATATATGGCTTGCTGAGCACATTTTTTGTCTTACAAGAGCATTTAGCGACTTTGTTAATTACTAAAAATCGCCAAACTCAACCAATTTCCCTAAAAGAAGTCATGGCAAAAAAGCTGCAAACAAAAGCAAACAATATTAAGGACTGCAAGCGGCGGCTGCGCACAATTAATAACCAATTAGCAAGCAGTTAATATGTGCTAACAATCACACATATATATGTATGCTTCTATGTATATATGTTGATATGGGTATATAATATATGTGTGATCAATTGCTCATGCTGCTGTCTCATAGTAAAGGCATTTAGCCTATTTAAGCGTTTGCCAGGCGTTGATGCAACATGCACAGCTTTATATTGCAACAAAGCTATGCGCTTATACTATATAAGTGCACTCATATACATACATATATAAATATATAATTGAAAACATTTTTGTTGCTCTTGACACAATCAGTCATTGCGTGCAGCTGTTGATAACTAGTTTGGTTTATCTTATATATAATTGTATATATGTACATATAAATATATATATTTATTTTGGTCTTGCAATAGACTTTGGCATTCCCGCATTGTGCAAAGACAGTAGTCTGCACATATAAATATAATTATTGGCAACAATGTGGCCACTAACAGCCGGCAATGTATTTTCCTTTAACATCAAGAAGGCTGCAACATGTCCAAAGCGAAATAAACAAGTTGAATTATTATGATTGAATTTCATATCGATTGATTTTTTTCTTTTTGATACCCGCGTACAATAAGTTGACGATACTTTATGATCACAATACGAACTATAACTATACCTGTATTTGCTCTATCCATGACTACAAGTAACTGTCGAATATGTTAGCACCTTAAATGGGCGCAGTCTCCATTATACATAATTCGAACTTTTTGATATTGTGTGTGCAGCAAGTAGGTGACAAGTAGGTGTACTAAAAATATTTTAAATTTTATTTGACACAGTTATTTTTTTTTTTTTTTTTTATAATTGTGTATGAAATAAATTTTTTAAACATGGGACAACATTTCTAATAAAAAGAAAATAATTGAAATCGTCCAATTAGACGCGACTTTTATTATATTTCCTGCATCAAATTCAGCAAAAAATTAAACATGTGGCAACTTTTCTCAAAAATATCAAAACATCATCATTTTTTAAGTCCGCGTAACTAGATACCAGCTTTATTATAATATATTTCCTGAAACAAATTTTATTAAGAATATCATAACAAAAAGGTGGCAACCTTCCTCAAATATATCCCAATGTCATAATTTATGCAATTCATGTAGTTTGATACCCATTTCATTTTATTTTATTATTTAATAAAAAATTATTTATTGATTTAACAGGTGGCAACCTTTTTCATCTAAAACTATTTCTAACTTTGTTTATTAATTCAAAAGTTTTAATAAGTTTATTTTTAAACCATTTCATTTTATTTCTATATTTCCTGAATCAAATTTAAAAAAAATCATAATAAGAATGTGGCAACCTTTCAAAAACATCAAAACCTCATCAAATATAACTAAACCAGTTTTATTATAATATATTTCCTGAAACAAATTTAATTTTTATATCCCAAATATATCTAAACATGCAACCGATTTTTCAATACTTTGTTAAATTTAATTCAAAAATTTAAAAAGGTGGCAACCTTTCTAAAAACTCTTTATTTTTTAATCCGGTCTAATTAGATACTAGTTTTATTATGATATATTTCCTGAATCAAATTTAATTTAAAAAAAATCATAATAAGAATGTGGCAACCTTCCTCAAATACATCAAAACGTCATAATTTGTTCAATACATGTATGTTGATCATCCATTTCACTATATTTCCTGAATCAAAATTAATAAAAAATTAGCAGATGGCAACCTTTTCCATAAACATTTCCAACATTATTGTTTTTTAAACTATTAAATTTTTGAAAAAGGTTTCCACCTAATTTATTTTTAATTCGACTCAGGAAGTAAAAAAATGGTAAGTTGACAACGATTTTATTTTATTTCCTAAATCAAATTTAAAATAAACCTTTTTCAAAAATTTCCCAAAATTTTTATTTCTATAACCCGCCATGTACACACCAATCAGTTGAATTTTATTTAAAAAGTTAAACAGGTGGCAACCTTTCCCAAAAATTTATTTTTAACCCGTCTATTAGGTACTCAAATTTGAAAATTTCTTGCCCGAGTTTAATTTTTAAAAACAATTGGCAAATTTTTCCAAAAATACTTCCACCATTATTACTTTTGAAACCCCTATGATCAAAACTCTAGTTACTATATTTCCTTCATCAAATTTAATTTAAAAAAACATGAAAAGATGACAAACTTTTAATTCATAATTATTATTTTTAAAACCGCTTAATATTTAAAAAACATATTTTCAACATTCTTATTTTTCAAAATGATTGAGATTGACACACATTTTATTATATTTCATTAATCAAAATTATTTAAAAACTTAAACAAATGGCAACACTTGTCAAAAATATTGGCAACATTTTTTTAGCCCGTTTACTTCGATATTCGTTTTATTATATTTCTAGAATTTTATTTAATTAAAAAAAATAAACAGGTGGCAATTACTTAATAAGATTTTCTACATTATTATTTTTCAAAGAATTGCACTAGTGGTAAACTTTCTCAAAAATATTTCTAACATTATTAATTTTTAATCCTTTTAGTTTAAAAGATATTTTATTATATTCCATCAATTAATTAGTAAAACAATCAAACAAACCTTTGAAAAGTCGTTAATTTAATACACATTTGAAAAAAATTTTCCTAGATTATCAAAATCATTGAAATAAAAAAATTAAATTAGGGGTACCGTTTCTCAAAAACTACTTTCAAGTGCAAGTTTCTTTTAGTGGAGCTTTATCCAAATTTTGTGTCCAAAAAATTTCAATATTTTTTTTAGAAATGCTTCCTATTACATAGGCACCTATAATGTAATACTATTATTCTCAAGAATGAGATTAATTACTAAGCCGAACCGCAGGAAAAAGCCACGAATAGACTTGAGACATATTTACGTGTCTTCACAGAGACCATCCATACAGATCGCTTCTTAGAAACATATACTTGTATAACTGCCTCTTAGGTATTCTCAAACGATCAGATTTACTTTTACGTATGAACTGGGGTAGAAATAGATTTATCAATTGCAGAGGAAGAGCTCGGATTGATTCATGAGCCCTGAATAATTGTGATACTAGTTACCCCTTACCCAGTGTCATTTGCTTAGATAACCTTGGTAAGCTCAAAAAATGCTTGCTGAGGTAACAAAATAGTGGAGCCTGCCCGAATCAAATGCGTTCTTACTTAAACCACTTTTTGTCGGTGTTTAATTGTGATCCTGTTTATCTTCGTCAAAATGAATTTAATGAGTTTTTCAGCCTTATTACATTATTTAAGTCAATCGTGAATGCCGGATCAATGTCGTCATCAACAGGAAAACAACTATAAGTTGTGTGCGTATGACAGTAGTCATTAGTTTTGCTATTTTGATTTGATTAGTTAAACGTGGAGCTTTCTCTACATCTTGTGTGGCAAACACTTTAGGAAGTATTCATTTGCAGGAATGATATTTCAACTTAAGGTACAGAGATGAGAATTGAGGATCCGCAATTTGTATTTTTGAGCCATGTGTTTTATATTTCAAGTTGTTCATCACTTCAAATTATTAGTCACTTCACAAATATTATTTAGTCTAAAACCATACCTTTAATATATAACTGTAAAAATTTATTTATGAGTCTATATTTTTAAGACAAATTATTCAGTGTCGGTTACACTTACATCATAGAGCCAAACTTTGTCATATATGGTTTGACAGCTGTCAAAAGCTCATTAAATTTCAGCTTGAGAATAGTTTCTATCACACCACCGCATAAGTATAACGCACGAGGCGAGTTAACGTAATAAACATTACAACAACATAACAAACAAGTGTCCATATGAAGTCTAAAAATGTGCAAACGCAAAGAGAATGAAGATAAATATCTTAAATGAATAATGTAGTGTGACCCCTGGGGTACATTGATTGGTGAAGTCTGATGACAATCGCTATTTTCAAGCGCTCAAATTAATTTTTTTGGCTTGAATTGCAAGCCAAACGAAAACTGGTCAATTTTGAGCAGAAAGTGGATTTGTGACTATATCTTATTGCATTTACATTATTTTTTATATTACTAAGAGCGGTTTTTAGCCTAAACAGCTTTTATTTAGCATTTGTGTCAGCAAAATATATACTGAATTGATTTTGAATTTTGAAAATTTCTATAAAATAGTTGAAATACTAATACCTCAGATTAGATAGGAGAATTTCAGGAAGAAATAATGATATAAATATTGGCCTTTTTTGAGACTTTACTTTAAGATAATAGATTTTTTTTGTTAATTGAATTAAATCCGACAACTTGTTAAAATAACTAATTTTGATTTGGGAAGCAGAGGAAGACTTCTACTCCGTTGGAAAAACCAAGTGGAGAAGAACCGGGCTACACTTTAAATCTCCAATTGGCGCATCGGAGAATTATTTCTTTTCAATAAATCCAGAAAAAGTGAAACGCACGATACTTGTTATAGGAACTTTTTTATAAAACTACTCTCTACTCTACTCTATTTTCAATATCTATAAACTCTACACTACCGTAATGTTATTTATTCTACATGGAAGTAGTTGTCCATACATTATATACAGTGCTTTAATCAACTAAAATACAAAATTTAAAAAGTCTACAAACTCTACACTGTCTTAATATTGCTCACTATACACAAATTTTGCACATTAAGTGTTTTGTTTAACACTTACAATGCTTTAATCAACAAAACTACTGAATTTAAAAAGTCTACAAATTCTACACTACAAAAATATTTTAGAATATTTACGTGATTTGCACAATCACTGCTTTGTAGAATATTTACAATGTTTTAAACGAAAAAACTAAACAATTTAAAAAAGTCTACAAACTCTACACATCCACTTATTTTTTAAATTGATCATTTTCGCTAATTTTAGTTTTTGATGATGTTTTATTGTTTGAAAATAAACTTGCTTTTATTGAGATGAAAAGTGAAGCCGTGTCGAGTAAGCACTCTACAGGAAACCAAGGTAATTTTCTACCTTTAGCTGAAATATACCTTCATAACTGAAGTTTAAATTTTTTTTTAAAGGATTACTTTAAAAACAATTTCATGAATTTTCTGGGCTGCAAAGGTATTACATTTTTGATTTTCTTGCTCGAAACTGTGATTTAAAAAGTTAAGAAATCGATGGCTTTCTATGGTTAGCCTGTTATTATGCAAGATAAAATTGCGATTTGTGACTATACATTTGCCCTGGTAGAAGAAGTCAAAATTGCTAAACATTTTGAGGTTAGGCATGTGAAAAAAGATTTGTAGAAAGGTCATATTGTCTATCTTGAAGTTATTTTTCATTTTCAATAACAGCAACTAGATTGTTTTGGATTATTGAAGGTAACAAAAATTCATAATATTGCTATTGGCCCAACTTTGTAGAGCGTGAAGTAGAACAATCCACTGGTACATGTGTTGGTTTTTTAATATCTGATTAAGCAGAGGCTTCTTAGAACTCAACATACTTCCTCATATTGACTTCAACCCGTCAGCTTCATGGCTGCTTTCAAAAGCACATTTCTTTGGCAAGATAGCGAGGCTCAAAAAAGTGAACAGGATAGTACTGAATCGAACACGCCCATTGCTGCATTTACTATTGTAATTTTCTACGAAGCAAAATGAAAATGGACACTTTTATTTCCTTCCTTTTGTTGGTCAACTAATGCTTTTTCCAGTATCTTTATGTTAGGTAACTTGCATTGGTACTCATTGGGGCAAGTAAGCTGACAAACTCATTAATATGTTCGTAGCTTTCATTTCCCCATTTCAGCACGACCTTTTTTGGTCTTACCATTGAACTTGACTTTGAAGTTGGCAAAGATAAGCACAAAGCAGAGAAGTAATATATTTTTAAACTTATTTTTTAATGCGTTTGATTTAATTATATAAAGTAGACACACTTGTCTGCATTTGCCTGCTGATGTGCGACGTTCAAATTTGGCATTTCACCTAAGCTAAATGAAGCCAACTTTTTCTTCCTCTGCCACATATGGGAGCAGAGTTTTGTTTTGCACTTAGCCACAGGTGGTTAAAAACACATGTCACGACATATATAGACAATGTGCAAACATATGTATGTGTAACTATGTGATTGCATGTGTTGCAAGTGGCACGCTATGCAAGATCGCGTGTTGCATGCTTACAGCTTCTAATAGTTTTCTGACGCTTTGCGGGTAATCATTTCCATTACACAATCGACACGTATAAATCACGGAAGGATGCATGGCTGTATCATTATGGTTTATTGAATATGTGGCAAACATGTTTTTGTATTACACAATACAGAAATATTTGTGATATATTGCTGCATGTTGCATCACATGCATGTACGACTGCGTAATGCATAATGTACGGACATAAGTCACTAATTTTTATACTCAATAGTTTTATATTATTTTCAATGGTTTTCGGTCAAAATAAATTCGAAGGTAAGGTCTTCGGTGGCAATCTTTTAGTCGACACTATTTCCACATGAACTCTAAGATAATTAAACCTTGCCGCAAACAGACGCTTGACAAATGTTATAGACGCATCGGTAAACCCAGAGGGTATTTTAAAGAACGATATCTTTAAATTATCCTTGCGTTAAAAAAATTTAGGACAACTAATTAAAATTCAAGGTTAAAAGCACACATCGTACAGGAAATTGGTCTATTTGATCCGTTTTTATAGTTTTGCATTTTCTTTAATAATAACTAATTCATTTATACTCAAGTATTTGATTACAATCCATGATCCATTCTCTTGTCAATTCATAATCCATTTACCTCCGCCTAATTAACAAGTAATCGAAATCCGCTTTATTCGCTGGATTTTAGAAAGTCACTGAGCGGCACTAAAAGCTTGTACACGATTTCAATATAATGGAACAATTCCATAGTTAAATATTTGATATGTCAACGTGATTCATAATCGAGTGTGAAATCGTGGAGTGTTAGCAATCTAATCTTGATAACTTTTTTAAAAAAAAACGCATAAAATTTGCAAAAAGTTCTTTATTTGAAACAAATGTATTTCATTTAAATGTTACATACACTTTTACATTTCGGCCGGAATACGAATTTCTTCGGAAATGTTGTCTTCCAAAGCTGGAATACATATGTTGCGCCAATGATAATGATCTTCAAAAAACCCACAAATGAAGGTAAATGTGTAAGACTAGTAGACATGTGTGAAGACATAACTTAAGCAAATATGCAGTTCTATGAACGGCTTCTGGTATATATTTTGCATACATTCAACCAGAAATGTGAACAAAAATAAATCAGTACAATAAATATGGTAATAAAATTATGTTATTTCTTTACTGAGAAATCTAGTACATACAGTACATATGTTGCGAAAAGGACTGTCAGAACCTTATGGCAAGCATTAATGCTATATTATATAAAAGGATCAGTGAAAACTATTTTGAAAGATCAGTTTTTTCGAAAACAGCGGCGCGTTAAAGTCGTTACAGACAATGCTTTCCGACTACTAATATGTCATGGATCTATGCTTACGACCCGGAAACAGACAATCAATCGAAAGAATATCGTGGCAAAGGTGAGCCGAACCCGTAAAAAAAATCGCCAATCAAATTTTCAACTAATGTCGTACCGCAATCAGCGTATTCGCCTAAATTAGCTCCGTGTGACTTCTGGCTATTCAACAAACTCAAACGACCGCTCCTGGGAAACGGTTTTCAGTCAAGTGAAGACATTAAACGTGAATTGTTCCACGCATTGAAGGTTATTCTGGAAACTGACTTACAACTGTTTCAGGATTGGAAAAACGTCGGCCCAAGTGTTTTGTGGCCAAAGGCGATTATTTTGGGGGGAGGACCGCATATATTTTGCAGAATAAATTAAGAATTTTAAACAAGGTATTTCTATTTTTTGCTCATAGTAATAGATCGTCTAAGCTGAGACATACCCTAACCGAAGCTAAGCTGTGTAAAATTGAATTTGCGGAGAAAAACGAGTAATGTGACCACAGCTTTTTAGCCATTGCCAGTGAGCATAACACCTCGTTATTTTCATTCAGAAAGCCTTTTCGAAAAAATTAACTGCACATTGAATAAAAATATGAAAAATTCTAGATTAAAGGAGAAACCTGGCTTCATCATAAGTGTCCGTACATAACGTAGAGCAAACTTTAGCTTATTATACTCATTCTAAATAAAAGCTTGCTAATCTTCTAATCATGTCCTTACATAAAAATATTACATACAAATAGTTTGTTCGTATCAGCACTTGATGGCATCTGGAGCATAGCACTTGTTGTCAATGCTGTTCAGTCGAAAATTGCTATCTAACTTATAGAAGTTGGATGTCAGAAGCTTTCTGCATCTGAGAAGTCTGAAATTTCGGAGGACTGTTACTCCATATCTGATTATTTAGTTCATTGTTTCATCAAGATAGCTTCCGGCGTTCTCTTTTCTGTACAAGAAAAGGAGTAGTCCTTTTCACGGATGGCTCGACACTCAGTGAGAAAATCGTTAACGGAACTTTCTGTCGTGAGATCTCTGTCAACTTAATTCTAGTCCATCTGACTACTATAGTATTATCCATGCAAAAAATGCGATCACTAAAAAAATACAATTCCATGTCTCGGCTCATAAGAGAATCGCTAAAAAATGCAAAGCCTAAGAATTTAAAAGAATTGGAGCCCACTTATAATATATATGTATACATATGTATATATATTGAATGAGTGGGAGCCTGTGACAGTTGTGCCGCACAACAACTTAGGAATCATGGTGGTAAACGTGAGAGCCTAGTGCTCATCATGCTTTCAATAGAGTAAATCTTTTTCAGGTATTTGGGAATCTGGTTGGTCAACGTCTGCTCGGTAGCTATTCGATAAGGATTTTGTCAGATCTGAATTACCATGGAATTAGTAAGGTGCACTTATCACTAACATTAGCACTTCATACTTGCATATTCCGTTTCACGCTCGCTCAAATATGCCTTCGACGCGTAGATAAACTAATATAGTGTAAATTTATTGACAACTTTGCACTGATAAGCAAATAGTTGCTTGCACTTTAGTATGAGAAATTTAGTAACAATTAATGGTTCAAATTTAAAAATTAACTAAGTGGCTGTCAAAGCTTCCGTTAAAAAAATATTACAATAAATTGTTCAATGTCCCACTTGAACAGTTTGTCAAACATGAAACGGTTCCTGATTTTTTAATTGACAGTAAATTACAATGCAACTCAGCCTCGTCAGCTGTTGCTTTTACAACAAATCTCTCATACAACAATCGCTTTTGTAGGGTAGAGTCAGTTGGGGAAATGCATTGACCATGCTTACTAAATTTTCTTTCAAATCCAGTTTAAAGCATTAGCAGAAAAACTAAAAAGAAAAAGAAATGGCTCGATGCAAGGCACGAAAAAGGTATCTCTGGCATGTAGTGGGACGTGCGAGTAAGTACGCAAGTACATGAAAGCACAGGGAGATAATAACAAGTTTTTCACATGCAACAAAATTCGATAGAGGCAACTGGGAGCGCAGGGAGTAGGCTTTTTTAAATACAACGGTAAATGCGAGCGTTTTTTTAATACCCTGAATATGTACATAGAGTAATTTAAATTTGCCATGAAGTTTGGAACCACCAGAAGGAAAAGTCGAGGACACTATAAAGTATATATAAAGTAGTCGAAAATGTCTTTTCGTATTTTGTCAATAGATGTCTTTGCTATCGGATATTTCTTGTGCTACCAATCACAATGTGTCACATCATATAGTGTTAGAAAGGTGAGATTTTAAGCTTCATTTAAACAAAAAATGAGTGAAAATAAGGAAGAAATTCGCTATTCTGAAATTTTTGTATAAAAAGGGAAGAATGTCATCCAAGCCACCCATGAAATTTGTGAAGTTTACGGAGACGATGCTGTATCAATGGTTCCCTTGCATTCATTCTGGAAATTTCGATGTGAAAGATGCACGCTCTGGTCGACCTATCGTTGAAAAAGGCGATGAAATTATGGAAAAGATTAACCAGGACCGTCACATAAGCAGCCATGACATCGCTAAAGAACTTAACATTCATCATCAAACGGTTTTGAACCATTTAAAAAAAAGCTGAAACACAAAGAAGCTCGATGTCTAATGGACCAAATTAACATCTGCGATTCTTTGCTGAAACGAAATGAAATCGAATCATTTCTGAAGCGAATGGTAACAGGAGACGAAAAGTGTATCAAATACGACAATAGTGTGCGAAAAAGATCATGGTCCAAGCGTGGTGAAGCTCAACAAATGATCGCAAAGCCAAGATTGACGCCTCCAAAGTTATGCTGAGTGTTTGGTGGGATTGGAAAGGAATCCACTATGAGCTGCTCCAACCTGTTCGAACGATTGATTCTACATTTAACTGTCAACAACTGATGACTGAAGCAAGCAATCGAAAAAACGGCCAGAACTGATCAACAGAAAGGGCTTCGTCTTCCATCTGCACAAAGGTAGACCATACACATCTTTGATGGGCAAAAACTGGAAGAGCTTGGCTGGGAAGTCTTGATGTATCCACCGTATAGCTTTGCACCATCGGACTAGCCATTGTTTCGGTCAATGCAGGAGTCCCTTAATGGAGTAAAGTTGGGTTCAAGAGAAGCCTGTGAAAATTACTTGTCGCAGTTTTTCGCCGAGAAACCAGAAAAGTTTTACACTGATAGAATAATGTCTCTGGCGGAAAAATAGCAAAAAGTGGTCAGCCGAAATGGTACATATTTGGTTCATTAAAGCTGATTATAAAATATGAAAAAAAAATATGAGTTGAAGTTTGATTAGAAATAGGAAAAGACTTTTTCGACTACCAATATTTTGATCCTTTGCGATACCAGATGGAGCTCAGTTACTGGATTCATAAGGAGTTGTAATCCTTTAAGACGCCAGCGCTTGACGCGAATTGCCAGACTCTGTGGCCTCAGTATCGATACCTCCTTCAGTGTATCATAAAGTGGGGACTCCAGATGTTTACAGCGTAGTCTTGCCAATGCAGGACAAGAACTTGTGCACTTGCACCATTGTTTCCTTAGTGCTTTGCTCTAGACATTTCCTGCAGTCTTCTCGAGCTGTCAGCCCCAATCAATATTAAGTACGAACACTTTTTTATTTGTAAGGGGCATCAAAGAAACCGAAGTTGCTTTTTCATTCAAAAGCTAAAGGATTTGCGCGAATATGCTGCGAGTGTGATACTGTTGATATGGAAATGTTATATGTTTGTATACTATTTCTAATTGCCTTTTCCAAAAATTGCATACGAAATTTCAACGTCCACGTTTGCGTACGTAAAGTTGTCGCAGATACGAAAAAGAATTAGCTGATTATAAGAAAAAGTTGCAAAAAGTTTGAAATAAAATTAGTGAGCATTTGCGCAAGCGAATTTAGGTCATCGACACAGTGGGCAGCAGACATATGGACCAATGCAAGCGCATATGCAAAACGGTATTTCAGTAAATTATTGCGCCACTTTAGTGACTTGCAATGCGAACCGTGCCACGAAGCTATAAACTGGGGCACTTAGTGACCGTTGAACGCCCACCGTCAAATGGCAATTGTGGCCGAAATTTAAGCAGGCATTTTCCTACTCAGACGCAGATGCCGCGATGCCTTCAAACACGTCATAAGATTTTGGTTTTAGTAAAATATTTAGATTGGTAATTATATATTCATATCAGCTATCAACTAGAGCTGAGACAGTTGTGGCAACAACAACAAAAGCAGTGCCAAAAATAAGAAATTAACAGCTATGGGCGCTCAATTTACCTTAAAAACAAGCAACAAGCGAGGCATTAGCGCGTCGGAAGCCCAAAAAGGCAAAAAAAATTGCGAAAATAAAACACAAACACACAGACACACATGTATATGCAAACTATTTACGCGTAGTGCAGTGTCAGGTGCTGAGAGGCTTGTCGGCGCTGCGTTGTCTACTGCGGCAGCAACAGCTAACCAGCCAGCCAGTCAGTTAGCCAGCCTTACGAACGAGTTTTGTTGAAGTTTATAAAAGTCGCAACATTTTGCCAATTGGACAACAGTCGTGTCTTAGCGCCGCCAACGTTGGTGCATACAGTTATTATTACCGAGTAGCGCGTTGTACGCAAGGAAACGGAAGTGCGCGTTTTGGTGTGCGAGCGTGCGCGTGTCATTGTGCCGTTATACGTGCCGTTAAATTTGAAATATTCAACAACAAAAAATAAGGATACGCATATCCCTTTTCAAAGCCAAAGAGCAAATAAACAAAATTGTCACAAAATGCTGGCGAATTTGCGTTCAACACTTCGCAATTTGGCTGCTTTGCTGTGCCTTGTTGCGCATGCGCAGGCCACATACAAACTGCAGGAGCGTTATAGTTGGACCGAATTGGATTTCGCTTTTCCTAATCCTGGTTTGAAGCAACAGGCGATCGCTACCGGCGATTATATACCACAGAATGGACTGCCTGTCGGCGTGGAGCACTGGGGCAATCGTCTGTTTGTGACCGTGCCCCGTTGGCGTGATGGTAGGTGCAAGCGTTAAGTGCAAGGATGTGAAGGCATAATTTGTAAAGTTTGCTGTCATTTTTTATTGTGAAGACACATACTGTGATTTAGAAAGCGAATCGCTGATAATTTTCTGTTATTAAAATAAGAGTGGATATTATTAATATCCTGCAGCTTTAAGTCTGATCCCTGTACATTTCAATGTTATAAAAGCTGACTTGAGGATGAGGATATTTGAGGATAATTCCTAATGATATTCCAGTTTAAACCTCATACGTCAACTCATAATTGAATTCTGCATGTAAATGCTTAATTTTTGGTGAAGGCGGGAGATCTTGTGTTTACACTCATTACTTTGTAGAGGTTATATTATATGTACCATACGAACGGACATGTCGAAGACCCTATAAAGCAAATATATAAAAGATCTGAGCTGTGTCGATTTAGCCATGTTCGTCTGTCTGTTCGTCCACGCGAACCAGTCCATCAGTTTTTGAGATATTGAACTGAAATTATGCACACGTCTTTTTTCTCCCCAAGAAGCTACTCATTTGTCGGAATCGTCGATATCGGACCACTATGGCATATAACTGTCATACAAACTGAACGATCCAAATCAAGTTCTTCTTTATTTTTGGAGGGTATTTTAGTTTCTATTCTAGTTATTATTTACTTTTGAATGATATCATTACAATTATAATAAAGATAGTCCAAAACAAGTAAGGCAGGGCTAAGTTCGAGTGTAACCGAACATTTTATACTCTTGCCACCTGCAAGAATCAAGTCTTAAGATATTACTTCAGTTGTGAATAATATTAAAAAACGTAACAAAAGGATTCAACTTCATTGTTCGACGAAATCATGCACAGATTACACCCAAATTTGGTGTCAAATTCATTTATTTTGAAAATCATTAAATCGCTTAGTTAAATTACTATATTTAGGACACGTCAGCGAAAAGTATACTTAAATGATCCTCAAACGGGATAAATGTGATAAGAACCCAACCAAAGAGGCTAAATTAAATAGATTGAGTAAATGAGAAAAACGTCAACCAAGGAATCGAAATTCATCACGTTAGGGATATGAGGTCTTGACCAAGACAAATTTCGTTAAGATTGATATAAATATTTACTAAAATATCAAACAATTTGGCCACCCTTATTTCCATATTGGTTGATATATGCGGTATAAAGTCACCCGAACGCCGTGAACGTTTATATTAGGTTTGTGGAGATTAAGAGCAGTACTGGCCCAATTCAACCCATTTTTGACATAAGGGTATATTATTACCAAAGAACCATTTTCCTTGAGCTCCATAAAAATATATCATAGATTGACAGATTTTTACAAAACGCCAAACATACGCACAGGGTGCTTGACCAGTTATGGTCCGATTTTGTCAGTCTTTTAATCTGAGATGGCATACTGCAGAGGCACTATTTGCGCACTAAATTTGTTCGACCAACTCGACTGGGTCCTGAGATATGGATTTTCATCTGTTCCAAGCTCATCGTTCGTAGTGAGCGAGGCTGTCACCCGATTTCATCGATTTTCTCACTGTCGATTGAGATTTATCCTGAGTAAATTTGGATATTGCATCTTAAGGATATATTTGCATCATCTTTGAGGGCGGAACTACGCACATTTTTTTCAAGAGTTTTAGTTTACAGTTGAACTTTGCTACTGTGATTCTCTGTGCCTTCTATATCTTATTTGAGTTAGTGCCTAGTAATGGTACGGTATAGATTTTCATTTAATGGTATTTTGTGGGCAAAGCAGTAGTCCGATTACAATATAATAATTAAAAAAAAATATATTAATTATTTTCCTCTTTTTTGTAGTGAAGTAAAAATATTCCATTTTTTTAGAGACTTTTTTCTGATTAAACTGAATTTTCAAGTTTCCTTTTTTGTAGGGAGTCATATCTAGTTTTTGATTGAATGAAAATTTTTGAAAACTTTATCAGAAGTTTCTACTTTATTAACGATTGTACAGGTATTGATGCTTGGTCTATTTATAAAGAGTTTAGGCAATGTTGTAACGGAATATATACAATCCTAACACAATCAGAATGCAGATTTGTTTGGTAAATTGAGTCCAATTCTCAACTTATTTATTATATTTCCTTTATAAGAATTTTCAATGCTAATGTTAATGCCCCAATTTCTAAAGAGAACGACCAAGATTGCATGCTAACCTAAAGCATGTTCTAACACCAGAAAGAATTTCTTATCGTTGAACTCAACTTTGAGATAAAAAGCGAAGAAACCCTCACATAATGATGATTAATTAGGTAGAAATTTTGATTATTTGGATATATACTATAATACACTGAAACTGCTAGTGAAAACCGAATGCATATTTTTTTTTTTTATTATTGGTGTAAACTTTTTTATGTTCGTGTGAAATTTGATTTTTGATTTTTTCGTGGGTAAGACCCAACTTCGACTTTTCATCTAAGTTAAAGCATATGTGAGCATTAGCAGGAATAATGTAATCATCAATCGATTTCCATGATACAAACGGTAAATTAAAATCTCTCGAAACAATCATGGAATCAGTATTATTAGCCATGGAGAAAATATTATTTATTAAAGAAGCACGCAGTATATATACAGAAAAGTCCAATTGAGGCGGTATATATGATAAATATATTCAAAAAATTAAAAATAGTTTGCCTATTTTTCGGTGGGAAGTTAAAATGTTCTATTTTTAAAGACCTTTCTTTCTCATTAAATTGAACTTTTCACGGCTGCTTACACGGTCCTTTTTGGACAATTTCAAGTTTTCTTTTAAGTAGCAAGTCATATCCAATTTTTAATTGGATTAAAATTTCAAAATCTCAGAAAATTATATCAGACATTACTAATATATTAACCGCTCTACAGATGTTGACGCATGGTTTATTTTTAAAGAGCTTAAGAAAATGTTGCAACGCAATATTGGCTGTAAAATCCTAACACAATCAGAGTACAGATTTGTTTGGAGCATTAACTGGAATTCTCAGAGTTTAGTTTCAACAGTTTATTCAAGACTTATACAAAATAATTTCATGAAGTTATTCTCATATACGTATTTTGGAATTATATTTATTACATTTTTATACATTGTACATTTTCAAAATTATTATATTTACTTTATACGGATTTTTTAAATTACTGTTAATACCTAAATTGTTAATAGAACGACCGAGGGTGCATGTTAGCCTAGTAATTATATCGTTCCCACTATGAAAGCATGCTCTAACAACGAAAAGAATTTGCGAAAAACCCTCATATGACGATGACTAATAGGTAGAAGTTTTGTTTATTTGGATATCTAATATAATACACTGAAACTGCTAGTGAAAACCGAATGCATAATTTTTTTTTTTTTGATTATTGGTGTGAACTTTTTTATGTTCGTGTGAAATTTGATCTCTTTACGTTACTTAGTTTTTGTCTGGGTTTGTGTTGTTGGCATAGTCTAAAGAGAAACCAAAGCAAATGAATTTTTTTGTTCGCTAAGAACGAAGTTAACATAATATTTGTGGTTTCTACGCAAATTCAATAAAACCCAGTAAGATAAAAGGTGTCAAAAATTTAACCAGTTCTTTTCACTAAACAAACGGGGATTTTTTCAAGAAGTGGGTATTTTCTAAAGACTTTGAATTATTTGCAATGAAATGCTAATACGACTTCGCTGACACGTGTGAGTCTATTTTTTTCTGATCTTTGTCAATTTGTCTACTCAAACTGCTACCTAAAAATAAATAACTCTTTTCTGACATATTTTAATTTTTTTGCAAGGCGGCTACCTAATTGATTGTTCAAGTCAAATTAATCAATCACTTCATTATTTACAAACGCAATCACTACTTTTTTCACCAATGCTAAACAAATGGCTGTGAACTTTCCTTATGAACTGGTTATTAATGAGCAGTAATGAACTCTAAGCACTCAAAATACCCAAATGTCTAACTGTTTGTATACAAAAGACATACGGCTATGTAATATATTAAATAGACTAGACAACAACAAAAAATATTCCGTTTCAACAATTAAAGCTTGTTTGCCGCCGAAAAAAAGAACAATTATAGGCAAAAACATGACAATTCAATTCAATAAAATATTCGAAATCAAACAAAACGACAAAATAATATTACCCGAAAGTTTACCGACTTATTTTTCGCAAGGGGAGACGGTGGCGGCTTAGTAATCTAATATTATTTTTGCGGCTATTCAATTATGCGCCAGATAAATGCATAGCTACTAATCACCCATAATCGCACATAAATATCAGTTGGAACAACATCAAAAGCCTCACACTTTTTAAAACACTACATGCAACATGTGGCATGTTCAAATAGCAGCGTTCATAACTCATAATTTGCATATAATAACAGCGAAGTCATGATTGAAAAAGTTGTTACAAGAGGTGAGAAAAAAACTCAAAAACGAACTCAATACGTTATTACGCAAAATTTTGCCGTGAGCATAGCGTAGCATATCATAACAAAATCGTCGCTCAACAGCATGGCGCGTGGTGTTGGCCGAAACTTTAATCACTATGACAACAATTTTCTGTTAAATGCTGATCAAAACTGGCTAAAACTTCTTATTAAGTGGTTGTTAATATAAGCCTTTGATTTGGGAAAGCTTGGCTTGAAAATTGCTTGAAGAGTGGTGAAAGAAGTGTTGAATGGGCTATTGCAAGAATTAATCGACAATTTTCGGTTTTGATTTCTGAAAATCATTTTTTAACATCAAACTAAAAGTATTCGAATCAATGTTATTGAATTCAGTTCCTTTTCATTTATTTCAAATTATTTTATTAAATCCATAAAATCAATAGTTACTCCAGTTTATTACAATTCAACTTAAATTAATTAAGTTGACTCAAGCCAATTCAATCATAACTAAATCAGTAGCATTGAAATCAATTCAAGTAAAGTAGATATATAGTAGGTCAATTCAATTCTATTTGATATTAATATTAATACTTTCTATATAATTTCTTTAACCTGAATAGGGTATCTTAAGTTTGACCTGAAGTTTGTAACATCCAAGAAGAAGCTTCGGAGGTTCAATTAAATTCGGCTTGAGTCAATTAAAATCAACTCAATTATGTAACTTAAACCGATTTACCTAAATCAAGTCAATAACATTTAAGTTTATAGATCCCAAACTAATTCAAATTCCCAGCAAAATTTAGTGATTAAAGAAAGCTACTACTTGTATCCTGTTCAGTAAGCAGTTGGTAGCGAAACCAGGGGGAAGGGATATTCTAAAATACTTAGTTCCTATTTCTACCCACTACCACGGACTTTCGAGATCCTATATAATTAAACTTAAAATTGGTTCCCAATATTGCCTTCTCTACCAAAGTACAGCGGGAAAGGAGTGAGGTGGACTGGAACGCAGGGATACGCATCTATACAGAAAGTTGAAAACTATATAATCGACTAGGAAGTACTGCCTTTTCATCAAAATTAGATATCAAAATCGCCTTCCGCTAACAAAGTGTAGTGTCTACCAAGCGGAGATCACGGTTGTTAAAAAAAGTCGCCTTATTCTGATAAGAAGTGTGCTTACAACAAAGAGTTTATTTATATTTACAGATAGCCAGGCGGCTTTCGAATCCAGTAAGATATCTTAGATTTTTAGATATTTTATTGATTCGAATACCAATTTCACGATAAACCTGCAATGGATATTAGATCATAGTGATATTCCTGGTAACTGCGAATCGGACGAACTAGCCAGGGCAGACACTACCCGACAATTAGTTCGCAAAATGGGGAATTTAAATGCCTCTTTCTACTTATAGATATTCAATCGACAAACATATTATAAAAATAGGTGAGTCTCGGTGGAGTCATTCCCTAACTTGCTCAACAAGCAGGCAAGCGTGGCATGAAAGGAAAATGGTCTGCACATCTTCTTCTTCTTAATTGGCGTAGACTTAGACGTCTGCACATACCGACTATTAAAATTCAAAAGGAATGACATAAGAACGCTAGAACCGGTCACTGTCTGTTTAATTGGCATGCCAGCAGACTGAGTATACCATATAATGACTATTGTGATGGGGTAGAAGAAGAGGAGGAAAAGTATTACAACTATCGGTAGAGTCTTTCTTGACGATGTTTCAGCGGTTTCACAGATACAACTCTTAGTACTAATGAACTTCAACAGAAGCACAGGGATTGCAGAGAGATCATAATAGAGTGAGAAGCTTTTAATCCCGGTGTTTCACAATAAGCCTCCTCAAGGCCTAGGAGCGTCGTCAGACATACACTCTACCTACCTATTTAACTAATAATGATTTAACTGATAAGTAACTCTGAGTCTCTGGACTTTTTTAAGGGGTTAGATGGGTTTCCTCGGGTAAAAAAACAGCATTTTTAAACAATTTTTTTTCTCATATCTATAAAAAATTAAATATTTTATTAGAATTTGAAATTTTTGAAAAAAAATATTTAAAAATCGGCCATTGCGACATCATTTCCATTGAAAAAATACGTGTTTTAGTTAAAACCTTAGTTTAGAACTTGGACTTTTATAAAAAAGTTAAAATTTTAATAAAAATTCCGCGATATTTACTTTTAAAATAATTTTAATCGAAAATAAAATCCTTCACCGAAGTCTTTGAGAATTGTATCTCAAAGACCAGTGTAAAATTTCATGAAAATCGGTTGAGTACTTCTCGAGAAATATTGTCAACCGACCTCAAAATCACAGTTTGGAGAAAAACTCGTTTGAAGACGGCACCTTAGCCTAGCTAGCCTCGGGCGTACAAGTTCTTAGGGCTGTATCTCCGAAACTATTACTCGGATCAACTTGATAATTTAAGACAATATTCTACAGGAGTTGTAGAATTTAATAAGACAATAAATCGATTTTTTGAAACCCGTAAATGTAAACCCTTAAAGCCACCTCGTTCTCACACAATTTATTTTATTTTACCTAAAAAGTTTACAATCAATACAAAGCAAGTCACATCAGTTCACATAATTTCTAATCAATTCAAAGTAATTTTTATTTAAGTTACATAAAACAAAGAATAACTCGATATTTAGTTCAATTAAATTCAATTAAAACCGAAATAATTCAATTTATTGCATTAAATAATTAATTCAATTTACTACATTAAATTTAATCACAAGTCAAATTAATACTAACTGAAAATGTAATTTTTTCTTTTTCGACTTTAATTTTAGTAATTTTTATTCTATGATTACTTCACAATTTCAGTTTTTCTCAGGCACTCTTTTATTTTTGTAATCAAAGCACAGCATTACAACTTGCCACAAATGTCGTCGACCAATTTGCTGCATATAAGGGGCACGTAGGAAAATTTTTCGTATATTTTTGGTGAAGAATTTTAGAATGTTGTAGCAATGCGTGGATTTCCTTTATGGATTTTAATTAAGAGGTTTTGACGACTGTTTTTCGTTTTGTCAGTTTTGAACATTTTGTCGGATACAGTGGTCTGGTCTAAAAGTACTGAAATATTCAATAATGAGTTGACTTAAAAAAAATCAAAATAATTAAAAAGATGCCAGATGACTAAACGCATGTCTACGAAACGTATTGAAGCTATATGATTTAGGTGGCCTAACGACCAATGAAAAGTTTGCTCCAATAAAGCGCTGATTTCAAACCTCGATTACACAATTTTGCCGAAATCATTCACCTCACTACCACTCAGCTGATAGCTATTGAAGTGTAGAACCAAAAACTTTTAACTCGGTTATCTTTGCTTTGGGAAATTATACACCTTAATGGGCTATATTAATTAAGATATTCACAATTTATAGTTTCCTCGAGAAACCTCCATAATTACTTCCCTTTTCATAATTGCATTCCATTGCTTGAACAAAACTCATTAAAAAAAGCAAAAACAAATAATTCAAATTATAATTTCAGCAATTAAATTTTTTATAAAAATATTTACACATTAGAGCCGGTTGTGCGATGTGTCAGTATGCACAAAAATACTCAGCTGCTCATACAAGTCTGGCAGGCAAAAAGAATGTGTGTTCGATTCGTGCAACAAATGCTAAACAAGCCAGACAAAATGACGCGTATTGATTTGTAGCAGCAAAACAAGACTTAAAATAAATGACAAATGCAACTTTTTGTAAAGTAACAGCAATACTGTATAAATGAATTTGTTAAGCCCAAAAAAGCACAGCTTTAATTGTATGAAAATACAATAATTAAAAACAAGCCACCAAAGAAAAGCGGCGACAAACAGCAGTGTTAATACGAAAATGTGCAAAACGAGCAGCCCAACTGATGTGGCTGATAAGCCATTTAATAAATATTTACAAACAAACTGGTAAATGATTCAACAGTTAAAGCTGATGATGGCCAATTAATGGATAATGATGTGAAAATGCAGCAGCACAGTGGGTTGAAAGTGATAAATAAGGTGGTGAAAACAGGAAACACGTTACTTTCAAAATAAAAATAGCTAAAATACCCTACAAAAGTGCATTTCTTATAGGATAAAAGGGTATACATAGATATCTTTATCTTGATTTTGATTGGTCCGTTTGAGTGGCATATAGTTGCCAAGTGATTAAAGTGGTCGAATCTGAAACATGTCTTCAAAGTTTGTAGCGTTGCCTTGGACAATAATTTATGCCATATTTTGTGAAGATATCTTGTCAAAAGAGAAAGCTTTCCATAGAAGTGCTTGATTTTGATCAACTAGATAGTGGTCAGCTATCGGGCGGTTAAGGTAGCCTCTTAAGTTCCCAGGCCACTGCAATATATTTCAAGCTGAGGTCTTTGCTTTTGCAAAAGCCGAAGAGCTGACCTCTAATGCACCAGCAAGCCATTCCAGAGTCAACATCTACGTAGATAGCTAAGCAGCAATCAAGGCAGTAACCTCTTATCGTGTCTTGGGAAGCAGAGCAGCAGTGGAAATTGTTGCCAGAAACAAGTAACCTCATTTCTACCGGGTGCCAGACCACAAACTATCAAGGGAAATGAAATAGCGGATGAGATTGCCAAGAATAATGTACGGCTAATATCCGAAAACGTGATCAACATTGCGAAATCCATGCATTGTCTATACGACGATCTGAACAGAAGCATGTTAAAGAAAGTCAAAACCCGAGAAAATTTTTGGTGAAATTGAGAACTTTAAACACTCGTAGATGAACTACAAATTTACTTGGAATATTGTGTTTCCAATAGAATTCCAATGTGGAACGTTAAAAAAGTTGCAGAAGAGCTCCCGGGAGTTTGTATTATTACAAAAACATGTATTTGAAGTGGTGATGTCATCGAAAACTTGCCTCAAAGAAAGAAAGTCAGAAACGGAAAGGTTATGTTGACATCAGATATATAGCAGATGATCTCAACATCTCCTTTTGGAGCGACTCAAACATTTTGGTTAATGTTTTGGGTATGAAACGCGTCGCTGCCAAACTCGTACCAAAAGATGATGTATGATTTTTGTGTTCAAACACGAAGCGGAAGTCAAAGCTCACCCACCATATTTGCCAGAATTGGATCCCGGTAATTTTTTTCTGCTTTCAAAAGTGAAAAATCCGCTTTGTAGTACCGGCCAAGAGTCCATTGATCAAATATATAAAAAATCACTAGAATCGCGTCGTAAACAAACAGTTTCACAAACTACTTGATATATAAAGTTAAAACCTCAGACAAACATAATAAAGGATTATACCAATCTAGGAAATATAGATTTATTGATTTATTTATATGGACTGATCCGGGTCACATTTGACATGCCCACGTAACTAATGACATCCAAAATAGATTCAAATTCTTCAACTATTTAAGTATAGTTGCTAGATCTCCATAAATCTGTTAAAATCGAGATCAAAGCTTGAATTATTTGGAGGTTTTTTAAAACCGAGATCAAGGCTTTATTTCGGAGACGACTAAGCACTTTAAAAAGAACATAAAAAATAAAAAAGTTGCACATACTTCGTCGTTCAAATATCTATAAACCTCTTTAGATAAAAAATGATCACAAAAATTATTTCACAAGAAACTCGAAAGTTTTTCCTTTTCCTCAAATTCGAAGGTTTATGACCACACACCTTCTTTTGCGATTGCATAAGATTTTAAACATAGACGCCACAGTGTTACTACTATTATCCACCGTTAAGTCAGCGCATAAATTGAATCAACTCGCAAAAAAAACCTGTCATAAATATAAGTACATGGGCGTGGACACTATTTTGTTTCTACCATGATGGACGTACTGCCAATACTATTATTATTAAACTACAATTTTCCAATAACTCGATTATTTTTTTCTTTAATTTTCTTGTTTTTCCTCTCTATTGTGCAAGCTCAGTTATTTTAGTTTAGCCGTCGATCATTGCGGGACAAGATGTTTGTAGCAGATATTAAAAGTATGCCCATATTGGGTGGGTAATTGACTGAGCCATTGTATTTGCTCATGTATACAAGGTGCGTTCCAATGTAAACAGGAATTCTTCTGCTTCAATACAGCTTTTTCCACGATCCAAAAGCATGTCGAATGAGTGTTTTAGCTCGTTGGTCGGTATGGCCGCCAGTATGCCGGTGCAAGCCTTTTGAATGGCCTCTACGTCTGCATAACGCTTTCCTTTCATGGGCAAATGCAATTTTCCGAAAAGGAAGATGTCGCACGGTGCAATATCAGGTGAATACGGGGAGTGGTTAATGGTTAAAATGTGATTTTTAGTCAAATAATCGGTCACAATGATGTCCTTCGAATGTTGGATTCTGGAGCAATTTTTGGTCGTCAGTCAATTTGTGCGGAACAAACCGTGCACACACCTTTCGTAAGCCCAAATGTTCAGTCAAAATCCGATAAATCGATGTTTTGGAGATGTTCAATTCCATTTCCATGAATTTCAATGATGATTTCGGCTGATTTTGAGGAATTCATGCACAGTTTCGATGGAATTTCCGGTGATCACGGATTTTGATTGGCCCACATGTTGATCGTCATTTATGATCTCACAACCACTTTGAAAACGTTGAAACTACTCATGCACTCTGCTACGGGATAGGCAATCATCGCCATAAACTTGTTTCATCAATTGAAACGTTTCGGTAAAAGTTTTACCAATTTTAAAACAAAATTTAATGTTGGCTCTTTGTTCGAAGCTCATTATCGCACCGATAACACAAACATACTGACACTTGAAACACATAACTTCACTTCCAATCAATGAAATGTCATGAAATTCTCACTGGACAGTCGATAAAGATAGCACCAGTCGACATATAGATGGCGCCACCAGTGGGCGCTAGATTCAGAAAGTCCTGTTTACTTTGGAAACCACCTTGTGCGATAAAATGTGTGGCATACGGAGCAGTAGGTGTGGCAGAAATGTGTGAACGGTGCTTAAATTTTATTGGCGTATTTATGTTACTCGTATTAATAAGCAATCTGATACATTATTTATATAAACACCTATTAATGAAAATCCACACTGAATATCAAATGAAGTGGAGCGATAAGGTTTGTAATGTTCCATAATTTGAATTACCACTATTAATAAATTATTCAGTTATTTTCGATTGAAAAAAGTGGGAGATGGATGAAGTTTCTAACCTACCTGATACTATTGGAACTTAAGTAAAGTGTTAGAATATGAGGATTTAGGAAACAGCTAGAAGCTATATGCTGACCGTAGGCATTGTGTCGCAAGTCCTGGCACCTTAATAGAAATATTGAATTATTTTTTTCATTTTTGATAAAACCGTACATTATTATCTGAAAATGATTTTTTAATATTTCTTACAGATTAACCAATATTTTCAGTAAGAAATTAACCTTAAGCACTGAGACCAGCGAATTCGGTGTAAGGAGTTTTGAAAAGTTATAGTCCGATTTCTACAATTTTTAAACGAAAGATACCAAATCTCGATGGCACCATCTGTGCAACATTTTAATCAGATATTGTCATTGGTTCTCGATTTATATATTTTTAAATAATATAATCTGAAGGAATTAAATTTTAATTTATTTATATGGAAAGTAGGCGTGGTTATAAACGATTTCATCTCTTTTCAAACTGTAGCAAAAATACGTTCTTTAGCATTACTTGAGCATTCTTCAAAGTATCAGGAAACACGTGTACCAAGATTCAGCAAGATATCTCAATTTTTACTTGCAACATGTTGCAAGCGTCAAAAAATATGCTCCGATCTAAACTCTACGCGCACACACTTTATCGTACAATCTTTGTATGTGTGAATTGCCATATTAAAAAATCAGAGTTGACAAGTCTTAAGACATTAAGCTCCACATGAGTTAACTAAGCTGTCATGCGATACATGGATTATCTCCAGGCGAGTTGTCAGCTACACCGCGGAAAAGCTCGACAAGTTGCTGTCAAGCGGAACAACTGAGCTTGAATGTGTTGAACGAATTACGGGAGTAGTAGCGACTAGTCACTAGCTTACTAACCACGTAGCAATTGGTTTAAGTATGACAGGTATTGCAAACATGCGGCAAATTAATTTTGACGTAAATCTTAAAAGTTAATGTTTTTTTCGTAAGCAAGCGCTAAGCAATTTGAAGTTGAAACTAAAGAGTGGCGACCGACGTAGTCGAGCACGTAGACTAGATTTAAGTGGGTGTCAATTTAGATAAAGCGTAACATTGCATTGCAAATTTTTCCATTAAAAAAATATTCCGCTTCTGACTTGAAAAGTTTTTCATTGAATCCTTAACACAATCAGAACCGTTAAAACTAATTTTTGATAATTAAGTAAATCGATCATATTTAAATATATCCTTGATTGTTTTGACTTCGCTTCAATTCTAAGGCACACATAATGACTTTTTGATGTCTTCTTGTAGTAAGTCTAGTGAGAACTGTATCACAAGGTTCAAGGTATGCAATTGACTCCCTTTGCTGATATTTACCTACTTCAGATTAGAGAACCTCAATAAACTTTTCTAAATGAACCGGATCAAAAACTTCTCTCGAAAACGAAATTTGCCAAAGAAAAAAAAAATGAGCCTTTTACATCAATACCAATGATTCATTTCCATTCAAAATTATTTGAGAGCCTAAAAATTTCGATTAATCTGTCCTAACTAGTTACAACAAGTCCAAATTACTTGGTGTCCAGACCAAAAGGTGAATACACAGGAACATCTCAACCTGGAGCTTCTGGCAAGTTATTATCTTGCGTTATTGTCTATGGCCCTGCATTGTCCTGTTGGAACACAATTCCTATTGACCAAAGCTGGCTGCTTATAGGCGATTGTTTCCTTCAAACGGTTATATTGGTGACAAATCAGATCTAAAGGAACTTGGATATTGGGGAGTAACTGATAGAAGATTTTTCCATGCCACGAAACCTAGAGCAGAACCTACCTGAATATCACTCCGGGCTTGGCCATTATTTTCGCGGGCATCACCAATAACGATCTTTCAGAAATATATAGATTTTGTTGCGCTTCAGCAGTGATTCGCCTATGAAACTTTGGTCCCTAAGTTTGTTTTGCGTTAACTTGTGGGGCATCCGCATATCGAGCTTTCGGGTACTCGAAACAGTGCTTACATCAAGTATAATGGTCGAACTCGACGATTTCTCTTATTCTCTTATTTTATCAACATTTTCGACGATTGGCCTTTCAGAGCGTAGTGTATTTCTGACATCAAAATTACCGAAGCGCAGTGCCGTAGAGAGAAAACCAGGGGCTGAAGATGATTGCACTGAACTTTTGGAGAAAAAGATCTGTAAAACATTGGTTCAGAGTAGCGGGCCTCTCAGAAAACTTCGGACTTTGGAGGAATTGGCCTCGATCTTTTCCACTTTCTTCTTTACTGCCTAAACAGAATAGATGAAACCAACCAACTGAAATTCCGCGAGAGTCTGTTATGGAATCAGGACCATAATTAATATTCAATTAAAGACATCTTTTGGTTGAATTTCATTTCTGAAATTAGAGAACTTTCACTGAGTGAGAATATTTTCATTCTGATTTCTATTTGATTTTTGATTTGCTTGCCTTTTTATACAATTTTTTTAAATCTAACTTATCTAATTCAGTGTATGTGTAGATGTGCATCGCTTTTTTTTATGGAACAACTCAATCTATTTGGAAAATGAAACAAATTACAGATCATCACATATTAAAAATGGCCGATACGACACTTAGAAATCATATTATCCCTGTTGGAAAAACTGCTATATTATATTGCATATCAATTATCGAAACCAAGACGGCTCCGCGTCAAGTGATTAGACGCTTTATGCGCTTGAGCTAAAAAAACCAGTATTTGCAAAAAGTACATATGTTAAACCAACACTCGACAACTTGTCAACAAATATATTTGCGAAAAATATTAATTGTGCAAAAAAGAAATCCTAAAAATTTTTGAATTGAATTTAAAATATTGAAACACAACGGCATTTGCCGCATAGACAAGTTCAGATTAAGGTTTGTCTACATAGCATGAACATACATATTCATGAGGCCGGTTGACAAATAAAGCAATTAACTAACGCCTGATCAAATTAAGATCAGTTGGCTTATGTATTTAAATAATTGAGATAAAATTCAAAGCTACTGCAAGACAAGTTTTTAAAAAAATTTGTTTTTGTACAAATTAAATTTTATTTTGGCAAATTGGTCTTTTCCCGTGTGATATTTTTAAGTGACAATTTAAAGGAATTTTAGTCAGTTCACACATGGTTTTAAAGAAAAGCGGAAGCGGACGCAGTACTTTTGCATATGAAACTAATGTATATTGGCTACATGCCGATTTCAATAATTCCACTAACCCAACTATATCTAGTACAAGGTTGAGTAAGATTACTATATATTCATTATAAAACTATCAAAGCTTTAAGCCCTTGCTATGAAAATATCCCTTTCAAGCTTTGGTGAACATAAAATATTTTATAAACCTATGGAGAATTAAAGAGAAGCTGAATGAAATAGATAAGTGAACGCGCTTCGCTAGAATACCTACTAAATATATCAACTAGAACGCTTTACATTTTTAAAGATTGTCATGCATGAGCACTGGACCTTAAAGGGACTGCTCCAATCAATAACTGACTTGCAAGCATGTAGTTTTGAGAAATTGGGCATTTGGAATTTTGGAAAATAATTTACTGCGACTAACTCGAATGACAGAATGGAGATGAAATTCACTTTGAAATATTACTCATATTAATGAGTTATTGGAATATAATATGGAAAGAGTAGTTTCATCCAAAGGAATGGTTTGGAAATTTGTGAAAAATTTTGTTATCAGGGCATACTGCCTGCATTAGACCTTGATAGTTAACGTTAATATCGAACAACCAATCATATTTTTGGCAAAGAAAAATTTATCATTCAATGTAAAAGCAATTAAAACCTTTAGGACCGCTTCTGACCCAGCCAGATAGCATACAAGCGCGCTCTTAGAAAAAATATAAGCGGTAGTGAAACATACAAGACTCTTACTATGTAATCGGAATGAACTCGGATTTCTATTTAGTTACGGACTGTTAACTTGGCAGTATTTTCCAAATTATTTTAGAGATGTTTTTTACCGATACAACAAACAACAAACTATTTTTTTGACAAAAAAGTATTTCGATGAACCATTTTTAGAGATTCGTTTCTGATTATGTACTTTAAAGTATCCTTTTTTGAAACTAATATACTTTATCGATCACAAAAATGTAAAGCCGAGGCTTAAGTCAGTGCTTCTGGAACCAATGGTAGTAACTTTACATAAGTTTACTCATTTACAGCCTTCTATAAGAACAACTGGTTCAATTGGCCATTGATCTCAGTGGATTTTTTTATCTGGAAACATAGCTTTCACCTTATTGCTTACTTGGTGGAATGTGGACCATATAAAAGGTGATCAAGATTGGAACTACATAAATAGGAAACACAGTTTTCAGTCTGTCGATCTGAATCTCATTGATGAAACTTTGAGTTTCCTACTTTAAAGGACGCGTGGTTGTTGGCTTGTTACAAAAGACCTGTGATTGCAAATAACTCCATAAAAAGAAATCTAATGGAGTTAAATCACCTCGTTTTCAAAAAGGTATGGTCCAACTATGCCTCTAGCACAAAATCCACACCAAACAGTGACACTTGTGACTGCATTTGTTTTTCGACAAGCATATGTGAGTTGTCACAACCCCAAAGGCGGCAATTTCTGCGATTAACAAACCCGTCAATTGAAAATGAAAAAACGCATATCACGGGACCCGACCGATTTCAAAAAAAAATTGAATATGTGGCATTCTTCTCGCATTTCAATGTAACAGCGCAAAAATTGGACTTCCATCTGCCACTTACCTTTCCAGTGTACAAATCAAGAGGCAATTAATTTAACGGTATAAAACACGAATAGAGCCTTTGAAGTATGCCAACTTTTGACTAAAAATTACCCAAATCCAAGCCCTTAATTACCGAATATTTAGACTCAGTACTTATAGTTGACTCTTAACCGCAAATATCGGCCAAAGTGGAGATGTATAATGCAAATTCGGCGATAATCCTTTCCTTTATTGTTTTTCAGGGGTTAATTTTGAAATAATTTATAACCACTTGTTTAACTCCTTCCAGGTATACCGGCTACATTGACCTATATCAACATGGATCATAGTGTGACGGGTTCGCCGGAGCTGATACCATACCCTGACTGGCGCAGCAACACAGCTGGCGATTGTGCGAACAGCATCACCACGGCGTACCGCATCAAAGCGGATGAGTGTGGACGCTTGTGGGTGCTTGATACCGGCACTGTGGGTATTGGCAACACCACCACCAATCCTTGTCCATATGCGGTGAATGTTTTTGACTTGCAAACGAATACGCGCATACGCCGTTATGAGCTGCGTGCGGATGACACTAATGCGAATACGTTTATTGCCAACGTTGTCGTTGACATTGGTAAATCATGTGATGATGCATTCGCTTACTTTTCCGATGAACTCGGCTATGGTTTGGTTGTATACTCGTGGGAGCAAAATAAATCATGGCGCTTTTCGGCACACTCATACTTCTTCCCCGATCCATTGCGTGGTGACTTCAATATTGCCGGCTTGAATTTCCAATGGGGTGAGGAGGGTATCTTCGGTATGTCACTCTCACCCATACGTTCGGATGGTTATCGTACCATGTTCTTCAGTCCGCTGGCAAGTCACCGTCAGTTTGCGGTGTCGACACGTATTTTGCGCGATGAGAGTCGCGTTGAGGATAGCTTCCACGATTTTGTGGTACTGGAAGAACGTGGCCCCAATTCGCATACGACATCACGTGTTATGAGCGACGATGGCATTGAGCTGTTCAATTTAATCGATCAGAACGCGGTCGGCTGTTGGCACTCGTCCATGCCGTATCAGCCACAGTTTCATGGTGTTGTGGATCGTGATGATGTTGGTTTGGTGTTTCCTGCCGATGTGAAGATCGATGAGAATAAGAATGTTTGGGTACTATCCGATCGCATGCCGGTCTTTTTGATCTCCGATCTGGACTACAACGATGTGAACTTCCGTATCTACACTGCACCACTAAGTACTTTGATTGAAAATACAGTCTGCGATATACGTAACAACGCCTATGGTCCATCGAATGCGGTGGGCAGCACCAGCTTCTATGCAACGCCTACGAGTACGAACACCGTTTTTGGTACACAATTGGGCTTTGTTGGTAATAAAGTTTACGGTCCGCCAAATCCAGTGAGTCTGCCGAAATCTCAAACGCTCTTCACCAAACAATATTTACCGCCTTTAGCCACCAAACCTGTGATTCAAGCCGATGTGCCACGTGTGGCGCCACCAAGTCGCAATTATTTACCACCACTTATGGGTACCGGTTACAGTACGACACAACGCAACGATGCATCTAAGGCTTACGTATTCAACAATGGTCTGTCCTACGAGACTGGTATTGGTGGTCCACATCTATTCCCACTGCATTCGGAGGGTTTGAAGAATTATGTTACCACACGCAATTCTGGGTGGTGGACGCAACATTGAGCAGTGGTTGCTTCAAGACATCATGTTTTCTCTTGTCATATGCTAGTTCCAGCCACGGATCCTCTTCTTTTCTTATAAATTAGTTCATTTAGTGCAATTTGTGTGTCTTTGTTTTATCTCCGTGCACCTAAGTAACCTGAGGCAAGGCTACACTTTCGCAATAAAGTCTAGTAATTGCTTTTTATTTCATTTGAGACAGTTATAATATTGTAATAAATACTCATTTTTATTATTTTCACATCCATGCAAGTGTATATAGTATACAAATTTATTATGGTAATTTGTAGCGGTAAAGAGTCATTGTTCTAACTATTAAGATGATCGTTTTGCAAAATGGTTTCCAAATAAAACTTGATAAAAAGAGGAATCTGGTTTTAATTGAAAGAATGTAGCAAAACAACGGGGTTTTCAATTGGGAAATAGTAGTATTTCAACCCCTGGTGCGATGGAGGAAGGATGGAACGAAGATCCGTCGGGTAAGAGACGGAGTCGATGTCGTCTTGATCTAGAAACCGTGGCTGAGCAGTTAAGGAATTTCTAGATTGAAGTCGAAAAGCTGTTATCTGTTAGCGGACAGCGATGCAGGCCGCAAGTTTTCTCTTGTCTAATTTCAGTGAAGGGGACATCGTCACCGCGAAAGTAGACGGTAAAGAAGTGGGTTTCTGGCTGATCTCGGCCTAAATGCCGCACGAGGATGAGGTGGAATCACCTCTCATAGTAGTTCCCATAGAGGGACCGGTATTATGATTGATTCTGATCCATACGCTCGGAATACAAAATTGCTTCACCAAGCGGTAGAGGGAAAACCCTCTTGTGGACACTGGAACTCTCGGAAATCTAAGCTCCGTGTAGAAAACTCTTTAAAAAGACCCTCAAAATTGGGGTAACTAACGACTGCGCGCTGTGTAAGGCCGGGCTCACAATCTATAAGTCCGAAATAAAGAAGGCCAAGAAGGCGGAAAGGTAGAAGGCTGTTATGAATGATCAGACGATTCCTTGATAAAAACACTCCCCCCCTCTCTCTTTGTGGTAATTAAGGGATGGGACGGTAGCTGGATTTTTAGCAGCCAGAATATTTTTAGACCTTTTCAGTTGGATTTTTTAAGCCCGCAAGCCAAGATCCTTCAGCAAAATCTTCCATTAAATGGCTCCATTAGTTGCGTGCGAAGGAGAATGGATCTATTCGGGTATTCTTCGATAATATAAACAGAAATTGATTGATTTTGTTGCGATTTCGCAGCCACTCGCCGATGAAAATTTGGTCCAAAATTTTTGTGTAAGGTTTAGCTCCTGGGAAATCGAAACAGTGCTTATATGATGGTTGAGCTTAACGATGTCTCCTAACGAAATGCAGAGAAAAGACTTAGGATAATTTTTAAATTAAGGAGGATCGCAGTGAATTGTTGGAGAAGAATATCTACTAAACATTGTTGCAGATCACCGGGCTCCTCTGTAAACTTCGCACTTTGTAGGAATTATTCCTGATCTCCCTTCCCTCTTCCGTTCATGGACTCAATGGAATAATGCAATTTGCAAAAGAGGCGAATCGAACAAAATGTCAAATTTAAATCATTCGAAATGCAAAAGGAATAAAATATTGAACGATGTATTTTACTGTATATATTGGGTCGATCACTAAGTAATTTCGCTTGATTACAACAGCTGATCTTATTGGATTTTGTCGCAGCCAACTTCACACTTAACCGCTTTATTGCTATATATCTGAACAGCTGATGTTAGTAAGGCTTGTTTGAAACAAACTTTCTTAATTTTATTTCAATAGTTTTTGCTTGGTGCCCGTTTTACTATCAAAAGTGGAAAAAACCATATGATGTGTACGGAGAAAAAAATTTATTGAGGAGCGAACGCCAATGTCAAAATAAATAGGTTTCAAAACGCTGTTCCCGCAAGGTTTTCGATCTTGAATGGATGCACCACGACTTAAGACATCTTGTAGCCGATATGAAGACAAAATAAAGTCGTTTGTAGATACAAACCGCCGAATAACAACTCCAAAGGTTGATGAAAGTTTGAATTTGCCAACGTGACCGCTCACAAGTAGATGAAACAAAAATTATAGTATGTATGGGTTCCTCAAGTTTTTAAAGAAAGAAAGTGAAAGCCAATAACCTCAAACAGAAGAGGTGAGAGTGATTAATAGAAAAAGGTCTAGTGTTAAACCAGGACAATGCGAGACCTCATACAAGTTTGATGACTCGCCAAGAGATTTTGCAGCTTGAAAGGTATGTGCTACCACACCTAACATATTTCCCATACTTGGCAAATTCGGATTATTACCTGTCATTGCCCGAAAGATGGCAAAAGGTGGATCAAATGGAGAATATACATATAACTTCATAAAATGTTTTACACAATAAAAAATCATCTTAAAGTTGCACTAAAAAAACGAAATTACTCAGTGAAAGACCCAATATTAAGATTATTATTTTTAATTGATTAAATTCAATTAAATAAAGCATAAATTAAAATTTCTAATCAATATGCAGAGTAATGTCTTACATCAACACCTAACCCGAACATGATTTAACTGACACTCTTTATTAATAATATTAATATGCACAATCTGTCAAATAAATTAAACATATAGCATATGAATTGCCGTTAGACCGTAAATTGCTGCTATTAAGTTACCATATATTATATTGCATATCAATACATGAAGCCAAGGCGGCGCCACGTCAGGGTTTTACACAGTGTGTCCGCTTGAGCACGCGTTTGTGTAATTTATTTAATTTAAAGAAACCAGTAGTTGCAACAAAAATGTTAAACCAACACTCGACAACTTGTCAACAAATATGTTCGCGAAAGATATTTTTTGTTCGAAAAACATATCTTTAAATTATTGAATTGAATTTAAAATATTTAAACACAACGGCATTTACAGCATAGTCAAGCTCAGATTGAGGTGTGTCTATATATGATTAACATGCATATACAAGACGCCGGTTGACTAATGCAGCAATTAACGCCTGATCAAATTAAAATCAGTTGACTGACTCATGAATTTAAACAATTTAGATAAAAGTTGCGGCTACCCCAAGACATTTTGTTTTAAATTTTTTGTATAAATTAAAATAAAATAAAAGGCCAATTTTTTTTTCTCTTCTTTTACTGTGATGAGAATACACAAGTAAGGAAGGGCTATGTTCAGATGCAACCGAATATTTTATGCTCTTGCAACTTGCAAGAATCAAAGCCAGGGAAATATCTTAAGGTGCAAAACGGCAACCAGAGGATCGGAATACAAGCAGTTATATACAAGGTCTGTCGCAAAAGAAACATAACTTCTGAAATATAACTGTTTTTGGTGGCGCCACCTATTAGTGGGTATATGAAATAAAAACTTTGATTTCTTGTTGACATTTCGTAAAAATTTTAAGACAATTGGATAACTACAATCGATGTTATCGATCAAAAAGTGATAGCAGCTTTTGGTCATCGGTCGTAAAATGCAAAGAGCAAATATTAAATTTTGTTTTAAACTTGGGAAAACGTTTACTGAAACATTTCAAATGTTGAAAAAAGTTTATGGTGATGAGTGCCTATCCCGTAGTAATGTGCATGAGTGGTTTAAGCGATTCCAAGAAGGTCGTGAAGACCTCTGTGACGATCAGAAGTCGGTCGTCTTCAGAAGTCAAAAATAAAGACAATGCTGATTTGTTTTTACGATTCCGAGGGTATTGTACACCGAGAGTTCGTCCCACCTCGCCAAACGATTAATGCTATGTTTTACCTTGGTGTTATGAAGCGTCTTTTGTCACGCATTCGTCGTGCTCGACCACAATATCGTGAGGCAGGGTCCTGGCGCCTGTTGAACGATAATACGCCGTGTCAACGGTCGACGCTTGTCACTGACTTTTTGACAAAAAACTCCATATTAACCATTAATCACTCACCCTACTCACCTGATCTGGCACCCTGTGATTTTTACCTATTTGGAAAACTTCATTTGCCCATGAAAGGACACTGGTTTCAGGACATTTCAGCTATCCAAAAGGCGACAACCGATATTCTCAAGAGCATTCCGAAAAATGACCTTAAACACTCATTTGAAATGCTAATTGACCAGGCTAAACGCTGTATCGAGGCACAAGGAAACTACTTTGAATAAAAAAATATAACTTTTGAAAAATATAAATTATACCCTTAAGAGGGTATATTAAGTTTGTCACGAAGTTTGTAACACCTAGAAGGAATCGTCGGAGACCCTATAAAGTATATATATAAATGATCAGTATGTCGAGCTGAGTCGATTTAGCCATGTCCGTCTGTCTGTATATATACGAACTAGTCTCTCAGTTTTTAAGATATCGTTTTGAAATTTTGCAGACGTCATTTTCTCTTCAAGAAGCTGCTCATTTGTCGGAATGACTGATATCGGACCACTATAACATATAGCTGCCATACAAACTGAACGAACGGAATCAAATGCTTGTATGGAAAACTTTCACATTTGACTAGATATATTCACGAAATTTGGTATAGATTATTTTCTAAAGCAACAATGTAATCTCCGAAGAAATTGTTCAGATCAGTTAACTATAGCATATAGCTGCCATGCAAACTGAACGATCGGAATCAAGTTCTTGTATGGACAACTTTCACATTTGACAAGATATATTCACGAAATTTGGTATAGATTATTTTTTAAGGCAACAATGTAATCTCTGAAGAAATTGTTCAGATCGGATTACTATAGCATATAGCTGCCATACAAACTGAACACATAGTTACTAACAGAAATGCACCTGTGAAGGGTATTTAGCTTCGGTGCAACCGAAGTTAACGTTTTTTCTTGTTTTTTGTTGTTTTTTAACAGTCCTGTTTCTTTTGCGACAGACCTTGTATATATCCACATACTAATAAAATATTCACTGAGATTCATTAAAACACCTCACATACCATCACTAATCATATGGAGTAAAGTCAGCCGGACGTTTGCAAATTTTGATATTACTTATATGGGGCTAGGACAGTTTTCAGCATAAAGGTACATTATTATAAGAAAAACACACTTTTTTTAAATATATAATGATAACTGAGATATTCTCTGCTATACTATATGCGGTAAATTTACAAAATTTGTCTTTTAAATATATTGGAATATAAATACTAAGGAAAGTATGGCATGCTTTTAGGCGTCGTTTTTAAAATTCTTACACGTACTGCTGTGACAGGTGCAAAGAAGCTTGTCGGCGCTGCGTTGTCGTTTTGTGGAAGTTTATAAAAGTCGCAACATTTTGCCAATTGGACAACAGTCGTGTCTTAGCGCCGCCAACGTTGGTGCATACAGTTATTATTACCGAGTAGCGCGTTGTACGCAAGGAAACGGTAGTGCGTGTTTTGGTGTGCGAGCGTGCGAGCGTGCGCGTGTCATTGTGCCGTTGTACGAACGTTTTATTTCAAATACTCAACAACAAAAAATAAGGATACGCATATCCTTTTTCAAAGCCAAAGAGAAAATAAACAAAATTGTAACAAAATGCTGGCGAATTTGCGTTCAACACTTCGCAATTTGGCTGCTTTGCTGTGCCTTGTTGCGCATGCGCAGGCCACATACAAACTGCAGGAGCGTTATAGTTGGACCGAATTGGATTTTGCATTTCCTAGTCCTGGTTTGAAGCAACAGGCGATCGCTACCGGTGATTATATACCACAGAATGCATTGCCTGTCGGCATGGAACACTGGGGCAATCGGCTGTTTGTGACCGTGCCACGTTGGCGTGATGGTAGGTGCAAGCGTCAAATGCAAGGACGTGAAAGGATAATTTGTTAAGTGTGCTGTAATTTTTTACTATGAAGGCATATACTGTGATTTAGAAAAAGAAAAGCTGATAATTTTCTGTTATTAAAAACAGAATAGATATTGTAAATATTCTGCAGTTATAAGTCTGATCCCTGTACATTTCAATGCTGTAAAGGTTGACTTGAGAATGAGATGAGTAAGCTTGCCACGATATCTGTAACACACAAAAGAACATATCGGAGACCTTATAAAGTACTTTTCTCCTCAAGAAGGTGCTCATTCGGGGGAATTTTCGATATTGAACCACTATAGCATATAGTTGCCATACAAACTGAGCAATTAAAATTAAGTTCTTAAAATATGGGAGTTGGATTACATACTAATAAATGCTCCTTGGGTTTCATTAAAATAGCTAACATACCAACACCAATCATATCGAATAAAGTCAGTCAGTTGTTCGAAAATCTTGATATATGTAAGTTATACAGGGGTTAGGTCAAGTTTTCACCCGATTTTATCCATTTTAGGCGCAAAGATACACAGTTATGAGCAAAACACGCTCCCTCGTTTTCAGTGAGATAAATCACATATTGGCCGATGATGTATAAAGTCATGCCAGAGTTCGAAAATCTTTATATGAGCTATATGAGTGAAGTATTGACCCAATTTAACCCACTTTGGGCATTCCGAGTACCAATTATCATGAAATGATTCTTACCGAATTCCTATAATATATGTATATCACACATTGACGGATATTTTCAGTAAAAAGCCAACTTTAAGCTGTGGGATCCACATTTCCGGTATCTGTGGGCTTGAAGACTTATAGTTTGATTTGGGCAATCTTTAGTCATAAAGTGACATACCTCCAAATTAATATTTGTACAAAGTTGTTTTGGGAAAATAGTCCGTGCATCCATCTAACTTTCTATTTTACGATAAACCTGCAATTTTTTTCAGAACATATGTGGTGATGTCACTGTTAACTGTGAAGCCAATGAACTAACAATAGGCACCCCACGAAAATTAGACGCCATAACGCCATAAAAAAAAAAAATAATTCATATGCCTCTGGCTATTTGTAGATATTTAAACGACACACATTTTGGAAATATAGCTGGATCTCGGAAAAGTCAATTCCTTACTTGCTCAACAATTGCCTGCATGGCATCAAAGAACTCTAGTCGGAGTGCTAAAAGGTCACTGATTAATTAGCATTCCTGCCAGTAGGCTAATATGTAACATATAACACAATATAATTACAACTATACTATAAGTCGTCAAGCGGTAGAATGAAAAGAAACCATAGAACATCTTCCAGGCGAACGCGATACAAAATATGAAAATATACTCTGTTCCACGCACACAATATGGTTTCCTTTATGCTTGACATTTTTATCATACAATCTTTGTATGTGTTAATTGTCATATTAAATAAATCTGAGTTTAGTTGCCTTAAATGCTATTAAATCAACATGAGTTAAGCTGTCATGCGATACACGGATTATCCCCAGGCGATTTGCCAACCACACACAGGAAAAGCTCGACAAGTTGCTGTCAAGCGAACAACTGAGTTTGAATGTGTTGAACGAATTACGAGAGTAGTAGCGACTAGTCACTAGCTTACTAATCACGCAGCAATTATGTAGTTTATGTTTGACAGGAATTGAAAACATGCGACAAATTAATTTTGACGTAAATGGTTAATGTCTTTTTGCTCAGCAAGCGCTAAGCAATTCGAAGTTTAAACTAAAGAGTAGCCACCGACGTAGCCGAGCACTTTGAGTACCTGACTGTATTTAAATGGGTGACAATTTAGATAAAGCGTAACATTGCATTGCAAATTTTTCCATTAAAAAATGTGACTTTACAATTTTTTCATTAAATCTATAAAGGATCGGAAGCGGTTGGAAATGCGACAGGAAGGTACACAAAAAGGCTTTTAGATTTTTTTTCTTGAAAATTAGATGGACTGTACTTTAGTCATGATGTCTTCTTGTGGTTTTTTAAATCTGGTGAGAACTTTGGATTAACGAACCTCAATAAACTTTTCTGAGTGAGCAGGATCAAAAAATTCTTTTCGACAAATTCGAAGTTACGAAAAAGAAAAACAAGAACAAAATAAAGTTTATTACGTAAATACTAAATAGCTGGACTTCACGTAAGCTTGGTCAGCGTTGGCACACAATCAGTACATGCGCTGTCGCAAAAGCCTTTTGGCCCAAAAACGATCACATGAGATCTAGTGATATCTTTGCCATCTGCAGAAGCGGTATGGAATACTTCCTTCTTGACTGTCTCGGGTTTGGAGGTCAAGACTCAACCCCGCATACCTTCAGACATCCCACCGAACTGGCGGGAATGGAAATTAAACGCCTTTGCAAATTTGTTTTGACTCCTAAGCGTTTTGCTAATTTATAATTTCAAACACAGGAGTTCTTCTTTTCTATGACTTCACAAAGACTAAATATAGCAGTCTACGTGCGATCTTTGATTAGCCATCTAACCCATCTAATCTATACGGTTTAAATTAAGGAATCTCAGTTAACTTCTTTGAGTGGACAGTATCAAAAAAATCTGTCCGACAGTTTTGAGAAGAAATTTAACGAGACGAAATGAAGTTCATATCAATACCAATAATTATTTCCTATTCAAAAGTAATTTAGTGTCAAAAAAATCGATCAAATGCAGCTTCTCTTGAGGTGAATATTTCATTAGCATGTTCATTTGCCATATACAAGAAAAGAGCTTGGCCATTGGAGAGTAACTGAAAGCAGATAATTCCCTGCCAATACCACCAAACTCATAGCAAAATCTTCCTCACTGCCAATCCTTGTGCGGGCTGACCACGATATGGACCATTTTCGCTTGAAGTTGTAACAAAAGCACATTTTTCCCACGAGAAACCAGCCGCGTTAGAAACGGATAAATTTTGTTGTGAATCTGTAGCGATTCGCTGATGCACATTCGGTCCATGAGATTTTGTTGCGTTACCTCTAATGGAAAATATATAGTATATGTCAAACCTCCTTTAATATCCTTCTTTATTAATATGGTTTCAAATAGATATTCGTGCAGTGTTTAATTCTTATGTAATCAAAATAGTGCTTACATGATGGTCGAACTCCACGATTTCTCTTATTGTATGAAAGCTTTCGACAATTGGCCTTGGATAGGGGTGATGTATTTTTGACGTCAAAATGAAACGCAGTGCCGTTTAGAGAAAGGTGGGGCCCGCGGATGATTGTTGGAGAAAAATATTGGCCAAACTTTCTTGCATATCACCGGAATCCTCTGAAAACTGCGGACTTTGGAGGACTTGTCCTCGATCTCCCTTCCCTCTTTTCGAAATTGAATAGACGAAACCAAAATTTCTATTTCTAGTCTATTACAGAATCAAGCTCATAATTACTATTTCATTCTCATTTTCAGCTTTCTGCCTTAATTTTTCGCCTTTAGCGAAGAAAACCTGAAATTTCTGGCGTATTTTATCCCTGTTGGTGTCTACCTTTAATACATGCTTAAACAAGATTGAGTCAAGCAATCAAAAAACCGCTTGAGAAGTTTATTTAGTACGAAATTTTGTCTTTCTAACGCTATACAGCGTATGGCCATCGCTTAACCAACGTGAATCAGTGTTTTATGTATGATGAGAGTAATAACGGATTTCCGCAAAAAAACATGGATCATATGTTAGATACTAATCTATATATGTATATAAAAGAATGCTGTGCTAGTTACACCATTTATAACTCAAGAACGGCTGAACCGATTTTGCTGAAAATTGGTGGGGAGGTAGCTCAGAACCAGGGTAAAGATATAGGATACCTTTTATCTCTTTATGTCAAAATTTAATACAACTCATTTATACAAAAAATATATTTCAAATCATAAGCATTTGTTCAAAATTCATGTTTGTATGAATCATTTAAATATATGGGTATAATTTTTAACAGATTCCTCCTCAAAAATAATACAATTGCTAAGTATTTGGAATAGTAGAAAAGAAACTGCAACCAAATACGCAGTGAAATAATATAGATTATAACTGGCTCAGTAATCAATCGCTGAGTATATATTATATGACGTGCATCCCAAAAGACTGATGTCATAACCTTTGCAACCAAATTTTTTCGTCTTTCCAGGCATGAGAACCGGTCCATCATATACAGACCACTGATTGACTGTCGATTGGACTCCAGTGGAAAATGATGGAGCTATGTTTCTATTGTCACACACCGACGCAAAAATTCTGTTTTAAAACGATAAAAGAGCACTCAGACACTTCTCAGAATCAGTTATTCGTTGTTTTTGTTGGATTATGAACTGGCGAGGCACCCACTTTGTACAAAGCTTTCGTCACTTTAGAGCATCATTGTCCTCGGTGCTCATTTCGCCTCTTTCCAACTTAGCAAATATCTTTTCAATGGTGGATTTCCCTGAGCCCAAATTCAACAGTATTTTCCCCCAAAAAACAATGCTTTATTAACATACGAAATGTTTTTTTGTAAACTAACACAAGTTGGTTCACTATAAGCGCTATATCTCCTTAACTTATAGTCATAATCTAAATAATAGAAATTATATAGATGGTATTAATAGTATTATTTATGTGTCAGCCACAGTGAAGCGTGGACGGGTCCTCTAGTGAAGTATATAATTGGTTAATTTAGCAAATTATACCTACAAAAAAATTGGTTTTAAGCATACTATTCTGCCATAATTTGACTCTGCGTAGACAGCACAGGAAATCCACTTTGTGGATAGTCGGTCTCATTACCAAAGTCTAACAAAATGTCCGAAATGCAAAAGGAGTAAAATAGAAAAATGTTGAACTATATTTTCTGTATACATTTATTTAAATTTAACGAAGAGTACAAATAAAACATAATCTGAACTAGCAAAGCTAGAATCAACCCCAAGCGCGCTACTACCATAAAAATCTGCAAAAACTAGTCTACAACAGTAAATTCAATAATTTATGATATTTTATTTTAAAGGCTCCTATTATTTTTAATTTATTAAATTCAATTAAATAAAGCATAAATTAAAATTTCTAATCAATATGCAGAGTAATATCTTACATCAACACCTAACCCGAACATGATTTAACTGACACTCTATTTATTAATAATATTAATATGCACAATCCATCAAATAAATTAAAATATAGCATATGAATAGCCATTATACCGCAAATTGCTTGCTATTAAGTTATCATATATTATATGGGAAATCAACACACAAAGCCAAGGGGGCTCCGCGTCAGGGGACTACACGCTGAATGCGCTTGAGCACGCGTTTGTGTAATTTATTTAATTTAAAGAAACCAGTAGTTGCAACAAATACATATGTTAAACTAACACTCGACAACTTGTCAACAAATATATTCGCGAAAAATATCAATTGTGCAAAAAAGAAATCTTAAAATTATTGAATTGAATTTAAAATATTTAACCGCATAGTCAAGCTCAGATTGAGGTGTGTCTATATGTGATGAACATACGTACACGAGGCCTGTTGACAAATGAAGCAATTAACGCCTGTTCAAATTAAAATCAGTTGACTTATGTATTTAAATAATTTAGATAAAATTAGTGGCTACTGCAAGACAAGTTTTTGTTTGTTACATAAATTAAACGTTATCTTGACAAATTGCTCGTTTTACATAACTCAATTTCAATTGAAAATTTAAACGAATTTTAGCCGGTTCACATACGGTGTTTAAGAAAATCAGAAGCTTAATGCGTAAGCGGGTGTAGTGTTTTTGTATGAGACACTAACTGTACATTGGTGTTTTGGCTATAAGCCGATTCCAATAATTCCACTGGCCAAACTATATCTATTACCCAGTTTAGTAAGCTTACATTCATTATAAAACTTTAAAGCTTTAAGTACTTAGTGATCATCAAAATATTTTATAAACTTGATGAGAATTACAGAAAAATTTAATGAAATAGCTAAGTGTACCCGGTCGGAGCCTTAAAGGGTCTGCTTCAAGCAATAACTAACTGAAGAAACTGTGAATAAAGAAATTTAAGAAAAATATTCGAGTTAGTGAATGACAGAATGGAGACGAAATTAACTTTGAAAGATCTCTTATATTAATGAGTTATAAGGAAACCAAAAATTTTTTAATAAGAACGTTAAATTCAGAAAAGAAATGATTTTGAAACTTACAAAAATTTGGAAACTTTAGTTAATCCCAATCTAAGTGGCCCTGTCTCCCAACAACTCAATAAAAAATTAACGAAATTCGTAGAAGAATTTAAGGTACTAGCGCCTTGTCAAAGCAAACTGGTTCCATTTAACTCCGAACCATGTCTAAAGCGATAAAAACATACAATGATAGATAACGTTTTTTCAAGCACTCAAGGTCGGATTTTCAATTCTACTTCCGACATATAATACTTAAAAATATTTTGTAAACTGTATAAGAATTTTGAGGCGGACTAAACTATGTAGGACCTCTCCATACCCAGGGGTCATGTGAACCAACCATAAAAGATATGAACTGAATGGAATAAATATTTTCTCGATAAAATACAAGATTGAAAGGAATCATTTACAGAGATCCCTTTAAGATTTTGTACTTGGGCGGGATCTTTAATTAAACAAATGTATGACCACGAAAATATGGGACAAAATTCAGTCGTTTTGTCGCACTAATAGTAAGAACATGATATATGTAAGATATTTCATGGATAGGCAAAAATAAGGTTGTCAAATATTTCCCTTCCGCTTTTTTGCTCTTTATTCAATGCTTTATAAAAAGTGTTACAGTGATCGGATTTAGTTCAAATATGCGTCGTTTCGTTCGATAATCTCTTTTCATCTAGACGGCAACTTCATAATACCCCCTTCGTAGAAGCCCCCCTCCTTATTTGCGAAGAACTCGGACAGCCACTTTTCACAAGTTCAACTCTTTTGAGTTCAACTTTACACCAACAAGGGCGTTCGCCTTGGACAGGAACAGTTGATAACCACGTGGCGCTATGTCCGGGCTACATAGTGGATACGATAAAACTTCCCATCCGAGCTTTCGTAGCTTCTGACGAGTCATCAACGAAGTTTGTGGTCTGGCGCAGTCCTGGTGGAACACTACACCCTTCCTGTTGAGCAATTCTGGATGTTTCTGGTCGGTTGCCTACTTCAAGCGATCCAGTTGGTGGAATTAGGCGTCTAGCCATATGGGAGCAGCTCATAGTGGATGATTCTCTTCCAATTCCACCAAACACACAGCAAAACCTTGCTGGCCGTCAATCCCGGCTTGGCCAGTGTTTGGGACGATTCACCGGCCTGCGACCACGACCGTTTTCGCCTGATATTATCGTATGTGATCCATTTTTCGTCGCCAGTCACCATACGTTTCAAAAATGGGTCGAGTTCGTTTCTTTGCGTCAAATCATGCGGCACCCAAGCATCAAGCTTTTTTGTGTATCCAGCCTTCTGCAGATGGTTTCAAATGGTTTGGTGACTAACTCCCATCTTCTGGGCGATGTCACAAGATGCCACATGCCGGTCTAACTCATGTTTTCCTTGTGTTGTTTTCAACTGATCTGAATCGCCGAAACCATTTCTTCGCAGTTCAAAGTGATAGAGTACCATCCCCAAAACACCATTAATTCGGAACGCCGGCTAACGAAGGAAAACTTTAAATTAGCGCGAATTTCGGCGTTAGTGAACTCCATGTTTACACATCTTTAACTGTTGAACGCAATATCCAGCCTAATCATACATAGCGTCGTTTTGTAGGTTATGTCAAGATGTATAGTATTGCCGGATTCGAGCTCTGTAGCGCTTTATACATAGCCGCGAAATTCAAAAGCCAAAAGGCGGAAGGAAGATATTTGACAACCAATATAAAAACAACTAATTAATTCATTTATTTAACTCCTTCCAGGTATACCGGCTACATTGACTTATATCAATATGGATCATACTCCAACGGGTTCTCCAGAGCTGATACCATACCCCGACTGGCGCAGCAATACAGCTGGCGATTGTGCGAACAGCATCACCACAGCGTACCGCATCAAAGCGGATGAGTGCGGTCGCCTGTGGGTGCTTGACGCCGGAACTCTTGGTCTCCTCAACACCACCACCTATCCATGCCCATATGCCGTGAATGTCTTTGACTTGCAAACGAACAGGCGCATACGCCGCTACGAGCTACGTTCGGATGACATTAATGCGAATACGTTTATTGTCAACATTGCCGTTGATATTGGCAAATCATGTGATGATGCATTCGCCTATTTTACCGATGAACTGGGCTATGGTTTGATTGTATACTCGTGGGAGCAAAATAAATCGTGGCGTTTTTCGGGACACTCATATTTCTTTCCCGATCCACTGCGTGGTGACTTCAACATTGGCGGCGTGAACTACCAATGGAGTAATGAGGGTGTTTTTGGTATGTCACTCTCACCCATACGTTCGGATGGTTATCGTACCATGTTCTTCAGTCCACTGGCAAGTCATCGCCAGTTTGCGGTGTCGACACGTATTCTGCGTGATGAGAGTCGCGTTGAGAATAGCTTCCACGATTTTGTGGCGCTGGATGAACGTGGCCCCAACTCGCATACGACAGCACACGTTATGAGCGATGATGGCATTGAGCTGTTCAATTTGATCGATCAGAATGCGGTCGGCTGTTGGCACTCGTCCATGCCGTATCAGCCACAATTTCATGGTGTTGTGGATCGTGATGATGTTGGTTTGGTGTTTCCCGTCGATGTGAAGATCGATGAGAATAGGGATGTTTGGGTACTATCCGATCGCATGCCGATCTTTTTGTTCTCCAAGCTGAACTACAATGATGTGAACTTCCGTATCTACACTGCAGCATTAAGTACTTTGATTGAGAACACAGTCTGCGATATACGTAACAATGCTTATAGTCCGCCCCTCTTCCGTCAAGCAGATGTGCCACATGTTGCGCCGTCAAGCCGCAATTATTTAACACCAGTTGTGGGTACCGGTTATAGTGGAACCGATCCAGCCAAGGCTTATGTATTCAACAATGGTATGTCTTATGAGATCGGTAGTGGTGGTCCACATCTATTCCCACGACATTCGGAGAGTTTGAAGAATTCTGTTACCACACGTAATTCTGACTGGTGGGCGCGTCACTGAGCTGTGGTTGCTTCAAGTCATTGTGTTTTCTCTTCTCATCTGCCAATTCCAACCACGGATCCTTTTTTCTTATAGATTAGATCATCTAGTGCAATTTGTGTTATTTTATTGTAAATAAATACTCATTCTTATTATTTTCACATTCATACAAGTAAATATGCGGTAAAGAGTCAATGTTCTAGCTATTAAGATGATCGTTTTGCAAATGATTTCCAAGCATAAGAAGATAGTAATATTTCAATGCCTTAGTGCGATAGAGCAAAAGAACGAAGATGCCCTAGAGGCCATGGAGGTACACTCGGTCCGATCAAATCTAACCAGCGATGAAGGCGGATTGTCAATTGGCGAATCCGTCTTTTGTTAGAATGAGAGCTTGCTTACTAGTACGAAACATGCTAAAAGTTTTTCTTTTGCCTTGACATCATCACCGCCAAAATAGTCGACAAAGAAGGAAGTTTCTTACTGATCTCGGACCATATGCTCGAATGAGGTGGAACCACCTTCAATGGTGCTGAGAAAGTCCTTAGAGGAAGCACGCGCAAACGCGCGGAATACATTGTTACTTCACCGAGCGGAAGAGAGAAACCCCTCTGGTGAACATTGGAACTCTCGGAAATCCGAATTATGGATAGACGATTCTTTAAGAAGGCCTTGAAAAGTGGGGCAACTAACGACTGTGCGCTGTGTAAGACTGGAATCACAATCTATAAGTCCGATATAAGGATGACCATGAGGTCTTCACGGAAGGCCTTCTGCAGAAAGATAGAACGCTGTTATGAATATTTAAGGTTCAGACGCATCTTCGTAAGGAACACCATACACTTGAGGTACCTAAAGGGTAGGAACGGCAGCTGGACACAGCGAGGACACCTTTAAGCTTTAAGGACAAACTGCGACCATTCCGAGCCTTTTGAATGAACGTTACCTGACATGCGCGATCAACTCATTGAAACCTTTCAAGTCCCCATGGGCCGGATGGTATTATACCAGCGCAACTGCAACAGAACCAGCATAAGGAACAAAAAGTTTGCCGTACCGACATTCCTCAGTATCGAGGGAGCATTCAATAATATTTTGCCGAATGCGGTGATTAGAGCTGCAAACAGATTTGACGTAGAATCGAACAGAACTATCGTGGCAAAGTTGGGCCGTGCGGGGCCACTCAAGGTGGGTTCTCTCGCCACTTTTCTGGATCTTGGTTAAAATCTTCTTGAAAAGTTTGGGGAATTGCCGGATGATTGACTATGCGGACGGTGTAGTTCTCATGGGTGAGACAAAACTTTAGAATACCGTGTGCGAGCTAACTCCGCGGTACCTTAACATCGTAAGCAGCTCAGTTGATGAAACCGGTCACGCAAGTAAAACCGAACTGGTTTTATTCACTAGGATTACAAAATCGTGTAGGCGCATGAACGGGTTGCCCTCATAGTATGTGATGCACTACGAACCACACCAATCATGGCACTATGATGGCTGCACATAACACCTGTGAATATAGCCGCAAGGTCTATGACCACTAAAACTGCCCTCAGGCACAGAGAATCTAGGTACTTAGGAGACTGCGAGATTGAGAACGCTGAAATATTCGCACACTTTGATTTCATTTCACGATACTTGGATTACCAAGCCACCGAACCTAGCCATGAATATCATTTTTCTGCTCCCATACCTTACAGAGAAACATGGGAGGGCAGGACTCGCTGGAGGAAATGGACGGTGACCTTTTTTACAGACGTATCAAAGCGGGAGAGTTGGTGAAGGATTTCATTAACGGGAACTCAGGCCAGCTCAGCAAGCGTTGGTCAACCAACCAACAGCTGTGCAGTCGCAAGTTTCTTTTGGCCTGGGGTAAATCGGAAGGGGTCTAGTGAGCTCTTCGCTCTTAGCAAGATTAAACTTTCAATGCTTAAAACAGTTTTAATTAAACACTGTCCCTTCGGGATTTATTCAGTAAGATTGAACATAAAAAAAAACAAATAAGGTGAACATTTATTACGAACATAAAATGGAAAAAGCGCACAAAAAGTTGCAGCTCGAGAACGATTATTTTGATAATAAAATTGAATAATTTGTCAATGTGAAGATGAAGATGAAGTTGTAAACATTATGGAATACAATGAAAATAAGATTCTGGATCATAACATATTAAAAATGGCCGGAACTACATACAAAAATCATAACAACCCTGTTTGAAAACCCGGTGCATCTTATGTGCCTTGATTGATGCAGATGGCAGTATTTGGACATTTTTGGGAGATTATATGTATATTTATTACTGCAGATACATACATACCCAATTTGGCCATCTGGTAATTACATAAAATATATAAGTTGCACTGGGTAACATAGAAACATTGCATACCCTTAGGCGCTGGTAGTTGAGATGTGAATTGAAAGATGCGAAGTGAGTAATTTTATGCGTGCTTTTAGGCGTCGCTTTAAATACAAAATATTGTTGCTTAGCGATGAAGTCAAAATATATAATATATATAATAATATATGTGTAAGGTAAGTCTATATAGCTCTATTTGTGACAATAGATTTTCTAACTGCCACCAAATAGTTTTTCTCCTTAAAAAAAAATATTAGTTTGAGGAATACAGAATGTGAAATACTTACTAGAAGAAATAACATTAATGTAAGTATATCACATTTCGCTTTATTTTCCCCATTATATATTTTTGACCCCATTTCCCTTTCACTTGCAATTTATTACACACGTAACTGTCAAGTTTCACACTAAATTATGTGCAAATTGCTTGCTATCAGCCCTGCAACATCTACAGGCCGAAGCTGATAAAATCAAGCGTTGCCTGCCAAATTAACCAGCAGCATAGCCAACGCCAGTCGCGTGGGTAGGCGGCAAAGCATGAGGGGAATATTTTCCAAAAATCTGCAAGTTAACGATCACTTGCAAAACGCTGCGTTGCTGGCGTTTATTTCACGCATTTTATTATTTGTTTTGGCTTTTCAATCAATACTTGCCACAACACAATACACGCTTTGTGATTTATATCAAAGTAACAGGCGAAAAAGTTTACACGCCAAAGTGGGCGTAACCATGTACGTACTTTCGTAAGGCAAACAAAGGCGAAAGTTAAGCGGCAGTTAGTGCGCATGTTTTGTGTGTGTCTGCGCTTATTAAGGTTCAAATTGTTTGCTTAACTGGCGCAAGCGGGCATTTTTAATGAACTGTTAAAAACAATAACAATAAGCAGAGAAATAAAAAGGCAAACGAGCAACGGCAGCAGCCTCTCGTCGGTTGCTATAGCACGTCGCTGGCCGTCACTGCCCACTTCCACTTGAGCACTCCCCAACCGCCGCGTCGGCCGCAACCGCAACACATAACACCTAATCAAGGAGATGCAAAATTTAACGCCACAAGTGGCGGAGGCAACACTTCAACGCCAGCGCGGTGGCAACTGGCAGCAGGTAGCCAGGCAGCCGGCAGCCAACAGTAGCTGCAACAACAATCGCTATAATTTAAGCGCTGCGCCAAAGAGCCAAAAAAGAAATAAAAATAAATAATGAAGCGAAAAACAAACAAATCAACCAAATTAACCGCAAACAATTTTTTGGGCCAACCGGCCGCCAGCCGACAGCAACCTGCGCACGCCCGCCGCCTGCCCTTCAAACCGCTCATCGCACGCTTGGCCGGCTGCTGGTGGTCAGTGGCTGCTTAAAATTTATTGCAACATATTTTAGCGCTGCGAAAATAACAACAGCAACAACGCTTAGTTGCTGGCAACTCGCTATTGTTAAAGTAAATACTCGGCAAATTTGTTTGCTTTTGTTTGCACTGCAACGAGCCGCACGTACAACATTATGTAGACATGTTTGTTGCAAGTTAACAAGAGCCATGCGCTAATTTGCGGTTGCCGAATGGCTCACATGCAAATCAAGCGCGTCTGCTGCGCTTAAATCAACTACAGCTTAGCTTTGAAATAAATAAACAGAAATTCAACGCCGCCGCCCTTTCGCTTTGGATTGCAGCAAATTATAGAGATTTTCACTTTTGTGCGGAAAAGGATACGCTGTGCGGCTGCGTGGCGTTAAGAGCGATGAGTTTGTGCCGCAAAACTGGCACATTCTAATCTGATGCGTAGCTTAGCCCCATCATTAGTGGTTCGCAGCAATTTTAGTTGCCTTTTTTTTGGTTTTATGGTTTATGCGCTCGCACCGGTTGGTTGTTGACCCTTCTGGGCTGCCAAGCGCCTGACGCATTTGAATACAATAAATGTAAGCGCTACTACCTAACACTAGCACTAAATTAGCTTCATGCCAAATTAGCGCGCAAACGGATGCTGCGTAAGTCTGCAACGGCTCTAAGAAGCGTTATCCTGTCGCTAATCATTGTGGCTTTGCTAGTCGCTTTATGGCTGTAAAGTGGCCAATTTGCTGCGTGTTGATTTGTTGTTGGTTTTATATTAAGATTTCAACTGCCAAAAGTGACAATGAAATTAAGGGCAAGTGTTGATAGACTGTGCGCTGAAAGTTTGTTGCAGACGTAACGAAAGACTTAAGAAACGAACTTCTTTGTAGTTTATTATAAAGTGTTGTTTGTTTGCGTTGTTGTTGCAAGTTTCAAAACTAATTGCAGAAAATTGAATAAATCGCTGAAGTAAAGATTCACATAATTATTTTAATTAATTTTTTCTTATGATTTTTGTAACCACATTTTTTTTTGTGGATTCAAACTAGAAGAGCCTGGCTTTCTTGGTATTTTGAAAAGAAAAAAGCTTGAAAATTGTTTTTAAAATTGTGCGAACAAAAGCTTAAAAGGAAATTAAAAGAGTATTATTTTGATTTATGATAAAGTGGTCCTATTTCAACTATTTGTTCAGCGTCGAACATAATCCATGCCGAATTTCGTGAAGATATCTTGCCAAACAAAAAAATGTTATATGCAAATATTTAATTTGGATCGGTCACATTAAATGTCAACTATAGTCTGATATCAAAGGCTTTGAAAAATAAGCAGTTCCCTGAATAGCAAAATACGATCGCATAATTTGAGACTGATATATCAAAAACTGAGAGACTATTCTGAGTGTATACCGATGTATATATATATATGTATTTTATAGGATAACCGAGAAAAACATGATAAAACATGCATTAGCAATAATTTTTAAGTGATTGCTGAAGACTAATGGCAGCGTCTGTTCACTTGAGATGCGGCTGCAAGCGGGCGTCAATCTTGACGCAAGCGGTTCGTTATAGGTAAATCTGTTCAAAACTCTATACTACTCACCTAGCGAGGTTATACTACGAGGTTATGCTACGTTTGGCACTCGCCAAGTTGAAATTACCCGAAATGAAAAATTGACAACAACGTCGGATGAAAGACTACACTTTTGATGCCGACCACTGCAAACTTATTAAGGAATACGTTTTAAACGCATACATCCGAATGCCCGATATTTTCTATGAAAAGATCCTGCGATTCACAGAAGTTATCTTTTATCTCTAGGACCCAAAGAGATGATCTAGTGGCTGATGTCCGGAGCAAATTGAATTTATGAGGGGAACACTTCTGAAACCTGCGGAACGGCAGTGAAGGTGCAACATCAGGAGATGGCGAACCCGATTCCCCAAGTGATGTCGATGAAATATAATGGCAATCACCCGCCTGAAGAACAACAAGAATGGCAAGGGCCGAACTATTCAAATATTGCGGCGAAGAACTGGCAAGGTGCAGGCATCAGCTGCTTTGCAGGATATGGTCCGGGAACCAATAATCAATAACCGTGGGATAGACTCCTTCATATCGAATATAAGGACCTATTGAGCGTAGTGTGTGAAAGATTAAAGCTCATCGTCAACAAACTGATTCTACATTATCAATGTGACTTTAGACCAGGAAAATCTACTATTGATCAGATATTAATCCTGCGCTAAATCTTGGAAAATACTCTTGAAAAGAAGTTCGACACATACAATTTTAAAGGCGCATTCAACGGCACGAAAAAAAATCTGAATTTAGACAACATCAAAAGCTTCCTCTAGGTCAGGAGGAACCCCTCCGAGCAGTTCTAGATCCAACTCGGAAATTCCTATAACATTCTCGTCTTGCTATATAGTGCGAAGACAAGAACAATAACGTCATCTTATGAGTCGGCTCAGGAGTGTTCGAAGGACTAGGTCATGTCGTCCGAATGGATGAAAACACTCCAGCTCTAAGAGCATTCGACGCAGTACCCGTCGAGGAAAGCAGCGGAAAAGCAAGATTTCTACTCCGTTGGAAAGACCAAGTGGAGAAGGACCAGTCGATTAAATAGTTTATGATATTCGAAAAAATTTCCTTAATGTCGGCGTGTCATAACAGTTGCATCATTTTCAAATAGTCCACATGCTTCTAATAAATGCCATCTCTTTCATAAATTTGACATCTCTGACAATAATTTGTATGTGGTTAATGAACCTTTGTTAGGTTGTGTGTAAAGGAAGACGAGATTATCGCACTTAAGCCAACATTAGACCGAGTTTGTTCTAAAGTAACCTCATATAAAAACCTGAGCTTTTTCACCCTAGGTGTCCAACATATTTTAAATTGAAAGATTGGCAGCCGTGGAAGACGCTATCAAATCTAGTAGTAACATATATAATCTTTATAAAGTCGTTGTGCATGATTTTAACAAGACAAAGCAACCTATGTGTTTTTGAAAAATGTGGCTTAGTAGGTGTGGTAATTATCGCAAGCAAAAGTACGGTCTAGACATTTTATTTTGGACTTTTTCGAAAGCAAAATGGGTTGGTAAGCAACGGCCATCTTTGAACCTTTGAGATCATACCTGTCAAGGGTGAGCTGACAGAGAAAATGGAGATATATAACAGGTTATTTTTTATACATAAGCTGCAGTAAATCTCATCCTAGTGAGAGTTAACTGTTAAGGTAAGAAAACCACAATCAGGCAAGCCTCAAACTATTCCGCTAATTAAGCAATTCATTTCAAACCAGCAGTGGTCCTAATAATCTTTGATGTCTTGGCATGATCCGAGTCCTAAAAGTCTTTTATTGACCCACAAGTTATTATACTGATGCATTAGACTACTACAACAATGGTGACACCACTAAAAAATCCGAGAGATCGTTAAAGATATGACTCATGCTGGACGACCCTCGACCTCTTCAACTGATAAAAATCATTTAAAAATGAAAGATACGGTGCTTAAAAATCGTCAGGCAAGTGTTAGAGAGATGATAAGAGAGTTCGATAACAATGGTAGCACCACTATGCAATTGTTAAATAAATTGCACGTAGCTTAATGGGGGAGTCTTTAGATGAAGCAAGTATTCAAATCAATATTCATACACATGACAACTTTGTTTAAAAAATAATGTCACTGACTAATGCTTTTTTCATTGGTCGTTTAGAACAGTGATAATAATGGTAGAAGAACTTTTCAGCACTGGGACCTCATGAACCGAATTTTCTTCTGCGACTTCCAACAAAATCTATCAATGTTGGGTTTCAGTGAATGAAAAGTGGGAGGAGATCGAGGTGGAATCCAGGTGGAATCGCGGTCAGCAGGCGCAAACGCTGTTCAAACTAAGATTGACGGCCAGGAGGGTTTTTCTATGTCTTTGGTGGAAACATCTACTATAAGCACTTCCTCTATGACCAAACTCCAAACTTTATATTCGGAACGTTGCTTTCAATAATTGGAACGTCTAAAGAAAACGGTCGCCAGTTTTGGTTTATAGAAGAGGAATTGTATCTCATCAGGACAGCAGCAGGTTACGCTCATCGATAGGGACTCGCTCGAGGCTCTGACAGCTTGGCTGGGAACTGTTAATGCATTCACCCTATAGTCCGAAACTGACACCAAGTGATTACTACTTGTTGCTGTCAAAGGCAAATGATTACGCAGATGCAAATTTAGACTCAATAGAAGCTTGGGAGGATCGGCAGTGCCAGTTTTTTGCCAACAGGAACAAATATTTCTATGCCAGTGAGATTATGAAATTATTTTCAAAATGGCAACAAGTTATCGAATAAAACGGTGCATTTTTAACTGAATTTAACAATTCTAACTAATTTAAATAAAACCCTCAATTTAATCCAAATCAACGGATATTTTACTAAACCTTCCACGTTGCCTTGACCTTGTAATACGGCATTAATTATTACAGTTTACTTTACACACTCATATATTATAATCTGCAAGCAATTTTATCTTTAATAACTAAACACACGCGCTTAAGACAGCCATGTAAACGGCTTCAATAAGCTGTCAGCGACTGCGGCGAAACAGTATGGCATCACATTTATGGCAAAAAGTACGGCAACACATGCACGAATGCATATCATCGCAGCGCTTTGTAATTGCGAGTTATTGTTAATGTGTTCATTCGGCGCGTTGCAGTCGCCCACTGCGTGCGTCGTCAAATATTTTACTCGCCACAAGGCGAGCGCCAAATTACCACTTCACTTAAGTGAAATATGTGCAGCAACTACTTATAACGGTCAATAAAATAAAGCCACTAGCGCTATTCCAAAGGCAGCGGGTGTTCGCAGTGCGTAGTGGCCAAGTGGCGGCACGAAGTTCGAAAGTATCGAAATTGAGTTGTAAGTAGGAGTAGCGAAGTTTATGGCATGTTGCAGCAAGTGCTGTTGCAATAGTAGTGGTAGTAGCTAGTAGCGGCTGTTGCTTGTAGTATGTGCTAATTAAGTGCGTTTTAGAAGTTGGCGCAAATAGCTTTAAACAGCTGGACGGCGCGCGTTGCAAGCGCTGAGCGAGTACGTGAGCCACAATCGTTATTCAATAATTTAGCTTTAAGTGATTTCTGTGCCAAGCCAATGGTCGCCATAAGTTATATTCTGCCACATACATGTGGATAATTACAAATACTTGTGTAAAAGGAGCGCTGTTATGGAGCAGAGTATCGAAGAATAACCGAATGAGTCCTTCCGCCATCGCGTGCAACAATTAGAGTTGAGTCCATCCACTTTATGGCAGATTTGCGAAAGGATCTTGGTTTGCGCTTACAAAATCCAACTTCTGCACATATTCACTTGTTTAAAAAATCACCATTTATGTAACCCTTCACCTTAACGCCTAGACTAGCTCAATCTCTTTTAGCATATTTTGAGAAGCTTAAAAATTAGTATATTGACATGAATATGCACCCGTAATTAGTAAGCAATCTGATATTACACCCCAAATAATGTTTATAAACTTTTTTTTTCAGTATATGTTACTTCGTGAGGAAAAAGACAAAGTTAGTTCACAGAGAAACACAAATTTACATATTTTCATCTAAAATGCAAAACAACGTATCAACAAAAAAAAATTAAAATCGTTGTCTTATATAATAACCAATATATAACTCAAATTTTCTTTCAATAAGAGTGTATGATAACCAATATATAACCGTTTTATAACCACTTTATAACCAAAACTCAAATTTTGTTTTAATGTGAGTGGGTCGTCTTTCGCCTGTAAGCTTATTAAAAATGATGTTATGTTATTTGGCATGATAAGTGCCTATATCAAAAGCTCTATCGTCCCACAGAAAGGAGTCCCGCTTGGCCCCGATATCTTTGTGCCAACATTTTTTCCAATCCTCGAAACAGTTTTTAAAGTCAGTCTTCGGATTAGCCTTCAATCCGCTTAGCGATAAACGTTCTATGTCTTCAAATGGCTCAATACAGACCCACAGAGCGGTTTGAGGTTGCTGAATAAGAGGAGCTAAATCAGGCGTTTACGTTGATTGCGGCACGATATTGAATGAAAGTTTGGCGATAAACTCACGAAGAATCAATGCAGTATGCGATCAACCAAGAGTTGTCATCCCATAATTTTGGTCTCGTTTTTCAAATATCTTCGCGTAAAGGACGAACAACACTTAATCCTTTTTGATAGTTTGGTCGATCGGAAAGAATTCGGAGTGCGCCACACCTCGCTAATTGAAGAAAACTGCCAACATTGCCTTGATTTTTGACCACGATATTCGGCCGATTAATCATCTGGTAGGCCACATACCTGTAGTCCAGTTTTGGTAGATGGAGTTCAGTTACTAGGTTCACAAAGAGTAGTCATCCTTTACGATGCCTGTGCTTGACGCGAGTTTCAACCTGAATATCTCCTTAAGTGTATCATAACTATAGTGTAAACTTGACAATGCGAGACAAATACCACGGATTTGCTGAATTAATTTTTGTTGAGAACATAAATGATCAAAAGATTAATCGTTTGAATTATAAAACATAAAATGTTTGAAAGTTTTTTGACTAACACTTCTGATAGTATTGAGATTTGGCATGAATTTGTTCATGATGTGTAACGGTACTGACATTATAAAACAGACACAAGTATTAAATTATCGACTGCTGAAGTATCGGTCTACATATCTTAGACTTTTATTTCAAACTCGCCATATTATAACTCCAACAGGAAAAGAAGGGCATCCCTTACAGGAGGTAAGTAAAAATAAAAATAATAAAAATAAAATTGAGAGCACAATCAGCACTCCCCAGCAACTAAGCATTATAAAGCCGCTGCGGGTTTCCGGAATATTATCAGCACTAATACTTGATTGGTGGAAAAGCTCTACTGGTGGCTCAGTGGAAGTTGACGGCGCTGCATACGTAGTTGGAAACTGCGAATTCATTGCAGTAACTGTATTCTCGCTCACGTTATTACCTTAGTACGAGTTTTGAACATAACTAAAAGCAGTTGGCAAAATTGGAGCGCGATTTGACGGCAAGAATGAACGTGGAGATTTTGAGCTTTGGCGGATGAAAGCGTTAAACGATTAGATACTGTCATTATTTCAATAGAATTTAATTGTTTTAGTGCTTTATATGTACGTGGTGAGTAATGGTGACTTACATTTTTAGATATTTAAAGTTACTAAGTACGTAGAATTTTTATTTAAACACTAAAAATTTATAAAAAAATATAACTAGTTGAAATAATCTAGTATTCTTTGATGATTTATAAATTTAATTTAAATTATTTTTAATTTTAAAACTAAACTTTTAAAATATTTCCGAATAAATATTATTTTCAGATTTTTTTCGAAGGCTTTGTACTTGCTTGCTAAGCCTTTAGTCAAGTAATATATGCTCTCAGTTTACGCTGAAATCGTTTATCTTGCCATTCATAAAACTTTATGGCTTCAACTCATTACATGCTTGTAATTGTTAAAATTTATAAGACTCATAAATAACTTAAACGACTCTTTAAGTGAGCTTTAAAAGGACTGCTGAAAACGCAAGCAATATTTGATGGCAATTTTTTTAGTGTTTCATAGATTTTTTGATTAATGCCGATATTTAAGCAATGATTTTACGGTAAGATTGGTTTTAATGCCTGATGAGCTTGCTGGGATAGTTACTTCAGTCTCAATAACTGTGGAATGGAAAAGGGTAGGAAATCCTTTGGCTTCTTGTTTGGTTTACTACTGAACCATTAAGCCTCAGATCAAATTACCAAGCGCTGGTCAACTGCCAGCTGCTGTGCAGTCGCAACGTCGAAATATAAATAAAACATTTAAGCCTATTTGTGATGGGTTCAGGGCATCATTGCTGACAACTGATATCCAGATACAATAGATTTTCGTCTGGCTTCACAAAGGACTATATAAAACAGTCTAAATATGATGTTGGGCTTTTTTGACTGATCCTCAATGTGGTGGGGATAGCATTTGGACCGCTTTGTGATACCAGGAGAATAGCTCCTAAGGTCTAGTAAAAAGAAAGCCGTTATTTTCTCTCAATAGGGGGCTTAAGTAATCTGTATCTCGCATTGTATAAGGCCGATTCGGTTGCGTTAAATGGCGCTAACAACGGATGATACTTAATAATACCAAAAAAACTACTTATGAACAAATAGGCAATATTTTCAGTTTTTCTCCTATAAAGGCGAAAACGGAAGCCAGGCAAGTGAAGTGCCTAATTTTTGACTCCTCGATTTGGTTCCGGCAGTTTTAATGTCAGAAATGCACCGTGCTCTGGAAAATAAACGGTTGAAACTATCGATAAAATAATGGACGCCATGTAAGTATTGCTCTCATTGTCCAGGAGCCTGCAGAAAAACGGTTCGGAGCCATTAAATAATGCTACATACAAAATGAAGATCGATCGCAAGAGTTAACGAAAAAGATCCTCATTTCTATATTTGAGAGTTGTTGTTGAATTAAAAAAAAAATCGAGCTTTTTATTAAGCGGATGGTTACTGCTCATGCAAAGTGTCAGAATTACAAAATCACGCTAAAGCCGCTCAAAAATCAAGGTTTATGCTCATCGAAGTTTTTCGATATTCGAGGTTTTGTGCATCATGAATTTGTTCTGGAGGGACAGATGGTCAATAAGGAGTTCTTTATTTAGGGACCTTATGGCAAAATATTGAATTTTCAAATCAATTTGAGAAATTGAGAGAGAATTTCCCTCGAAAACGGCCGTTGGAATTGTGGAAGAACTGATTCAATATTAAAAAAGGATTTGCTTGAAAACACGTATGTGAGAGATGCACCATCGCATCGAGTCTGCTAAATGATTGTGACCGAATTTAAAACCAAAAACGCAATGAAAATACCATCGATCAACCACTGTATTCACCAGATTTGGTGAAAAAGCCGATGAAATTATGGAAAAGGTTGACCAGAACCGTCACATAAGTATCCAGGACTTCGCTAAGGCAGCCAACATTCATCATCAAACGGCTTTGAACCATTTAAAATGGGCTGCCTACAAAAAGAAGCTCGATGTTTGGGTACCACATAAATTGTCTGTGAAAAATTTAATGGACCGAATTTTAATAACATCTGCGATTCTTTTCTGAAACGAAATCGAACCATTTCTCAAGCGAATGGTAACAGGAGATAAAGAGTGGATCAAATACGACAATAGTGTCCTGAAAAAGATCATGACGCCTCGAAAGGTTATGCTGAGTGTTTAGTGGGATTGAAAAGTAATCATCCATTATGTGCTGCTCCAGTCTGATTCTACATTATACTGTCAACTGCTGATATTGAAGCAAACAATCGAAAAAACGGGCAGACCTCTTCAACAAAAAGGGTTTCGTCTTCCATTAGGACAATGCTAGACCACACACATCTTTGATGGCTCGGAAAAAACTGGGAGTGCTTGGCTGGGAAGTTTTGATGCATCCACCATATAGCCTATAGCCCTGACCTTGTACCATTGGACTACCATTTGTTTTGGTCAATGCAGAACTCCCTTAATGGAGTTAAGTTGGCTTCAAGAGAAGCCAGTGAAAATGACTTACAACCGAAATGGTACATATTTGGTTCATTAAAGTTCATTATTAATATAAAAAAAAATAATTTGAAGTTTGATTAGAAATGCGAAAGACTTTTTCGACTACCCCAGGTATTACTATATATTATATAAGCTAACAAGCAAAGTAGAATTTTCACACCAAGAGGAATATTGCAGCACGCAACCAAAGCTTTGAGTCACACATATATATGTATATGTATGTACTATATAAATTATATGCCTACATAACATACTTAAACGTTAAGTAAATAACAAATAAATAAATTAACTGAAAGCGCACTTACGTAAATGTCTGTGACAGGCGCATTTAGGCGGCTTCTGTGGCTCCCGAAATGAAAGATGCGTCTTGCGTGCGTCGCGAACGATGGGAAATGTCGGGCAGTCAAACTTGAAATGTTACGACGGCAGTGAAAATTATAGCACTTGTTTTTGTTTTTATCGCCGCGGCAACGGTTAAAACCGTTTGCTGGACGCAATGTGGCAGTTCGCGAGCGAATTTTATGCTGATGCGTGATCTTACGCGGCACAAACAAACACATTTCGAGCGCGATTGACTATGCAAATTGAAATCACGCATTCTGTGTTGAAATCAATTAAGGATTTGATTAATTCTTGTCGGACATAGCGGGTTGTAAAGTGGATTTCCGTTTGCGATATAATATTATTGTTGCACGCGCCCGACCGAAAGACACTGCAATGAGAGAGGAGAGGAAATTCATTTATCAAGCGATATAATAAAAGCGTATATAAATACATAAGCACATACATATACTTATAAATATATATACATACGAGTACATATAGCATTAACAATGAGTGAAAAACAAGTTCGGCGGCGGCTGCTGCTACTGCAGCTGATATGTAAATTTCATTATATAATAAAGCAAATGAAATGGCTTTCAGCGGCAAAGTGCTGAAATTGCGATAGCCGTTGATGGCTGCGTGGCAAAGTGGCTAAAGTCGTGTCGACGCCTCACCTTAAGTGCGGTTGGCACTCAAAAGTCACTTTAAGGCCCTTTGGCGCTACACTTGCGCAAAAATGTGTGACACAATAAAAAGTGCATTAATTTAATTGAATCGTTTTAGAATCTCAAAACTGGAACTAGAACAATTTGCGTCTATTAATGGTGTGGTGCTAACTACTAGAATCTATTAAGTAAAAGTTCTATTGCAAAGTCGCCCATTCAGTTTGAATGCAAGATCCGGTTCAATAAAAAAATAACAAAAAAAAAAATAACAAAAAAAAATAGCAAAGAGTAGACAAATAGTTTAGAAAGGGCTAAATCAAGTTACAGTCAATTAGCATATACTCTAACACTTTGTACCGATAATTGGCGTGTGAAATACTTTCAAAAGACTGCATAAATTTTTTATCAAGCGGAATTTTCAACTGATTGCCGACAGCGCGCCAGTTCTTCCTTTTCGCTGTTTTGCGCCAGTTGGAGATTCTAAGTGTAGGTCTTTCTACATCTGATCTTTCAATCGGAGTGGAGGTCTTCCTCTGCTTCCTCCGGCGGGCACTGAGTGTTTTCTATCAATGTCGTCGTATATCTCGTACAGTTCATTGTTCCATCGACTGCGACTTTCGCCGTTGCCAATGCGTAAAGGACCATAAATCTTCCGCAGATTTTTTTTTCTCGAAACTTCGTAACCTTGGCACATCAGATGTTGTTGTTGCTGTTTTAGCGGCTATCTAGCCCCCGTTAGGATGGTAAGGATTAGTTAAGTTGTCGTCGACGTCATCCAATGGAAGGCCCAAGAAACGTGTTGTTTCGACGGGGTCGGACAAAGGAGAGGGGTGTCAGATGAGTGGGGTTGGTGGAGCATGCAAAGAGGTGGCCAGTGTCATGTGGAGAGTCATTACACGAAGGACATATATTGGATATGCCGGGGTCTATTCTGGCTAACTAGGACAACTCGATCTCTTCGTCTGCAATGGGTGGTGGTTTGACTCCGAGTACACCACTCACTAGAACGGAGTACTTGTCGGAAGTTTGTTGCATCAGAAGTCTGGTCGATGTATTGTCTGATGGTAAACCCCGTTAAGATCGGTAAGTCTTAGTTTAAGCTTGTCGTCACTGGAGCAACTCCGTATTCATATGACTCGTGCTGGCATTGAGTCCAACCCAGGACCGGAGGAATTTTTATACTGCGTTTGAGCCAAAGAGCTCCATCCAAACTTCACCTCGATCAGGTGTAATACATGCAATGGATGGAGCCATCTTAAGACCTACTCAGGCCTTAAGACACACAGAGAGTGGACCACAAGTTACGTGGTCCCATGCTATAGTAGATTAAAATCTATCTGTCCAGACCCTGACTTACAAAATATATAAATCCTGCAAGCAAAAAGTGTCCTGCTAGTAAAAAGTACTAACCACTTCTTTGCATGTCCCAGCAAGCTTATACCACTCCCATTTCCTGGACCTCTCGCTAAGTGACTTCGGTGATAATTACTTTAGCGCTTTCGATAAACAAGGTTCTCACAAATAAAACCACAATAATTTTACTTGGTAAGTTGAGAGAAAACGCCATATGGAACAGCTACTTTACTCTAATATAAAATCCATCTAGATTAATATGAGATTAAGATTAAAAAAATTTTGAAAAGTCCGTCCAAACTAAGATAATATTCTTGTAGCCTTTGAGCCGAGCTCATATTTAGCCTTAGAGAAATTAGTCTAAATTATGTAATGCAAATAGTCAAAGAAGCGATGTATACGCCAATAAAGAAGACGAAGAAATAAAGTCGTAAATGTTATGGCTAGATAAATTAGCGAACAAGAATCTCGTTATTATTATAGAACTTTTAAATAGTGTAAATACTCCGAGATTTAATGTTGGTGAAATCATAAAGAACTATAAAATCTGTCAGTCGTTTATTTGAGCTGGTAAGGTGATACACGGTCTTCGCAAAAACAATTTTTCTCAATAATATTTACCGTTCGGTTAATATTTTGAATTTATTAACAACATTCGTTCATACTTTTTGAAAGCGATTTCGGTGAGACCACAATAATTTTGTGGTTCCAGCAAGTTATTTTTTGAAAATAAGACGATATAATTTTTTCGACTCAACTAGATATATGAGGTAAAGTCATAGAAATAAGTGACGGTTCGTCCAGCGGTTCGCACGATCTTGGGGGGCCACTCCGCAGGCCCACTACGCGGGAAAATGCATAAAGTTTCTTTCAATACAATGGCTTATAGCGCCGTCTATTTGGAACAAGAGGTAGTCCACATCAACGTCCTCCAATTTGAACAAGTTATCACTTATGGCTCTATAGCTAAGTTCTCAATTGATTGTTGCATTATAGCCTGCTTCATTTTTGAAGAAATATGGACCAATGATACCCTCTGCCAATAGAGCATACCAAACATTTTTGACAATATAACGTCGTCTCAGGAATGGTTTGTGGATTATCTTCACTCCAAAAGTTATCGTTTATTTATTAGGCATACTGCAATCTAGTATCGTGCTGAATGGCTTATTCAAATACTTACACCACATATTAATTCACCATTTTTATGTCCAAATAATGAAGTCTTCAAATGAAGTTTTCCAATAAAGTAGCAATAAAACTCCCTCTTATGCCCTCTACTTGGTGGTCTATACGCCTTAACGCTTTATCTCATTGGTGAGTGCATGTGTGAGCGACCTCAGCTTATCAAAGCCAAATACATTTAATGTGGCATGCAAGCATAATCTACATTTGAGCAACAGCAACGGAATATATGCCGTACCACATATGTATGTTTATCATATCAAATACTGATATGTTTGAGGGTATGTAGGTCAAACGCTTCAAATGAAGTTGTTGTAGTAATGATAAAAGTGCGCAAGACAATATAACGCGCGGCATGCGATCTGGATGAAGTTAGGACACAAGTTGGACATTAGGCTGTGTTGCATATATACACTCGCACATGCGCATGTGTGTACATATTTGAAAAAGGTCACTCGTACGCGCTCTAGTTGCTGTCGTTCATGTTCTAATGCAATGAAATTGTCATTTACTAATCTGAAAATTGTCATGGCGCTGTGGCATATTCATTGATAAAATAACGAAAGGACTTTTTTAGTATTTACTTCACACACACAGCGAGCGAGATAAGCGCAGGATAGGCAGGAGCGCACAGGTAGGCCGGCAGAAAACCAATTGAAGACGAACTGTGTAGGTTTTGGCTTCAAATCATGAATGACCGCAAAGCGATAGACAAGCGCTAAGATAATCCTTTTTCTCACTTTCAACAATACATAGAAATAATTTTATTTTTGCGTGCCGAGCGTTCGCAGTAGACACAATTAAAAAGTTGACGCCACTTTTGCGTTCTTATCACTTTGGGCAAGCAAACACACACTCACAAATCTATCTTTGTAGATTCGTAATGTCACTTAGGTGAACGAATGACTTCATGGTTTAATTAAAAGGATATTCGTGTTATACTGATATCAAAGAGGGGCACTGCAGTTTAAGCGAATAAAGATGTAAATAAAAAGGATATATTGTCGATTGCAGGAAATTAATCTAAAATACTTTATGTATTACGATTATGTTGCATGCCACACCATTTTAAAGTGTTGATACCTGTGTAGCACGACAGATATTTACAGCACAGGTTTTTGAAATATTTAATGATTGTGTTAGAAAATGTATTTGTATGAATCTGTTAGCATTTGCTTCCTTTAAATAAAATTACTTTAGCAAAAAATATTTTCGAAAGTGTGTCGCATGGTATTTTTATTCAACCGATGAAAGGTTTCTATTGTAAAAAACTGAAGCGGCTTAATTTTTTATTCGAATATAGACAGCATCCGCTCTTTTCCTCCTGGTTAAAATTCGCGTTAGTGTATAGGTAAACACGGCCTTTTCGGAAAATACCACTTCATTACGATACTAAAATAGGACGATAATGTCTAAAGGATTCTTTATTATCTGCTGTGAGCAAATTTTATTTCTGAATTAGACTTCTATTTCTGATGTCATATCATGTTAGGCTATAGGCTTAGTGCGAACTGAGTTTCATTAAGATATCTGGATAGCTATTCGACATATGTGCATTAAATCAACATAACTAAGGGTCAATATAGTCTGCTTTGGGAAAAAATGGTAGTTGGAGATTTTTCAGTAATCAAAAACTTAAGTAATGCGAGTCACTTCTGTTAATGGTTATAGTGATTGAAAATCGTCATGTTGGCATAAAAGAGATAGAAGATACTCTTCTTTTATGGATCAACTCAGCATATTTTGATTAATGTTTTGGGTGTGAATCGTTTCATTGCTCGATTTGTACCAAAATACCACAATTTTTTGCAATAACGACGTCTAGATACGGCAAAATGGGTCCTTGGCAACGGAGATGAAGACCCTACATTCCCCAAACATATCATTATTTGTGACGAGACATGTTTTTATGAAAATGGTGTCTAAGCGGTCCAACTATCTATCGAATGGCGCTCCAAAAACCGAAACCGTAAAAACCAAAAGTCGCTGAAGTCACTCAAGGCAACTGAGGCAAGCGCAAAAGGAGCCAATTTTGAAGGTAGTGAAAAAAATTTGTGTTAAATTATTTAAAAATGTTGTTTTTCTTTTGGTCAATTCTGGTCAATTCTGGTCAAATTTGGTATACTATGCTAGTTTCACTATATAATGGGTAATCGAAAAAGTGTTTTCGTATATTGTCAATAGATGTCGTGACAGTCGTATATCTCCAGTGCTACCAATCACACTGTGTCATACCATATAGTGTTGGAAAGGTGAGATTTTAAGCTTTATTTAACCAAAAAAATTATTAAATTAAAATCGGGGAAGTTGAAAAAAAGGTACAGTTGTTCAAAAATGAGTGAAAATAATGAAGAAATTCGCTATATTTTGATTTTTTTTTTATAAAAGAGAGAATGCCACGCAAACCACCAATGAAATTTGTGAAGTTTACGGAGACGATGCTTTATCAGTTCGTGGCTCGCTCGCTTCCGTTCTGGAAATTTCGATGTGAAAGATGCACCCCGATCTGGTGGACCTATTTTTGAAAAAGCCGATGTAATTATGGAAAAAATTTACCAGGACCGTCACATAAGCAGCCATGACTTCGCTAAGGAACTTAACTTTAATCATCAAACAGTTTTGAACCATTTAAAAAAGGCTGGCTATAAAAAGAAGCTCGAAGTGTGGGTACCACATGAATTGTCTGTGAACAATTTAATGGACCAAATTAACATCTACGATTCTTTGCTGAAGCGAAACGAAATTAAATCGAACCATTTCTGAAGCGAATGGTAACAGCAGACGAAGAGTGGATCAAATACGACAGTAGTGTCATGAAAAAGATCATGGTCCAAGCGTGGTGAAGCTCAACAAATGGTCGCAAACCCAGGATTGACGCCTCGAAAGGTTATGCTGAGTGTTTGGTGGGAATGAAAAGGAATCATCCAGTATTTGCTGTTCCAACCTGTTCGAACGATTGATTCTACATTTTATTGACAACAACTGATGAGATTGAAGCGGGCAATCGAAAAAAACGTCCAGAACTGATCAACAGAAAGCGCTTCGTCTTCTATGAGGACAACGCTTGACCAGACACATCTTTGATGACTCGGCAAAAACTGGGAGAGCTCGGCTGGGAAGTTTCGAAGCATCCACCATATAGCCCTAACCTTGCACCATCGGACTACCATATTTTTTGGTCAATGCAGAACTCCCTTAATGGAGTAAAGTTTGTCTGAAAATGTGACCTGTGAAAATTACTTGTCACAGTTTTTCGCCGAGAAACCGGAAAAGTTTTACACAAGTCATTAGCGGAAAAATGGTAAAAACTGGTCGACCAAAATGATATAATACATATTTGGTTTAAATTTAAAAAAAATATATTGAAGTTTGATTAGAAATACGAAAAGACTTTTTCGACTACCCTATATATACATTATTAAACCAAATTTAATTTTATTAATAAGACAAATAATAATCCCTTTAAATACCAATTACATTCTGAAAAGCAGAGAAGAATACTTGATTCCATATCAATCCACCTGATTCCATAACAATCAAACCCTCAATAACTATTCTTCAAAATGTGTAACGACCTGCCACAACCGCAATTCACAGAATGCAGACAAAACTGAGCCTTATTTACTTGCATTCCAAGCTCATTTGCATGTCTACTCCGCAGCACCGCAGTCAGCATTAGTCCTTGAAAATTACATGCGGTATGCATGTCCTTATAACAAAAACACAATAACATAGGGAAAAAAAGCGTAAAACAGCAAAAAAGCAACAATAATGCAAAACCCGTTACACCAGACACGCTGTAATGAAACTGAAAGTTACAAGCAAAAACACAGCGCGAGAAGTGGACCGAAGATGAGTGAAATGCGAGCGTGCGCAGTCAAACAGGTGTGAGGTGACAAATGCGCATGGCACCAGTCGGACAACTGTAAAACTGTAACGGCAGCAGTAGCAACCAAAACAACAACAACAACAGCAACAAGCTGACAACTGTCTCATATTCAATGTCATAATTTCTTGTCAACGCCGATGAACTGGTCCCCTGGTCCCAAGTAAAAGCAACATTAACACAGTTTTTTGCGCCAACACAATCGGTTCCCCCAATCACTTTCTAACCAAAACAGTAAAACAGCAAAACAAGCGAAAGGCTCGCGGCAAGGACGGACACGCGCTTAATTACCACAAGAACGCAGCACAACAAAAACAAATGAAACATACTACAGATAAATAATCGGCAGTGCAAAAGTAGTGAAACCAGTCAAAAGTCAGCAATATCTGCATATGAATGCTTTACATATATCACTTATATGTGAGTATGTATGTGTGTGTGTAATGATCACTTACAGGCCAACGCTTTCTTCATCTAAAACACAATTCAAGTGCATAAACTGGGGCACACTTCTGGCGTTTTCTGGCCGCACTGCGATGCTGTGCTATGCTTCCCCTATGCCGCCGCGCTGCTTTGGGGCAACTGTCGCTGGGCCGACCGCAATGGCACATGCCCTCAGGTGAAATTGAGACCTTGTGTGCGCGCGCCTGCGTAAAAGGGGAGAAAATCCAGTATTCGGTGGAACTCAGTGACACCGCGTAAGTGTGTGTGTACTACTGTATGTAATGAAAATGAAAATTACTTACGGCGTGTGCATATTTCTGGCAATAATTTTTTATGCCCAACGCCGCTTTGGCAATCACAAATTAATAGCATTGGCTTGTGGCACTTTAATTGGTCGCTGGTTGTTGTTGCTGTTACTGTAACCACTCTTCATATTAATGTGCTTATTTTAAATCTCATACATACACGTATTTATTGTTTATGCATATTTTGATTGGACTTTTGGTTTTAATTTGCTTAAATTTACCACTAATTAATTCAAGGACCTCGGTTAGTGCTAAGGACCCTAAGGGGTTATAGTGAAAAATAATAATTTGTATCTTATTAAATAGATTAATATGTTCAAAATATTCTCCAAAAATCGATTCGAGTAAAATTCTAAGTGGTATACCCCTCGAAATTTTCGCCCTACAGGCCACGGCAGACAAAAACAAAGAAAGAGGCCGAAATGCGTGAGTATGAAGAGGTTGACAAGCTGGCCGACAGGGTTATGCTTGAAATTGTCCGAAAAGGTGCGGCGACCAACAGAAGGCTTCAAGGCCGGAGTATATATTTGCAGAACTCGCAGAAGTAATTTAGTGACTGATGCCCAGAGCATACTGGAATTATGGAAGGAACACCTTTTCAACCTGCTGAATGGCAGTAAAAACATAACATCAGGAGATAGTGAACCCGATTCCCCAATCGATGATGATGGACGTTTCATTGCCCGACCATGAAGAAGTTCGAATAGCAATCACCCGTCTGAAAAGCGGCGTTGGCCGACGGATTGCCGGCCAAGCTATTCAAACATGGCGGCGAAGAACTGATAAGGGGCATGCATCAGCTTCTTTGTAGAATATGTTTGGACGAAGGCATTTAACTGTGCTCTGCTCAATCCACAAAAAGAGAGACCCCATAATCTGCACCAATTACAGTGGGCAAAACCTCCTTAACAACGCGTATTAGGTTCTTTCCAGCTTATCCAGCAGCTGCCGACTAGGAATTGGAATTTATTAACACAACTTGGTAGAGAAGAACAATTTGGACTTGTGAAGGACAGGATAAGCCATAGTCAAAATAAGAATTAAAGTTTGTTAGCCGAAATTGTGATTGAATACGATTTAATGTCCAAGGCATATAATAATGGCTTGATTTACTATAACTATATAAATTAGCAATAATTTCTGGATTCAGTGTGAAAAATGAACTTGGAGAACTGGCAAAGGTGTCAACGAAATAAAAAAAGTTTTGAATTTATTTATGAGTTCCAAGTTCTTTCTTTTTCTATTAGACTCAAAATGCCCTTTAATTAGTTGTATGATTAATGATATTTCAAAATGAAATATTTCATTTAATAAATTGCCAGGCGCCTATGGATGGATGGGCAGGCGTCGCCAAGTGCATAATCGTACATAAGTCCAAGCAATATTTTGATCGATTTTGCGACTCCTAGCCCATAATTTAACACAATTTAATGGCGAACAAAATGAAATTGAGCACGTAACAGGCTCTTAGTTGTAACTGCTGCAATAATTAACACTCGCGTCGCGAAGGCATACTATATCAAAGTAGGCGAACGCAACGGCTGCCAGCCGAAATGGGGCTGCTTGTGATGCAATGAATAATTACCAGAAGGCGACCACCAAAGAAGTGCTGACAGCCGAGATGGGCCAAGTACCAACTGATTGATGCGCGTAAAGCGATATGATATGGCATATACACACACTTAAGCACAATTATATGAATATAAATATTTATGACATATGAACGTAAGGTGCATTGGTGTATGCGCGTATGTGATGTGCTGTAAATGAGAAACCGAGCAGTAGCGATTGATGAGGTTCTAGGCCTAGGCACATTTATGCAATTTTGTTGCAAGTAGCTTTATTTTCCGACATCACCACATTTAATTAAAATAGTAAATGGGAAAAATTTATGTTTGTATATTGTCTGCTCAATAATTTCAGAAGCTTCAGGCATTTTTTAATTTTTTTCGCAAATATTTTATTAAGGCGCGTCGAAAATATGTAGGATGTGGCAAGTGGACCAAACAAAAAGAAAAACAAGAAAAAACGTTAATATTGGTTGTAACGAAGACAGAATACCCTTCACAAATACAAAAGGTTCCTTACAAGAACTTGATTTTGATCGATCAGTTTATATGGCAGCTATATGCTAAAGTGGTTCGATCTGAACAATTTCTTCGGAGAGTGCACCGTTGCCTTGGACAATAACTCGTGTCAAATTTCATTAAGATATCTCGCTAAATGAAAAAGTTTTCTATATAAGGACTTTACTCCGAACTTTCAGTTTGTATGGGAGTTATATGTTATACTGATCCGAACTAAAAACTTTCTTCGGAGATTACTCGTTTTCTTTGAACAATAACTCATGCCAAATTTCGGGAAGATATCTCGTTAAATGAAAAAGTTTTCTATACAAGGACTTTACTCCGAACGTTCAGTTTGTATGGCAGCTACATGCTAAAGTGATCCGATCTGAATATTTTCTTCGAAGATAGCACCGTTGCCTTGAACAATAACTCGTGCCAAATTTCGTGAAGATATCTCGTTAAATGAAAAAGTTTTCCATACAACCACTTTACTCCGAACTTTCAGTTTGTATGGGAGTTATATGTTATACTGATCCGAACTAAAAATTTTCTTCGGAGATTACTCGTTTTCTTTGAACATTAACTCATACCAAATTTCATGAAGATATCTCGTTAAATGAAAAAGTTTTCCTTACAAGCACTTTACTCCGAACGTTCAGTTTGTATGACGACTATATGCTAAAGTGATCCGATCTAAGCAGTTTCTTCGGAGGTTGGACCGTTGCTTTGGATAGTAACTCATGCCAAATTTCATGAAGATATCTCGTAAAATGAAAAAGCTTGCCTTACAAGGACTTTATTCCGAACGTGCAGTTTGTATGGCAACTATATGCTATAGTGGTCCGATATCGGCGGTTCCGAGATATGAGCGACTTCTTGGAGAGAAAAGGAAGTGTGCAAAATTTCAGTTCGATATGAATACTTAATAGGGTATTCGACCATTTTGTCTTTTCAAAATATCATGTCAAACTTAATATACTCTGTTTGGGATATAAAAAAAATTACAGCTTGTAAAGCGTTGTAATTTGCCCCGGATTGTCTAGGAAATTGTTTCAGCGCATGGTCGATTGTTGACAGTAATCATACTTGCCGCGTGCCTCATGCCACAACAGCTACGCGGCGTCTATGTGTGGACCTTGGCGAGGGCAGTGGGCGTGCAATAACTACTGGGACTACGACTAAGGGGCGTGGTAATTGCATTCCATGCGTGTAACTACGCATAATTTCTGGAAATCGTTAATAAAACGCCACCTCAACTGAGGTTGCGCTCTTATTTTCCCCCGCAAGTAGAAAATTGTGTCAACCCCTTGTGCACCGCTGCGTCGTTCAAAGTGCAGTTATATGTTGTAGGGTAATATATAGTTACGGCATTTTGATTTTGCCCCTCAAGTGTTTAAGTTGCCATAAATATGCATGTGCGTAGTCGTAACTATAATTTGCGGCACGTTTGTATTTTTATAGCGCTTTAGGCCTGCACTGTAGCAAAATTAACGGTTCTATGCTGTTGCAGCGGAACGGACAATTGACAATGCATAGTAGGGCTGAAGAAGCCACAGCTTGTTAACTGATTTCAAGATAAAAACAAATCGCAATTTGCAACATTGTATGTTTGGATGTGTGCTATGTGTTGAAGCCACCGTTGCAGCTTGTTAAGTAGCATGCAACAGTGTTGACAGAGACCTTATAAAAATAGTCGTCTGAGCGAGGAATTATTGACTGACCTGGCGAACGTGAATCTCAAATGTGTGCACATAAAGTTGATTGGTGTCGTAAAAGCTTTGTTTTGGGCAATGTATGCCGCATAGTGTTCTGGGCGTATGCAACAAAGGTATAAAATCTGGAGCAAGCTCATTTTAGGTTATTCAGGTGGATAACTGAGTGGAAATGAGAGCTCCGGGTTATTCTCTTTCCGAAGAAAAAGTATGGACTATATTTTCGCTAGCTTCAAAATATTTGCGGTTTCATAAACTTCAGAATATACGACGTATCCCTTAAGACGTGAGAAAAGAGACATTCAACTAAGCGAAGCAAAAGACAGTAGAGTTTGTGAGCTCAGCTGTTATGGAAGAATGCTATCTTATCCATATCCATATCGTGTACTAAGAGAAAAAACTTAAGTGGCAGTTAATCTACTGCTTCAGAAAACTCTACTTCATTTTTGTAGTAAACTCCACCTCTAAATTCTCTAATCATATTCGAACAGTGCGCAAAATTAACCTTAATCTTCATACCAGATGGATGTGGATAGAAGAAAAGAGTTGAGACTTTTACTAAAGGCTCGTAAAGTTTAACAAAGAGCTTGGGTTAAGTAGATAGCTTGGTTTTTGGTGGGGTAACGAATAATCCCACTTGAACAGCTGGAGATGCTTGTCCATTGTGATGCCCACAGCTCTTTGGAATAAATCAAAAATACCTTCGTATATCAAAAAATCGCCAAGAGCCTGCTAAAAATTTATTGAGGCTGCTAACATCAATTACTGTGCCGAGTTCGTAAAAAGTTTGCCTACCCAGATGCTTCAACCCTAGTCTGTCGAAAGACTAGTGTATAGATGTTTCCACCTCAACTTTCTCATTGTAACTTTGTCAAGTTGCGTCCACAAAACTCTTCAGCCTCACCGTCTTAGTGTGGGTTAGGATACCTATCATTGCGACGGTATGAACCTTGGTAAGATCTAACAGTTCAATGGACCTTTTAAGTTCCAAGTACTAAGCGAGAGCCTTTCGGAACCCCACAAGTGCTAATAGATGACCAGCGCTTACAGAGCTCGAGCGAGGACCATAGATCTAAAGCCCGAATGCACGAAGGCAGGAGAAAACCTGCTCGTCCCCATCTTGATGGAATTCCAGCAAGGGTGCCTTATCTTGCAAGTTCATTGGCTTTACTATTTCCACAGCGTCCGCTGTGGCAACGCACCCAGCCAAGCTTAACATGCTTGCTGCTACTGTTAATGAGGTCATGTACTCCTTGACTAGCATTGAGCTCACTGTCATCGTGATCAAGACGGTTTTTGCTGCTTTGCTATCGGAAAAGATGTATATTTATCTAATAAAACCGTACTTGGGAGAAGTATACCTGCTGCTGCCTTGAAGGTCTCTCCTCTTGTAGGGCAGTACTGTGGTCTGGCCCTCTGAAACAAAAGTTGATCGAGAGCTCTCGGCGGAAGACTCTCCCTCCAACTTTCCTTTGGGCTTCTTTTAATGAAAAAGTGCTCTGCGCCTCTTCTCCAGTGATTCCGCTCACTCACATATCACTCGGAGGTATGTGCGCGGAGAGGATGCCGCTAATCATACTCACTTTGACTGATCTATCGAGACCCAAAAGTAAACGGATTTAACGCTAATGCTGATTTCTAGTACATAAGCGGTAATGTAAAAATATATTCAAACTAACGACGTAACTATTTTTTTTTCTTTTTTCGTTATATACCAACAGAATAGCAAGCTCTCTATTTCTATACGCCCCAAATTTGTATCACGCTCCGTTTGCTGTGTGCCTTTCAGCCTTTCACTTTTCTAATTCATTTTTCTAAGCTTGAAGTTAGACTTAATCGATTTTTTGTTGCGGTGATTTTAATGGGAGTAGACACTTACGAGTATGTAAAGCGGCGTGTATTGATAAATATATTAAAATTTTTACTTACATGAACTAATATTTCGTTGGCTGAACGCGAATACTAAATGTGGTTTGAGACAAGCTTCCAATAGCCGTGATCGTCTAGTGGTTAGGACCCTACGTTGTGGCCGTAGTAACCCAGGTTCGAATCCTGGTCACGGCAATGCTTATCAGAGAAGCATTGTCACGGATGGAGGCAATTTTTTATTTAACTTTTTAGAAGATTTGTTGACAAGGTAAAGTGAAATGGAACAGACTTAAAAAGAACGAGAGGAGCTGATATGTGCAGCTGTACATATAAAGTATTTATTGATATTTATTTACAATCTTTGATACTTCGGGATTGGAAATCGATATGTTTTGTACAATGTCTATATTGTATGCTATCTGATTTTATTAAATTATGCTTATAGGTTTAAAGAGTTCGGTTCCGAATATATAGTAAAAACTCCTTCAATGTAAATTCAGACGATATATAAAAAACATAGCTCCTTAGACAGGTCCCCAGTGGATAAATATACTACATGCCTTCACGTTTTATATGGCAGAGAAGGTTTCAAGTCACGCTAAAAGAGGATGGACAACGCAGGGACACGCGAACCACCAGCAGAACCTTCGATGAGATAGTTAAAAACAAATGATATAAAGAATAACAATATATACGTCAATAGAGAATTTGTCCTTAGAAGCAGGAAGGAAGTAAAGGTAGTGATTGTCGAAAGGCGGCTACATATATACTGATTTGTAAGATACAACTGCGTTCCGGGAAACGAAATACCATGAAATTGCCAAAAGTGCAATCCACTTGAATACCGAAACAGTTTACATAATGAAATTTCCGAAAGGGTTGACTGAGGAATCAGGGTGAGATGGTATGCTTTAAAAACATGTAGGATCGTCAAAATCATGCGCAAGGGAGCGGAAGGAAAACATGTAAGCTTTCTTCTCACACAGTATCGAAAAGACTGTAGGACGGTTGTTGGCCTAGACACAGGTCACAACTTATTGGCATCACATATCGGACGTATGGGCATTATTAAGGATGAGCCATGTAGAATGTGCAGAGAAGTAGGCATGAGGGGACATTGAACCGCCTACCTGCTTATGCCCGGCCTTATCTAGAAGTTCTTCTTCTTTAATGACGTAGACACCGCTTACGCGGTTATAGCCGAGTTTACAACAGCGCGCCAGTAGTTCTTCCTTTTCGCTGCTAGACGCCAATTGGTCATTTCAAGCGATGCCCGCGAAGGCGGGTACTGCGTCGATTACTTTTAGAGCTGGACCATAAATCTTCCGCAGAACCTTTCTCTCGAAAACTCTTTAAAAAGGGGCTTCTCGTCCGAGGCCCGCTTCGATTTAAGCCTAGGGCAAAACATCATGCGTTTCATTCGTTAGTTACCAGTCGAAATGCTCGAACGAGTCATTGAAAATTGAACTCAACGGATGGATAATTTGAGAAGTAGCCGAGGCCAACATTTGAAAGAGATAATTTTCAAAAAGTAAATGCAAAAGAATCTTCTTTCGAATTATAATAAACATCCTCCATTAAATTTGAAGATTTTGTGTTTTTTCTTTAAAAAAGTAAGTAACCTCGAAAGGGATCACCCTTTGCCTTTGTAAGAGGAATAAAGTGCATGTCTTGTATGGGAGGGCTTTCTGTCCTATTCGGATCACTAAAACGTCCACCTCCGGAGCAGATGGTAATTATGAGAATTTGAATTTTCAATCTTCTTTTTCTTTTTAGTAAAAATATAAAATCTCAAAACACTGTACACAAGGTTTGACTTCACATTCAAAGAAATGCGGAAGCAAAATTACAAAAAGGTTTCGTCATTTGAATGTGGCAATTGCTGCTTGTTTGGACGCCTTAATAGCAGCAATCCGGTGTCGGTGGAGTAGGCCATTTAGAATTTTACGACACAATCGCTGGACAGCAAAAGCATTACCGCTAAGCGAAGTCAAATGGAGATATGTAAATGCTTAAAAGGAGACCGTTTCAGCAGTTAAGTAGCTCTGTGGTGGCGCTAAGTATGGATATACGCCGAGAGGCAAAAAATGATATCAACCTGCAGGCACAAACCGTTGGTTATGAAGAGTATGTGTTTAGTGGCCGTCAATTTCAAATGCCATAACGAGATCGACTACAACCACACAAAAAAATACAAAGAAAGCAGCAACAACGCAAAAAGAGCACTACAAAACCCCCGCCGATAAGGTTAAGTTCACTTGCGTGTGCAACATCGGTAACATGCAACATGCCGAGGGAGTACTTTTTTATGCTCTGCATTTGATTTGCTACCTTGTATGCACCTGAGCAGCAGTTGCATGTTGCTGGCGGGTGTTTCCATACACTTTAGTCGGCGGCGCAGTAGCTCTTTTGCCTGCCTGCGCATGCGCATGTGCGCCCTACTTAGGCTTGCAACAATTTGTTAATTGCCAGCAGTTACAAATTGCTTAATTCCCATATGAAGAGCATTACAAACAGTGTTCGCGCATGCGTATTTTCAATACCGCCGCCCATTATTAAAAATACGCCGAGATGGATGCAAAGTTAAAGGTCTCAGGAAGTTGATCTACTTTCATTTTATCGCAACGAGAATCTAAAAAATTTTATTAAAGTGGTTTTTTACAACGTTTGGTATAATAAAAGCGGTAACACAAAGTTATTCTATATGTAAATTGCTAAAGGCTGCTCATTTAGTGGTTTCATTATACCTTTTAGAGTAAAATACTTGAGATGGTAGACAAGGTTTTTCGCCTGTCGGACGTTGTTGTTGTTATATTAATAAGAATGAAAAGTCTTCAATTAGTTCTGAAGAATGCTTTTTTTACTTCGGCACTACAACCGTGATTCGGTCTGGCCCGAAAAGACAAAACTTCGCCAGTTCCATTTACCCTTTTCGAGATATCGACAGTTGTACATCCCAAATGCAGACAAGTTCCTTTGCACTTAGTGCTTCCATTGCACACGTGGGCACCCTAACTTCAGTTGGTCACCCATGGGTCTCGAATCGAAGGATCTTTTCGCTGGAGCATCGTCTTTCATGCGAACGACATGACCTAACGAGCGCATTCTTTGGTTTTTATAGGGTTAAATACATCCATGCAGCGGCAAAGCTCATATAGTTTGTGGTTCCACTTTCTTCGATACTCATCATAATCGCGGACAGCTCCAAAGACCTTTCGGAGTGCAGTTCTCTCGAATGCACCAAGTACTCTCTCATCTTGAATCGCCATCTTCCAAGTTTCCGCGAGTCTTATAGAGCGTAATTTTTATTCAACGAGAGGGGAATCAGCAAGAGTTAAATTCCTCGACCAGCAGACTTAGCTTGTTGAAGGAGTTTATGCTGGCTCCGAGCTAGACAAAGTCTTTACTTTTTCAAATATATAGCTGCCAACAGTAAAGAAACTGTGTGTGTCGACTCCAGGTACTTTGTCTCGCTCTCCTTCACCACAACCCAACCTTTTTCGCTTCGCGTTCTAGGCTCAAAAAGACTGCGCTGACGGCTCTGTTCTTAAAGCCTGCGATGTCAATATTATCTGTGTACTCCAGTGGGATTATATTTTTAGAGTAGTAGACAGAACCACCGAGGTTCAGTCTTGTGGCGCGTCTGGTACCGAACGGTTCGGAGAGATCCTTCCGGTTTTTGATGTCAACTGTAGACTTGGCGTCCAATAGAATTGGCGTCCTCCTGTCAACTTGTCGAAAGCGGTTCTGTTTATGGTATGGTATTTTATCGACGGTCTTCTGTTAAATTTTTCATATTGTAAAAGTCGGGTCTATGGTGGTTTTAGATCTAGCAAAGATATATGGTAAATATATATAAGCTTGGGTTCCAGTTTACAGCAACCAAAAAATAGATGAGTTGGACAAACTATAGGATTTTTCAGACGAATCTGAGACGGAGTTAATACCATGCCTGCTGGGAACGTTCAAAAGGCAACCGTTCGCATGGCAGTCGGGTCTACGGAACCGAAACGGACCTGGAACTTTTATTCGGACAAGGACTGTCAACTCGCCAGAATTCTACTGTTACAACAACAACAAAAACAAAAACATGTTGTCTCACTTAGCTCAGAGCAGTTGGAAATCAATAATCAACTGCAAGATAAAGAGCTGATATGCCCAAGTATGATAAGACTATGACTATGAACTTTTATACAACTCCAGGAATAGTATTTACAGACTTACAGCTACTATAACGGAGCTCTGACCTTTTGAAGAACTTGCGTCTAAAATTGATCGGCTCTATTTTTTTCATAGCTGCAAGCTAGAAGTGAATAAGGTAACCGTTTTCCACTTTCTCTGCGACTGCCTAGCTCTAACACAAACCGGAAACAGAAAACTTGGAACTTTCCAGGCACTAAACCTTGAATGGCTGTCCATAACAATCATAATAATAGTTTCGTTGCGAGCACCAAACGGTTTGAGCGCAGAGTAGAAACGAGATAGTAAGATTATAGAGAAAATGGAGCATCCAGCACAAAATGATCCAAGAGTGGCAGCACTCCTACTCTCCTACCTGTAAGTTCATTAAATCTTTCAAAAGTTTATTGAACACTTTATTTTATAGAAAACTCGGTGAAGGGTATACTACAGCACTTTACATCGCAACCTATTTCCACAATCATGCAAATTCACTGAACCACATACGCCCATTTAATAAATATGTCCCCTCTTACACATTCCCCCACAAGGCAACGCCAGTTGCAAGCATAAGTGCCGGCATAAAATATATTACGAAAAAATTAATTTCGTACGCATTCCATCAAAACGCACCATCAGTGGCATAGCAGAGCCGCCAACAACAACACCAACGCCTCGTGCTGATTATCATCACCAGCCCAAAAATGTTGAAGTGATCTTCAACAAAAATCCCTCTGGTGGTGAGCTGCGAACTTCGTTGGTGGTCCGTTTAAGTAAATAAATCGGCATTTCACCACCGTTACCGCCATACCCATCATCATCATCATCAGCGGTAGCGACCGCCAACATTCATCAGCCAACAATCGGCAGCGAGCAGCTAACAGAAGCCCGAGGTTCATCAACAGTTTGCTGCCAGTTGAACCACCCAACCCTAACTGCAGTTACAAGTTGCATTACGCGCTTCATCGCCACAGTTGGTGGATTGGCTGGCTGGCACGCACACACATTTTGCTTTGTGTATGACATACAATAATTACAACAAATATACATATGTAGCGCGAGGCATGCGTGGCTGAATACTGCGTTAATCACTTGCCGTTGGTTGCACGCACTTTTGCATGCCACAAATGCATTTGAGTTTGGTCTGTGCCATGGCAAGCGCACAGAAAGCTTCTGTTGTCTGCGCACGAGCCGTTGTGCGACCAAGTCCAGCCCCCGCTTCGTTAGTAGCCGGGCAGCGTGGCTGTTGCAATTTCTGACGTCATCAATCATTTGTGTGTGACATGTAACCGCTTAAGTCGATTTATTTAGTCTCTATTTGGGCTTTGGAGAAAATTAAACGCTATTAACTGGGTAAGCGGCCTCTTTTTCGACGAGTCTGCGTAGTTAATGAGTGTAATTAATCAGTGGGAAACCGGTTGAGTTGGCTTCGACAAATTCGTTCATTGAAAATTTGCACACGCATTTTAGTCATAAGAATTCAATCAAAGTCTATAAAGGGCTCAAATACATACATACATATGTACATAGTATGCATGTAATAATGATAATATGTTGTACAAATATACGCTGTTGAAAAATCGTTTTGAGGTTGGGTACCAATTTAGGGACTTAAGCGCGATTATATGCTAATAGCCGTATCAATCACTTTATATTTACCCTCCCTTCTATTCAATTACATGTAATGCAAATATTTCATGCATTACATTGTTTGCATTCTCGGAATTGCTGTCGGCATTCTTTATCATTTCAAGACTAAAAATTAATACAGACGGATTTGGCTCTCTTGCTGTTTGTTATGTTCAAATAGTGTCGTGTCTTATCAATTTGTCGCTATCAACACATATTTATCTATGTATATTGCTATCAGTCTTTTGGCGCTTTGAGGAAATGCGGTCTGATGTCATATTTCCACTTGAAGTATTGGCTAGCACATTTACCTTCCGTCCGTCTGTCCGTATATAGGCGAAATGGTCCTTAGTTTTTAAGATATCGATCTGCAATTTTTAACACGATTTTTTATCACCAAGAAGCTGCTCATTTGGCGAAATGGGCCATATCGGACCACTGTACCTTATAGTTGCCATACAAACTGCGCGATCGGAATAAAGTATTTATGTAAAAAAGTTTGTCATTTGAGGAGGTAACTTTAAGAAATTTGGCATGAGTTATTATCCAAGGCAACGGTGGAAACTCCGAAGAAATTGTTCAGATCGGACAAATATAGCATATAGCCGCCATACAAACTGAACCATTGGGAAAAAGTTCTTCTACGGAAAACTTTTTCTTTTGACAAGATATCTTCAAAAACCGAACCATTGTCCAATGAAATGGAAAAATATATAATAATATGAATTTGTCCATATCAGAGCACTATAGCTTATAGCTGCCATATATGTACAGGTAAACTTGCAGAACCAAATCAATATAAATAACTTTTTATGCTGTAAAACCGCATTTCTGAAGGAAATTATAGCGTCAATGCAACCTAAGTGTTTTTTGTTGTTCCATTTTTTCTAACTAACCTTAATTTTTGTTTTTGAATAGATATGACATATTTTCTATTGTATACTTATATTTTTTGTTAATTGTGATCAAGTTTAAATCAATATTTGTTATAACAGATGTAAAAGCAATCTCGCTAAGCAACATGCTTTCTAGACGCATTTGTATGTACTCATGGAGGCATGTACGGCACAATTCCGATTTCTTTGGCGCCGCGATTTGAAGGTACCGTTGGAAAGAGGAAGTCCTCCTGATTAAAAAATATTTAGGGTTATAGGTATCGCAAACGCTTAGTTTACGAGATATTCGACCTTAAAGTTCAAAAATTCCCAAAATTCGAGCATTTCAACAAGCTATTTTACCGCATTAAACACACTTTACTCACATTTTTCACTTCAAATTAATTAATTTAAACTATAAACTTTTAAATAAATCCACATTTTACACTTTTAACAGTTTTTTTACCGAAGAAATCTTTTTTTAAAAAATTACATTTTACACTCGTAGTGAACATCATGTGTGTGCTAAAATTACGACGAAATGGAGCGCTGCCATGTGATAATAAGGAAATTCGCTGAAATGCCTTTTTTCCCAAAAATTCCTCTATCCATTCATATGGATATGTTCTTTATTTAATTTAATAAACAAATATGTAATATTATATACTAATATTATATAATAATATTATATAATGATATTTAACCATTTTGTAATGAAAACTCAAACTTTGTTTGAATATTAGTGCAAGATAACCAAAAAATATAACCACTTTATAACGAAACTCAATATATTTTTTTTATTTTAACGCAGAAAGGAGTACTATGCGAAAGTACTTCAGTGACCCCGGGTATTCGCTCGACCAGGGTTATTTTTTTAAAGCGCGGCCGAAGGCCGCCAACGCAGAAAGGAGTACTACGCGAAAGTACTTCAGTCACCCCGGGCATTCGCTCGACCAGGGTTATTTTTTTAAAGCGCGGCCGAAGGCCGCCAACGCAAAAGGTGTACTACGCAAATGTATTTCACTCAGCCCGGGTATTCACTCGACCAGGGTTATTTTTTAAAGCGCGGCCGAAGGCCGCCAACGCAGAAAGGAGTACTACGCGAAAGTACTTCAGTCACCCCGGGTATTCGCTCGACCAGGGTTATTTTTTTAAAGCGCGGCCGAAGGCCGCCAACGCAGAAAGGAGTATTACGCGAAAGTACTTCCGTCACCCCGGGTATTCGCTCGACCAGGGTTATTTTTTTAAAGCGCGGCCGAAGGCCGCCAACGCAGAAAGGAGTACTACGCGAAAGTACTTCAGTCACCCCGGGTATTCGCTCGACCAGGGTTATTTTTTTTAAAGCGCGGCCGAAGGCCGCCAACGCAGAAAGGAGTATTACGCGAAAGTACTTCAGTCACCCCGGGTATTCGCTCGACCAGGGTTATTTTTTTAAAACGCGGCCGAAGGCCGCCAACGCAGAAAGGAGTACTACGCGAAAGTACTTCAGTCACCCCGGGTATTCGCTCGACCAGGGTTATTTTTTTAAAGCGCGGCCGAGGGCCGCCAACGCAGAAAGGAGTACTACGCGAAAGTACTTCAGTCACACCGGGTATTCGCTCGACCAGGGTTATTTTTTTAAAACGCGGCCGAAGGCCGCCAACGCAGAAAGGAGTACTACGCGAAAGTACTTCAGTCACCCCGATATGATATAAATTTTACAATATTATTATAGATTTTTACTTATTTATTTTTATTAAACATAAATCGCATATTATACATATACATACATATGTATAGTATATATGTATACATATGTATATATACATATGTATATAAACAAAGAAAAATCGTTAAGAATCCTACAAATTTGGTGTTTGAGATGTGGCAACGCTCGTTTTCCTCATAATTGTAAACAATCTAGCCTTTGCAACGATGAGTGTTCTAAGTGATTTTTAAATTAATAAATATAGGTAAAATATTACAAAATAAAAGTGAAATGTGAACTTATTTCAATCTTCAAAGTGTATATTTAAATATAACAAGAGAAAAATGTGAAAAAATTTAGAGAAACATAGAGAAATAACATGTTTTCTTAGTGCAAATTTTTGAATTTTTTTTCTGGAGAAGCTACCCTATCCGCACATACCCCATTTATATGGAAATTCGTTTTTTTTACCCCGCCGCCAAAGTAATCGGAATCGTGCCGCATGTACATATGTACCTATGTATAAATGCAGTGACAAATGTTTTTTAAACCTTATCCATAATACTAATCCTTAACACTACTTAAAAATGCAAATACAAACAAATCCAACAAAACGATTAAACTAACCTTTGCAAAACACGGCAGTATCTGATCCTAACGCTGCTGCAGCGGCCCGTGATCACACAAGCACTCGCAGACTTTTTACTGCAACGGCGCACTTTACTCCAAACTTTCCAATTTTCCACAACTTGCACTACACTTAAAACACTTTTCACAAATTATTTACACTCACACACACTTTTTTCTCATATTTATTACACTTATCATTATTACGCTTTATTTTAAAAAAGATCGCGCCACGTGGTGCCATACAAAACGAGCAAAAACGATAACACGCACAAAACATTTGCCGAACTCGCGAAAAACACTTCTCACCGCCCTCAATCAACACTAAAAACACTTAAATTACCGAATTTCACTAATTAACACTCTTAAATTACTTTTAAATTAAACAATATTACACTTGTTTAAAATATGTTGTCCTTTTGCTACACCTGTTCGCAGCTTTTTTGTCACAACAACGCGAATGTAAACAAAGGCACAGAGCTGCATTGAGATTTGATGATTTTGTTTGGTTATTCTGAATGCCTAAAAAATAGAACCGGTTACTGATTAGTAAAATTGTTATGTAGGTATGTGTGTATATAGTTATAGTTGTATTGTGGTAAGTAATTATAATATTATTAATATAATTATACTATTTTTAAATGTATATAAAGAATATATGTGTTTTTATTTTACTACATAAGGTGCATAGAGGTTATAGCTAATAGCAAGGAGTAAAATAATAATTATTTTTTACAAAAACAAATTTACGAATAAATAACAAAATATATGCACGTCAATATATTTTATAGAAGTAAATATTGTATTTTAGCCGTGAAGAGCTTTAAATGCATAAGTACTTACATTTAAATAATATATCTCCTTTCAAAGAGTTTCTATTTATTTTCTAAGCGATGATTCTTTCGAAAAGCCGTGAATAAGGTGATCTTGCTATCTCGAAAAGCCCGGAGGAAAAGTTCTTGACACATTCCTAATGATAGCTTAAGCACTGTAAAGAAAAAATTATATAATATCAAAACTGATTTGTCTATTATTCAGTAATTTATATGAATATGTACTTATATTATGGTTATTATGCTGAGCCTTAAGGTAACCTATCGATTTTATGGGTTAAAATAAAATAAATTCCGCAAACAAATTATCCCCGAAAGGAAACACGTCTAGCTCAATTTTGAAATATCCAAAGTTGCCTAACAATACGTAAACAATCTATTTTCATTAAAAATACTATCAGTTTTGACCCGTTTAGGATATAATTTGAATATCACGGAAACCTATAGAGCATAAATTAAAAAAAAAATCTTCTTCAGAGAGATTTTTATTTATTCAAAAATTTTTATAATTTGAATGCCTTGTAAAAAAAAGTGAAAAAAAATAATATAATAATTTTTTAAGTAATAATTTAAGAAAACATGTTTTCGACAGTGGGCATTTTAAATATAAAAAAAATTTGCTGAAATAAGTAGCAAACTGTTAGAAAATGTATATTTGGTAAATAACTATGTCAAAAATATGATATAATAACAAGAGTTCAAAATAAAATTGTAGAAGAAATCTGAAAAGAGAAAATATTTCAAGGAGGGTTGCCTCCTGTTTCAAAATAAAAATTATTTTTACTGACCCAAATTCAAGCAGAATATATTGGGGAAGCTGAACTGGAGTAACTATAAGTTTTAGAAGGGTAGCCAAAACGAAATAACCGACCTTGAAAGGTTTAAAAGGGAAAAAATGTAAAAGGGTTGCCACCTGATTCAAAAGTAACACAAAATTTTCAAACCTAGAATTAATCAAGAGAGCACGAAGATAATATGCTTTTGAAAAGGTTGCCACCTATTTGAAAATAAATAATTAAAACAGACTGACATTTCGAAATGTTTTAAGAAGTATTGCCACCTTCCTCAAATTAAACATTAAATTTACTAAACCAAAATTATACAGAAGAACTTCAGAAAGGCTTACAATGAAAAATATTTTAGATAGATTGCCAGCTGTAACTAACTCATAATTAGGCAAATGAGCTTAAAGAAAACTTACATTTTGAAAATATTTTAAGAAGTTTTGCCACCTGTTTCATTAAATTAATTAACACAAAATTAAGTAAAAGAGCTTAAGAAAAAGAGGAAAAGTTAATAGAAGAAAATATTTCTTGAAAGGCTTGCCACCCGATTTAAAATAATAATAAAATTTTTAAACTCAGACTTAAGCAAGAGCACTTGAGAAACATATTTTTGATAGGGTTGCTACCTATTTCAAAATAAATAATTTTAATAGACTTGCATTGCAAACATTTTTAAAAAGTGTTGCCACCTCTTTCAAAATAGTCACTAAATTGTTTAAACCAAAATTAAGCAAAAGAACTTGAGTAAGATTTTCAGTGGAACATATATTTTTGGAGTGGTTGCCATCTGCTTCAAAATAATAATTAAATTAATTAATTAAAAATTAAATAAATGAGCTTGAGAAGGGTTGCCACCTGTTTCAAACAAATCGTTATATGTTTAAACCCAAATTTAAGTAAGGAACTGCATATGTAGTATGTGGAACGCTTACTGATGAAAATATATATTTCGGAAGGGCTGCCACTTATTTTAAAATAATTATTAAATTAAATAACTCAAAATTAGGCAAACGAGCTTAAGCGAAGACTGCTATTTTTTAGAAGTGTTGCCACCTGTTTCAAAATAATCAACAAATTTATAAAGCTAAAATTAATTTAAAAAGCTCCGAGAAGGCTTACAGCTAGAAAAATATTTTTTCTTAGAGTTGCCATCTGTTAATGCTTTAAAAAAATTAAAACAAAAATAATAAATCAATACATACTAAAGAAATAGGTTTTTGTCTTTCACTTCTTACTAATTTTACTTCAGTTCTTAACAGAATGCTTAGCCAAATATCCAAAATGTTATGAATTACAATATTACCTAGCGTATTTTTTTGCACGTAGAGTACGAATAAGTACAACCGAAATAAGTGAAATTTTAAATTACAAAACCAATAGCAATAATTACCAGAATCAATTACATTTTCACAGTAAAAATAAAATTATCTCTTTCACCAGCCCAATTTCGCCAGCTAATTGGCATTTGTGAATGAAATCAGAGATTTTGACAGCGCAAGTGCAGCGAACGAAAGAAAAACGATTAGTTTTTGCACGTGCAACAAATGCGATGCAACCACAAAAAGTATGCGTGACTAGAAACTATTAGATGCTGTAATCTAGATGCGAGTGGATATGGAGGAATGGCAACATAAATGCTTGAATGGCGAGCCCACATATGATTACGGCCAACCTCACTCACTTAAGCGCCACACTTGAATGTGTGTGTACTCGGATGTATGTATGTGTGCACTCGTATGTATGTGTATTGGTATGTATGTGTATATGTATAGATATCTGTGTGCTAACCTGACAATCATCCATTCCATCTAACCACATAATTACCGGGTCTAGCTAGGCGAGCATTTCACCAGCGCCACTTAATTGGTGATATTTGTAGTTGCAACTTGTTGAAATTTGAAATTAATTGCAACGGCAACAGGCAGGCGCTGTGCTGCGCTGCTACACCCTTGAACTGACCTACATAAATCATAATTTTGTAATTTTTACGAAATAAATCATAAGAATGCTATACGCTCGCACAATGTTAACAATAATGTAAGGACGTGTAGGGACGGCTCGACGGCTGAACGGTTATGTGGCATTCGCGTGCGTGCCACAGCCGAAAAGGGGCAGCATGAACAGCGAAAGTGCAACGGTGCAACAAGTGCAACGACAATCCGCATACAGGTGTATAAGGGAATGTATGTGTGTGTGTGTGTGTGTTGTGCATATAAATTGCAAGGCAGTCATTCATCAACGCGGCGGGAAGCCTGTTCGTTCCGTTCGATGTGCGTGCAAGGGACACGCATTTTTTTGCTGTGACTTGATGCTGTTTCGAGTTTGTTTTTTCGCTTGCATTTTTCCACAATTGAGATAATGCGGCAGTTTTGTACGAGGCGGCGGTTGAACGGTAGGCGTATAAATAGCAAAAATGTAGGGGAGGCAGGCTTGTTAGCCGAACCACCGTACACATACATACAAACAAACAAGCGAGTGCTGCAAGGCGGAAGAAGTATTCTGCATGTCGGGTATTTTGTAAAAAAGTGATGTTGTTGTATTTGTTTCCTTAATTGGTGCATTGTCTTAAGAATATGTGGTGCTTTGATATAAACACAGTAAAGAAAAATATGTAGGAAATATGCGGGTATGTAAGTATTGATATAAAAAATGCTCCACATTGCAAAATTTGCATATTTAATTAATGTTTATATATTTGATTACCTTTCCATGTGTTTTTGTAGCCACGTAATTATCAAGACTGTCAGAAATAAAAAAGGAAAAATTAAGGAAATATATGGTATGAAAAAAATGTTAAATTTCCTCGAAAATTTGTACCTTTAATTGCGATTAGTGGCAATATAAAAAACAGTATGAAACAATAAAAAAATCATAAAGAATTTAAGGTGATTGAGCGCAGTTTGGATAGTTAGAATGCAAAGAGAGTGACCAGATCGCATTTCATAAATCTTTTCCTTAATACTATTGGTTTCACTGTATCTCTTTTATAAAGTACAAAGCGTACGAAATGAATCAATTTCTAATTAAAATGTGTTCGGACTGGTTCCTATTGCACATAAAATTAAAAATCCAATAGATGGCGCTGTAGTCGAAGCGCCATATTTTCTTAGTTTGACAATTCAAAACAAAGCTGTAACTACATATGATTAAATGTTTATATATGTATATTTTTTGAAAACTATTCTGATAGGTGGCGCTGAAATCGAAATGTTTTTAGCGTCTATGTCCATATCCCCCGTATGAACAATATCCATATTTCTTTTTTAATATTGTTAATGAATTAGTTAATCAAATACAAAAAAGCTGAACGTGTAGCGTCAAAAGTTTTTGGTGTTAATTAATGGACTACGAAGAAATTCATAAAAGAAGTTCACCTCATAATCTGTTTCGATACTCTGCAATGGCGCCGTGGTGGAAGGGCGAAGAATGTCGTATATACTCTCCCCCCGTGACTTTCGTAGTATAAGGAGGGAACGAAACAGTCTTGTCTCTCCTGGAATATGTAAATACGAAAAGTTTTGTCCATGATTCCAGCTGGCGGCTGAAATCGAGTGGTTGTGATTACTCAACTCGCTGAGGCTTTTCATTTTTCATGAGTTCAGCTGGGTTTCATGCTGCTCAATAGATTCGCCGGCCTGCTGTCAGTTTTTAGGATCTTCTTTGGCGGCGTATGCTGGCTTGAGCCAATCCACGAATACAACCTTCACTCTTCCATCGAGTTTGAATTTGAAAATGTAGTAATCTATGCGTTTTAGGGCTTCATACGGTCCAGAATAGCGTGGTTTCAGAGCTCGCTTTAGACGACGACTAGAGAAAGACGTGGAAACAAATGTAGAGATTTTTGGTTTCCTATGATGTGCTAACGAAACTTTTCGACAAAAATCTGTGGATCCGGTGGCATGTCCGAAAAATTCCCGACCTGCTCCAACGATGCGTATATGGTTTGTGACAGATAGAGATGCGGTGGATGAAAAGAATGCTGGAATTCATAGTGAGTTTGTTTCCGCGTAGTAAATAACGAATAATTGTTTCCCTCTTGGTATTCTGAAAAATAGGTTCTTCCACACCTCTGCGAAATTGCTCATAGTACGACCTCTTCAATGTAATGGGAAGGTCCTCCGTTTAACAGAATTTTTGTTATTTAACATATAGAATATGTCTTTTAATTCAAATGTCGCTTCCAACTTCTTTGAAAAATGTCTCATTTCAAAAATTTTGGTAGGATATTGATTGCTCCACAAATTGGTATCGAACGATTTATTCGTAAACCAAACCGTTTCGGAGATATCGACGGTTGAAGTTTGATTATGTTAAGGCAAGTCTTTTACTTATTAAATTGACAACTCAGTGGAAAAATCATTTTACATAACTTAATTGGCAGAAGGAATCAAAAGTCCATATTCCTTCAAAAATGAAGCCGGTCATGTCATAATGTTACGATTCATGGGCTTTTTCGTTCCTGAATTGAGGGATGTTGATGTGGACGGCCTTTGGTCCCTATATGTTAGTGCTATATACTAGGGCTCTTAAAATTATTCGAATGTGCTGAAAATCGATTATTTGAATATCCGGTTTGTAACTGTTTGTATTAGTATTAACCGATTAATACTATTCGAATCGAGTGTTCTACTGCGACTGACTTGAAACCTTCTCTCTCAGGTGAAACCTGAGGATATGTGAGGTTATTGATTAACGAATGAAAACTAAGCCTAATCGACGATAATTCGTTAAATTCCTTCAGAATGACAAATACGCACTTCTGAGCTTCCTCTTAGGGACTAAAATTCTGCCACAGATCTTAATATTTTCCAGCAAAGGAAGTTGGAAAACATCACGAAGAACTCGAAAACAATAATCGACTCTCGCTTTAATGGCAAAATTTCAATTAATAGAAAATATCAATTACACCAGAGGCAGCAGCAGGAAGAAGGATTACAGTAACTCGCAACTGTTAATAAAATATTGAACTTCACGATAAAACAATGAGAAATATTGGAGAAACCAATTTGTAGTGATGTGACGGCGCGTGGCTGCTGCCCGCACTTTTCGCAAAGCAAATTAGTCAATTTAATTTAATTTACTGGACACGAAACAACAATTCATTGCCAATGAAACGGCTGCACGGCTGCACATGCTGGTCATGCATAAGAAATTGCCTTGCCGCAGGCAACGAAAATCGAGTTATCCAAAAATATAACGGCAAGCCGTATGGTAAGTAAGAAAAACAAGAGTGAAAACGCGATGATGAAAGCAAATAGCGAGGAGCTGCCGCCAACCAAGCCAACAGTTTCAGCTTACGAGCGCTCCATGCGACAAAGTGAGCGGCCGACAACATGCAAATATGTCCAAAAACAATTGCACACATTATTTGTTTGTGTGGAATTACAAGTTTATGCGGAAATATGTACATATGTATAGTATGTCATATAAAATAGGGTGCGTTTTTGGAGCTGTAGCACTTTTGAGAATGAAAGCTGTCAAAGCAGCTGTCAAAGTAGACACAGGTGTTTGACATTTATATTGAGGCAACCATGAGAACACCTCTATATATTAGAGATGAAAAACCTTCAAATAATACCAGAGAAACTCTCCAGGTCTTTTTGTTCTAAAATAGATAACTAACTGCTGTGCTTAGTACGACAAAGGAATTATTGACCAAACCTAACTTGATGATTTCCGTTAAAATCCAGTCGTGGTAGGCGAAAGCTCTTACAATATGCTACATACAATTTCTTAAATGTTGTTTGTTTAACATAAAATCACGTGACCTCTAACAAAACACCCTATATACTTGCTCTGTTCAAGTTACTCTGTCAAGAAAGTTCGTATTTTTATTGTGAAAAATAAATGAACATATGTAAATGTAGTCTAGTGTCATCTATTGTAATTGACATAACGATGGATATTCTTCTTCTGCGAAACTGTATTATAGGAAGTTCTTCAAATTGGATTCCTTAAGGTCTTGAGATATAGAGCTGCGAGAGGAACGTAAATGTGGCCTGATGGATCTAAGATATGTCATCTAGTTTAACTCACCAAACGATGGATACCCTCCTTCGAGATTGTCCTTTAGGTGGTTTTTCTAAAATTAACGATTTTTTAAGATCTAGAGTTAAAGAATTGCGAGATATTATTCCTGAGAAAGCCGAGAAAAAATAACAGTTTTCAATGCAAGGATGGGTAATAATTGAGAAACCTTATACTATTGTCAAACATTTCACAAATATTATTCTCCCAAATATATGATCCATACCTATACATTTTAAAATATTCTAGGCAACTTCATATCTTGAGAGAGATCTTATGTATAATAATTGGAAAAGAGAGATTAAGAATTAAATACATTTGTGTTTTTACCAAGCTTAATGAAGTTATTTCGATATATATCCTAAGTATATTAATATGAATGTCGGTAACTTTCAAAAAAGAACCTAAATTCTCCCTCAATGATCTCAAAACTCCACCGATTATTTACTACTTAGTAAGGCAGAGCTTATCAAAGTCCTTAGGATTAATTAGGCATTGGAGATGCTTTTTAACCCCCATTGAGACCCTCGGGTCTAGCCAGGCATATTTTGTTTTTAAATGTTATTTAAATATATTTAGAGTGTAGCAAACGACTTGCGCTTCCAGGTAGCTGTTTTAAATATTCAAGGAACTATTATAATATTACTTGTCAATATAAATATATTTTGTATAAAAAAAAATTGATGAACGGTTGATTTATACATGTCCAATGTTTGTATGTTTATCTAGGTCAAATACTTTAGCCGCTAGAGCGTTTTAAAGGGAAAAATGTAATTTTCTCAAAATGTTACATTTAAATGAAGAGCAATTTGATTTCAACCAAAAGAGTCAAAAATGTATCTATGTACCGATCTCAAATAACAGACCGTTGTCTCGACCAGGTTAACGGATTTTCAATCCAGACCCCATTTTTCCCCAGAAAGATAACAAGACCTTTAAGAGTGATTATGTATAAAAATATCCAGCGTGCATTGATGTTGATTCCGACCCCTCGAAACAGCACTGTAGTTTCAAGTCTGGTCTATGCCAACTAAGAAGAGTTCGATGACGTTTCAAGAAGGTTTTGGAACACACTTTTTATCTAGAATTGACGTTTAACATGAAGCCATTTCCTAGATACCGGGGAAAGTATTCTGGTTAAACTGCTACTTATCCAGAATAGACCTTTAGATATCAAATATATGTCCAGCGTGCAAGCATATTTTAGCCGCTAGACGTTAGAACAACAACAACAAGCCATTTAAATAGACAGTTTAGCAGAGGTTCAGTTCTAATGACGATGGTTTCTATAAGGAGCGGTGGGAAGGTGTGCGAAAAAAACCTTCCTAGTACTGAAATTGTTTAATTCTTTCAATTCCTTAACCTTTCAATGCTTTCACTTGGTGCAACAGTAGTGCACATTCTTTTGCAAGTTGTCAACGCTGATGGTTGGGACACCTTAAAAGCCACTGTACGAAAAGCAATTTCTCCCCTTACACCAAAACACACATAATATCATTATTATTGTTATTGGCAAGTTGAAAAGCTGATGAGCATCAATTTTGCGGTCGCACCACAGTGAGTAGCCAGCAGACAACAACAAGGATTTGCAACACCATGTCGCAGAGTATCAGGTTGCATTGTCAACGTTGTTGCTTCATTCATATGCCATACATTTGCATTGTAGTTGCATGCATGCGCACACAGACACACTGAGTGCCCGGCCAAAAGTCAACTTATGCCTTGTTGCACTCACTGACCGTTGACCGGTTTAATCGCCGGTGCCGTTTGGCATTCGCATGCCTGGTGGCAGACGAACGACGCGGCATTGGCACGCCACTACATCAACGTCGCGCGGTGTGTGCCGCTTATGCCAAGCCGGCTGCTGCCGCGACGACGGGTGATGCGATGCGACGCGTGAGTGCCAGAAGCTTTTTGCGCACGCTACTGATAAGGCGGCAGCAACGGCCGTGCCGCATGACAGCCGCGTTGATTGCGCTGACTAGCGATCGTGTTGATGTCGTCGTTCGCTTCCATGCGCTTGCACTCATTGTTGTTGACAAAGTGCCGTGGCATTGTTGTTGCTGGCGTGGCTCTTATTGCCGCTGCGGCGGTGGAGCTTTCGCGACACACGACATGTAAATTGCTGACATACACTATTATCCGCATTTTATTTCGAGCTTCGTTTTTTTGGCTTTTTTCTTGTTGTGTCTTTATAATAATTACTATTTTAGCATATTTATTGTTGATTGGACTTTGACTGCGCGAAACAAAGTACTTAAGCGAACAACATGATCAGGTGTAAAGTAAGTCCGATCGTCTATCTATCTACTACTACATAATTTGCTCGTTTGAAAATTGGTTCCCGTGGTGATAGGACTTCGAAACCGTCACATCGGAATGTCTGCACATAAGAAATATAAAAATAGCTCGAACTCTTGCAGTCGTTTAAGGAAAACTTGAAGTTATACTCTTGAAATGTTTGGACTTTAAATAAGAGTTTTTGACGGGATTATAAAAATAGATATCATTATGTTACATGAAAAGCAATAAGGAAGTGAAGATGCCACTAAGTATCTTATTTTATTGCTTCTTTGACCGAAGCCTTCTATTCAAACTGCCAAATTTATTTCAATCGAAAAAAGATTCTTCTTCGCTCAGTTCTCCATTAATATTTCTCAAAGAGGTAATTAAGTTAACAATGGATGTGAATTACATTTAGTTAGTCCTTCGTTTACACTACGGTCTGCCGCTTGTGTTCGCGTGTGTTACGCTGAGAAGAAATGCTAGTTCAATAGGACGGAAGGCAAAAACGATAATAATCCCATAGAAACACACTTTTGCAAAAGTGAGAAAGCAAAAATAGAAAAAGTTTAGCTTCTGACGTTCAAAACCGACATGAATCAAATTTGTATCTTATTTTGGATAAACCAAGCGATAAATCGAGATTTTGAATTTATAGCAGTCACTGAAACTATAAATCGGCTCATGAAAGTAGCTAGAAGCAGCCCAACCAAGTGACATATTATAACACCAGTAATCAAAAAAATAAGAAGGCGTCGGGACCTATAAGCGCTAAATAAAATAAAACTTAATACTCAAGTGCCATAACTGCAATTACCTAAATGGCAGAAGTATTTAAAAAATTAAATGAAAAAATATGTATATATATTAATTAATTATATAGACTTACATACAGACACTTTAGTGTGGTTTATGCATGTGTTTCAAGTTGGCTGTAATTACAACGCCTGTCTAAAAGGCAATTTTGATTTACAACCAAATGCATTTCGGATTGCCTTGTAAGCGTTGTAATCGCTGATCGCTAATCAGCACAACGACGCAGACGACGATGACGACGGCGTAGATGACGATGACGAGCCGGTTGCATAGCCAATAAAAAAGCAGTTGACGGCGCGTGCGCAACTTCACGTCATTGTAGTTGTCACAAGCTAGACATTGTTGTTGTTGTTAACGATATTTGTCGTTATTGTTGTTGTTGCTACCGATACTTGTTGTTGTTGTTACCGAATTTTTTTGCTGTTGTATTTGCTACCGACATTTTTGTTGTTGTTGTTGTTGTTGTTACCGATATTTTTCCTTGTTGTTGTTGTAGTTATTTTTGTCGTCACCATACGCCGCTGCAGTTGATGCTGATGATTTTGTGATAGCATAGAGTGGAATGCGTCTGGATGTCTAAATATACACACGCAGCATAAGTATATACGGTTATACACATATACATAGGTAGATAAGCATAAATGTATGTATGTGTATGTGTGTATGGCACCACAGCCTGCAATCAGTTCGTCGCAGCAACACGTGAAAGTTTCGTCATTAATAATGTAAACGAACACGGTTGACATTGATGCGGCAATGATCCACAGATGCCGCAGACGACAACAACAACAATAGCAACAACAACAATATAGGGTATACAATTAAAGCAGCGCGGCAATAGAGGAGGGCGAAGGAAACATGTAAAATCGAGACAAGTGCATACAGTTATACACCAGCACTAATACACACACACAGCTATATACATATGTACATATATGTTTTTATTGGCGGCGGCGGCGGCAGGTTGTGTTGCGCGCCAGCCGTTGTTATAAGCGGCAGCGACTTGCAAATTATGCGTTGCGAATTAACTCGTTTGGTGGCGCACGCGCCCTGACGCTATCCGATACCGGATCCGCGCCTCCAATACAACGCCACATCGCCACATATGTATACAAACATCCACACACACATAGCCACATGCATTTATAATGTCCGTTGCGCGTGCGTGACAGTTTTTCCGCTCCCCCTTTTGGCTTTTCTAGCTAGCCGTATGCGTCGCTGCAATTTATTATGAATTTTGCGCTTGTTAAGCGTGGCGGAATTCCCGTGTGTCGGCATTTTTCGTCGAGCTCACCTTTTATTGGCCGATTTCTTATTTATTTATTTATTGATAGCACGCAATTTAGAGTTAATTAAAGTTCTGCATATCGACATTGGCGCATTTATCGTTGCAGCATGTGCATAAACTATATTTTAAATGTGGCACATTGGGGCATGCAACCGTTCGCCTTGAGTGTTTGGCGATTTGTCAAGTGGGTTAGGTCAGTGCTGTAGGTGGTCAAAGACAAATAAGTTCGCAATTCATTTGGTAACACTAAAATAACTCTTTGTGAGATCACGATTTTACCATGAGGCTGCCTCGCTTTGTTGCGGCTTTCAATAATCCAGAAGGAAATTGTTATAAATAGAAATGTGTTTCTATCCTCTATGGTTGTAAAAACTTAGATCTCATGGATCACTGTTGCCGCAAACTATCAAAGCCACTGATATAACAGTAAATAAATATATCTCTGTAAGTGTTTTCATTCAGTTGGGCGTTTTTTAGAAGTCTCATGGCAAGTAGCCCGAACTTTATTCTATTCATGAGACTTGGAGCATTTAAGTAGATGTAAGTATAAGAAAAAGCATTAACTTCATATGCTCCAAGAACTATGATATACTTCATAGTGCCATTTGCTATAGCAAGTAGAATATGGTATGTAAAAATAAATCTGAAGAAGTAACCAACCAACGGCTGGAAATCAACGGAGCTTTTGCTAGCTATTACTCACCACTTCGTTTGATATGACAACCTTCAAGTCCAATAAAGGATGTTTAATAAGGAAAAAAAGTATATTTTATGAAGATTTTTATCTTGATTTTGATCGGTCAGTTTCAATGGCAGCTATATGCTATAATGGTTCGATCTGAACAATATGTTCGAAGATTGTATCGTTGGCTGGGCAATAAGTTCTTTCGAATCTGGTGAAGATGTCTTTTCAAAAACAAAAATCTTGTCACACAAAGACTTCATTTTGATCGATTTTATGACAACTATGTCCTACAGTGATCCGATATCGTGTTTCTAATAAATAATTCAAATTAAATAAAGCTTATTAGGGAGAATAGAATGTATGCAGAATTCTATATCGATTGTCAAATATCTTCCTTCCGCCTTTGTGTCTTTTGAATTTCACGGCTATTTGTAAAGCGCTGCAGAGCTCGTATCTGACAATACTATATATCTTGACATAACCTACAAAACGATGCTATGCATGATTAGGATGGATATTGCGTTCAACAGTTATAAACGTGTAAACATGGAGTTCACTAACGCCGAAATTCGCGCTAATTTAAAGTTTTCCTTCGTTAAAGGCAAATCCGCTAAAGAAACGTTCCGTGAGATTAATGGTGTTTTGGATGATCGTCCTCTATCACTTCGAACTGTGAAGGAATGGTTTCGACGATTCAGAGCGGGTAAAGACGACACCATGGATAAGCCAGCCGGCGGAAAACCTGTGACGACGAATACCGATCAAATCATGAAAAACATCGAGTTAGACCGGCATGTGGCAACTCGTGACATCGCCCAAAACATTTGAAACCATCTGCAGAAGGCTGGATACAATAAAATGCCGCATGATTTGACGCAAAAAAACCTTTTGGACCAAATCAACGCCTGCGATATGCTGCTGCAATGGAACGAACTCGACCCATTTTTGAAGCGTATGGTGACTGGCGACGAAAAATGGATCACATACGACAATATCAAGCGAAAACGGTCGTGGTCGCAGGCCGGTGAATCGTGCCAAATACTGGCCAAGCCGGGATTGACGGCTAGGAAGGTTTTGCTGTGTGTTTGGTGGAATTGGAAGAGAATCATCTACTATGAGCTGCTCCCATATGACCAGACGCTTAATTCTACCAACTGGATCGCTTGAAGCAGGCGATCGACCAGAAGCGTTCAGAATTGGCCAACAGGAAGGGTGTAGTGTTTCACCAGGACAACGCACGCAGATCACACACTTCGTTGATGACTCGTCAGAAGCTACGAAAGCTCGGATGGGAAGTTTTATCGTATCCACCATGTAGCCCGGATATAGCACGACGTGGTTATCAACTGTTCCTGTCCATGGCGAAATACCTTGTTGGCGTAAAGTTGAACTGAAAAGAGGCTTGTGAAAAGTGGCTGTCTGAGTTCTTGCAAATAAGGAGGGGAGCTTCTACGTGGCGGGTATTGTGAAGTTGCCGTTGTGCCGTTGCGTTGAATTAAATCTGATCACTGTAACACTTGTTATAAAGCAAGCGGAAGGGAGATATTTGACAACCTATATAAACATTACAGAAATTCCTTTTTTTCAAAGGCGGCCGTTTTTCGGCGATTTCGTGCTTCAAACCGCCCAATAATGCTTTGTAGTAGTTCCTATTGATGCCTCTTTTCTTTTCAAGGTAGTCAATAAAAATTATTCCATGCGTTTCCCAAAATGCAGACGCCATAACATTATCAGTCGACTATTGCATTTTTCTCGCTTTGGAGAAAGTTCACTATGTGTATTCTACTCGGATGACTGTCAATTTAACTTCGGAGTGAAATGATGGATCCATATTTTATCTACCGTCACATATCGACGCAAAAGCATTGGCTTATTACGCTTCAACATCTGACATTTTTTGATATTTTCGTCGGTCACTGCGTTAACCGACTTCGGTGCTCATTTCACTACGTTTAAACATAGCTTACTAATCCTTGACGGTTCAGGGAAATCAACAGTGCAGTGTCCGGAAACTCGTCGTCAACTTTCAACTGTATTTTCCCCATCAAAAAGCAATCTTTTATCAACACGAGATTCTTTTGTATCCATTTTTTCGCAATAACAAAAGTTGTTTCACTCAAAATGATATAATACTGTATACAAACAAATGATCCGAGTGCTGTCAAATTTATACGCGCGTGTTTAGAAATTTAAGTATAACTAAAAATCATAAATATTTAGTTCTACTAGGGTCATTTATGTGGATTATACGACGTTTTATTTTGGACGCTAAGAACTGTGTGGTCACCATTCAAGTTATAAAAAGGTTAGGTTGGATATGGGTATCTGAGAAAAGAAATCCTTATCCAAAGAGCATAATGCATAGATATACTATAGGTATTTACGCCAGCGATGTAAATTTTATACAGTTATGAATCAGGTCAAAGCCTTAACTATATGCTTGATATACCCGCTTTTGTTCAAATTTTATAACTCACAAGCTCACCGAACTATTTTAATAAGGTTTGCATCATAAAATTTGCAAGGCATCTTCTTGGTCTAGTTTTTAAATAGGCGCAACCTGGAAACGACCATGCTTTCTCTACTCAATTTTATTATTAGAAACTAATTATACTTCTCAATAGATAGAAGAGGCTTCCAGAAAAAATACGAAATGAAACGTGGAACTTGACCTTCGGAATTTTTGAAAAAATTGTCAAATCGGATCGGTTTATACCATTCACTACGACTAAGAGAACATTACTATGAAACGTTCACAACATAGTCAGTTTGAAGTAATCCAAATGGGCGCCGATTTTCAGCTGGACATGGACTTTCGACGAGGCAGCAATCAACATTAAATATATGTGGAGTCTTTTCCGCTACTACAACAAAACCAATAACGTTAATATACATATATTAATTTAAAATTTTATGAGTTTGTTTCACTTCGTGTAAAGCGATCGACGCCCAATAACGGATAGCATCCCCTCATTGCATACTCTACTCTCTAAAAATAATTTGATTTACTTTACTTTAATCCACTCTTATTCACCGTATTTATTAATCGTAAACTCACATTATCTGACTTACAGTATATATTTATTTAATGAAGATGAAAGCTTTACAAAATTCTTGTTAGAGCCCCTTTCATGAATATATTCATTCCAATAACTATATGTTACCAATTCATAGATGAGATCATTATATCATATGGATACTTGTTAACTTATAGTAATTTAGAATTAGTTTATAACTTCTGGTATGTCGAACATTTTACGGTACAAACCATTATATCTTATTGAAACTAAATGCAGACGCTAACTACAACTAATCTGACCTCACCTGACTTCACAATATGCCGATAATGTTGCGCATTAATGATCGCTCAGACAGCCTAGAGTGTCTAATGTTTGGCTATATTTTTTTAATGTTTTTTGGATTTGTTGTACTGTGTCTAATATTTCTTTCTTCAATCGCCTGCTGTTTTCGAGCTAATTTTATGCGCTGCTCTACTTACTGCCTCATTTCCTGCATGCAAGCGTATTCATAGACCGCAATATATACATAGTATGTATGCTTGTACATGCATACATATGCATATGAACGACCATGCAACAAATCTAGTTTTACGTTGCTTTTGATGAAAAAAATTGAAATTGGAAGCAAGCTTCCAGTAGCCGTGATCGTCTAGTGGTTAGGACCCTACGTTGTGGCCGTAGTAACCCAGGTTCGAATCCTGGTCACGGCAATGCTTGCCAGAGGCATTGTCACGGTTGGAAGTGAATATTTTTATTAAATTTTTTTACTAAAAGCTTAGTTTAAATATATTGTACTCTATGAAAGCTATTTGAAAATTGAGTTGTTGACAAAATTGCGCTTGTCTCATCGTCCAATAGTTTTTTTTTATATTATTTAGAACGTTTTTGGTATAATATCAGTTAGGTAAAATGTATACTTTAAAATTTGAGAAAAATCGCCAAACATATGGGAAGAGTTATCAAGATGATGATCAACCAGTTGGTTGATGTCTTCGTAAAAGTAAAAGCTGGTATCAATACCGTCTAAGAAATGCGATGGACAAGACAAGACGCAGACGAGGAGATCCTTGTGACATTTACTACAGCGCACATACTTGTATGTATAAAGAAGCGCAAATTCGGTGGTGAGAGAAAGGCTCAGTTGTCGAGTGCTGGCTTTCACTCCAGTGGATGAGCGTCTAGTCACAATCCGCAAAAGAGCAACATTTTGATTTTGATTTTTTTGATTTGCGCCCACGCTCCGATGAAAAAGAAGGACGATAGATCAAAGATGCCGTTTGTGAGCGGCTGGAGCGCGCTTATGAAGACTGCCCCGCCACGATGTAAAAATTTTGCTTGGCGAATTTAACGCCAGGGTGGGCAAAGGAGGCATCTTCGGTACAACAGTTGGAAAATTCAGCCTGCATGGCGAAACTTATCGAAATGGCTGAACGATTCCTAGTACTAAATTCCAGCAGAAGAAAATTTATTAAGCTACTTGGCTGTTTCCGGATCGAAAAGTTCGAAACCAGATCGATAAGAGACGACATGTCTCCAGTGTTCTTGACGTGTATTCGCTCCGAGGACTTAACATCGACTTGGACCACTATCTTGTGAGCAAACACACGAATAGTACGACGTCTAGACCCTACTATGACAACCGACAGACTTGCACTCCTGCTCTCTGACAACACTCATCAGCAAATCGGTATAAGGTAACTGTGAGAGGGCATTTCAAGCTCTTTACGTACAACAGCTAGCGAACCCATTAGTTTTCGTAAAGGTTACCTGATACAATGAGGACCGTCGTATCGTAGTGCAGAGAATACGGGCAGCATACCTCGTAATGTTCCGATCGATCATAACACGAGCGGTGTGGGATTGATACAGAGGATTGAAGGAGGAGGCGAGACGCATATGCAGACAAAACATAACGAAGCCGAAATGCGTGATTATGTTGAGCTTGAGAAGCTGGCAGACAGGGGCAATGCTCGAAAATTCTACGTTTCAAGACCGAAGCATACTCTTTTAGAACCAAAGAGGTCAACTAGTGACTGATATTCAGAGTATATTGAGGTTATGGATGTAACACTTCCCCAGACTGCTTAACGGCAGTGAAAGTGATACATCTGGAGATGGCGAACTCGATTCCCCAATCTATGACGATAGAACAGATGTTCCATTGCCCGACTATGAGGCGGTTCGAATCCACCTAACCTTACAATCTGTGCCAATTAACGTCGGATAAGCCTTCTTAATATCGCGTATAAAGTCTTATCGAGCGTAGAGTGTGAAGGACTGAAGTCAGCCGTGAAGAAACTAATTGGACCATATCAGGACCTGGAAAATCTACAATTGAATAGGTCTGGTTGTGAACGATGACAAGACGAAAAGTCTCCTGTTCTTAAAAAAACAGTCATCGAAGTCGCGACTTAGTTCACACGTCACTGTTGAGAGTCATAACATCGAACTCGTAGATAATTTCTATCTTGGAACCAGTATCAACACCAACAAAAATATCAGCCTTGAAATCCAACTCAGAATCACTCTTACCAACAGGTGCTTCTTCGTACTGAGTTGATATGACAAATGAATTGACAAATATGTAAGGTGCTCTCTCGACGATCAAAGACCAAACTCTATAAGTCCCTCATTATTCCCGTTCTTATATAAGATACGAATTGTTTTATTGTAGTTAGAGTTCGGAAAATATTACACGCATGTTCCCAAACTATGATCTGACTTCAAATCATGTAGTTTTCGAAAATCCGCGCGCACACTTTCGCTTTACAAAAACAAAATAATATTAAAAATTCATAAATATTGCCTTGGGATCAGACATTGATACACAATTTCATTCGCAGCTACACGCTTTTTGTCCAGCTTTGCGGTTTTGACGTGCCAATGGTGATATTTATGGAATTTCTGGTGATAAGTTATGGCAGCTAAGTGCCATAAATCCGTTGCGCGTCTTATCAGGGCACAAAAAATAATAACAACCACAATGGCAGAAAAGCAAGCAGCAGCGCTGACTTAAAAGACGGAAGAGCAACAACAATGCTGCAAGAGCGACTTGACTTTGCGTTCGAACGCCGTCAATCGTCAATTGTTTCCTGCAATATTGTACAGTGTTACGTGCGTATATCTGTGCGTTTGTCTGTTGGCGTCTTGGCATATAAATATTGATTTGTTTTTGTATATGATGTGCTGTCATAAAAGTGCGTTTGCAGCGTTTGCAACATTTTTTGACAGTTCTAATGTGATTGATGTTTTGTGGCAAGGCTTGAGCGCATATTTTTTGTTTAAAACTGATTTGCACTTAGTGTGAAATTGAATTGCTGATGCATTTCTCATGTCACAAAGTTATGCGATCATTCGGCGGCCGACTGCAATGCAATGAATTGAGGGTGAATTGAGAATGAATTGAGAATTTATCGCCTATTGATTAATTGTAATGTCGCACTTTGGATTTTATTGTTGGTCAGCGAAAGGGACATCAATGCAACGAAGTGAATTTATTTGCACGAAATTTATTTTGAAAGAAGTAAAGGAAAGATACAAGCCCACAACTTGAAGGAAAAAAACAATTTTTTATTACTTCAACTACACTGAACTGGTACTAGCCATAAACAGCTTGCATGCAGCGTTTTCTGTCACTAGTTACTACCGGTTGGAGATTCCGCTGAAGGTCAACAATTCTTGAAAGTCAGACACTCTTTCGCAAATGTCACCAAGTGCCACAAAGGCATTCAAAACCGTTTAACTGCAGGCACTCATTATTAGTTTACAATTATCTCATTCACTTGCCTCTATATCTAACCATCTCTGTTTCTCTCTCTACTTCTAACATACTTTCATTGTCTCAGTACCTCTAACAGGCGTACATTGTCTGATTGTAATGTCAGCATTGTCAACCACTGGCCACTTGCGGCGTTCAGCCTTAGATTGTCTTTCCATATCCCTACAATTCTGTGTTCTCCAGTTCTCTATAGAACTCTCTACAGACTCTACAGGCTATGTCTGTCACTGAGTTGCTAATGTTCAGTAGCCTCCTGTTGTTAACACCAACTCGGCGCAGTTAGCTTAGGTGAATGTCATAAAATGCTCGTCTTTGACAATTTAACTGTTATTAAAGTGTGATTTAGCCAAAATTGCTTAGCTTTGTTGCAAGTAACTACAATGAAATTTCCGTAGAATAACATGAAATCAAGTGTCCTCTGGTTCACTTTGAGAGTACTTATATAAGTTATTTGATGAAAAGGTTTGTTTGTTTATTATCATTCGAAAGAACATTCTTTGGCATTTATTTTTTGAATATTATCTCTTTAAAATGTTGGCCGCGGCTGAGATGGTCCATCCGTGGAGTTAAATTTCCGATGGCTCGTTCGAGCATTTCTACTGGTAACTGGCGAATGACTCGCGTGGTGTTTTGATCCAAGGCCTGAATCGAACTGGGATTGTCTGCATAGACTTTAGACTTTACTTATCCCCGGAAGAAAAAGTCTAACGGAGGATATCACATGCTCACCGAAGTGTTCTCTCTATAAATCCATTGATTAATGCGATGTGTGGAAAGTGGTGCCATCTTGTTGAAACCAAATGTCGCCGAGATCACGAGCTTCAATTTCAGACATCAAATAGTTGGTTACAAGTGCGCGATAACTATCGTCATAGACGGTTATGTTCTCACTGGCATCATTTTTGAAAAAATACGGGCCGATAGACCACAGCAAACCGTTTTTTTTTCTCGATGAAATGGCACATCTTGAAGCTGTATTTTGTACTCTTTCAATTGACTACGTTATAACGAAAAGTACGCTCAGTAGATGCCAAAATTTCTATAATGTCATACAAGAAGGTGAAACTTTGAGATGATATCCCACTACATCGAGTTTAACGTTCTGTGATAGTTCTAATATAATATGTAAATTAGAGTGATTAAAAAAAAACACACATTTTTTTTTCGTTTGGTACTCGGAAAAATAGGTTCCTTAGAGGTGTCTAAGAAAGCCTCTCCTAACATGAGTTTTTAATTGTGACGGGAAGGTCCTCCTACATACACTTTTCTATTTTTTCTTATTATCAGATAGAAAAATTTATATCTCGCTTCCAACCACTTAAAAAAATATATTGTTCCTTAGATTTTGTAGGAAATTGAATGCTCTACAAAAAAGGTCTATTATGATTTTTTCGTAAACCCAAACGTTTAAAAGATATTAACAGTTAAAGTTTGATTATTTTGGGGAAAATTTTTTATTTCTTATGAATTTTATAACTCAATGAAAAAAATTATTATGATATTTTTCCGAGTGGATACCAAACGAAAAAAAAAATTGTTTTTTTTGAATCACTCTAATGTAAATATTTATGTCTTGAGTCATGTCAGGTCGTAAGGTTGATCCAAATTTGATGGATTTCACTTTTTTCCTTTGTGTTCCCAAAAACTACTAAAATGTTTTAAGACAACCACAAATTTATTAAGGCGAATAGTATCAATTCCAGCCACTTTATTGGGTTCGTCCAAGATCTGTCAATAAGAATTTATTTCACTCTTAGTCTTGATTGACTTTGCTAAGTGCATGCAGTTCAGACGACCCCTTCCTGTTCACTTTGGGTTCGAAGGATTACGCAGTCGCAAAAGTTTTGGTTGTTGGCCAGCAGTTGCCGAACTCATTGGACGACCATAGCTAGAATGCAAGTGGACAACGGACAACCGACTCATTTCTAGTCGGATGTAATTGCGGTAAGGATGCGAGTTTGTTGTAACCGAGCACCCATACAAGTCTGATATAGTAAAGCTTGAAGTTATTGCTAATGAGGTCATGTAGTCCTTGACTAGTTTTGAGCGCACAATCAGTGAGCTCAACGGCAGTATAGTCGCTCGTATATCTGGGTGGATTCACACGTCTTTGAAGAAGGTTGCACTTCGCACCAGTACGTCTACCGCTATCTTGATGGCTGCCAACTGCGCTTGAAAGACTCTAGCTACAGTGGCTGGGTATCTTAAAACCAGAATTGATGGAGTGCTCCCGACAGAAGAATCTAATTATTTAGGTGCCACTTCGTCAAAAGGCTTGAAATACTTTTTTTTTAATTTTTCTTTGTTCAGAGCAGAGAGAAATTTGGAAAAAATGAGGACAGACTACTTAGAGATACCCAAATCTCAATTTAAAGAATGTTTCGAAATTTTAATCATCAATATCCATCAAGTTTCACATTGTTACTATATGGACTTGCCTTTTAGTAAGTTTTGTCGACAAGGGTTAAGTGGTTTGTGAGACATGTACAAGTATGTATGTAGTTACATTAAATTTATTATGTGTGGGGTGATGCTATGCACATTTTTTTTAATGTTTAGACTACAGATGTGCCTCTGAAACTAAAAATTAGCTTTGTATTTTCACTTCGAAGCTTTCTTATATCACTTTATAAGTTTTCTACTTATAAACGATATTTTGCGGGCTGGGCATCGGCCCGAGACAATATACCACCCTAGGCAAATGCCGAATTTTCTGCCCCTTCTAAGCTGACTTAACAACCGGTTAAGGGTATAAATATGAAAAAATTAGCTAAAAAATACATGAGTCCTTTACGGCCTAATGTGCTGCTCATTTGTCCAAACCGTCCAGAGACTACAGGTTATAGCTGCCATACAAACTGATCTATCGGTATTAAGTCTTTGTAAGGAAAACTTTTTTATTTGGCGAAATATCTTCCTGAAATTTAGCATAACTTTTTTATTTTAGACAGCAGTAAAACAATTTTGAAAATTTTTCAAGTCGGACAACTGTAGCATATAGTTGCCATACAAACTGAACGATCAAAATCAAGTCCTTGTATGGAAAACTTTTTTATTGGAAGAGATATCTTCCTGAAATTTAACATAAATTATTTCCTTAAAGCAACACTACAATATTTATGGAAAATTTATGAATCGAACGAATATAGCATATAGCTGTCATACAAATTGAACGGTCAAAATCAAGTTTTTGTATGGAAAATATTTTTAATTGCCGAGATATCTTTCCAAAATTTAGCAAAGCTTATTTTCTTAGGATAACAGTACAATAATTTTATAATTTTTTCAGATCGAACTACTATAGCATATAGCTCCCATACAAACTGAACGAAAAAATAAAGTTCCTCTATGGAAGCTTTTTTATTTGTGAATATTATTCTAACTTCAGTGAAGTGTTAACTTTAACTACTTTCTTATTTTTGCTTTAAAAATATACATACATTTTATTTCTCAGTAAATTTACTCTTAATCCCAGAAATATTATTAGCGAAATTTTCAGTTAATTATTATAGAAGGCACCTACATTGAAAATAGCAATATGGACCACTAAGTCACCTCTGAAAATTGAGCAGAAATTGCTTATAATTTATTTCCAGTTACATCGTGTTAATGCTAATGTACAAAAATACATATTCATAGCAGTTTTTTCGCATATCGCGCCACACCATGCGACCAAATGCGCATGCGCACGCACACACACACGCTCTCGTGCACTTTTGAAAATTGTAAATTATTTAACTTTATGCGTTTCAATTTAAATTAAAAACTCCGATGGCGGCTTATTTTAAACGTTTCGCTTATTATTGCTGGCTGTCGTCGTTGCTACCTGTTTGCTGTTGCTGTTGTTGCCGCCGCCGCTGCCACTACTTCTGCTTCTACTATTACTACTTATGCCATTGCAGCGTCGTCATGCAGTTGTTGTTTTTGTGTTTGCTCTGCCTCGCACTTGACAACTGACTTGCGCCACTCCTCCCCCCCTTCGCAACCACTCAACTGCGAGCACTTAATACCATCAACAGAAGCGATTAAATGATTTCATTTCTGTTGCTGTTGCTGCTGTTGTGCTTGTTGTTGTTATTGCTGGCATTGTTATTTTTGTGCTTTTATATAAACTCAGCTAAATGTAGCAGCAACACATTTTTTGAATTGGCGGCAGCAGAAAAAAACGCGCAGTGTTGTTGTTGTTGGCAACCGGTTGCCTGCCAATGCAATTGTTGTCAACATGTGCGCGATTGTTTGTTGTTCTTGCTGCGTTTTTGCTGCGGCAATGCATTGGCTCGTTGATGAAGATGTTCGTCGCGGTAACTTAATAGCGGTTAGTTGTTGTTGTCGTTGGCGGCGTTGGTGCTGTTTGCTGTGGCTACAATCGAGCGAGAGCCCAGCAAATGGCCAACAACAATTGGGTGTCGACAGTGGAGTCGCTTGTTGCGCATTGTGGCAAGTGCCGGACTGGCCGTATGGCTGCCTGGCTGGCGAGTCGACAGTCGTTATCATTATCTGACACAGAAATTTAATATTAATTATGTTGACATGTTGGCTAAAACATATTTCTTATGATAGGTCGCGTTGCCAACAACACTCTGCTGCCGTCGTGGTCATTGTCATTTCATTTTTCCTGCAATTGTTGTTGTCGCAATTCTTTTCGCTATATATTTCATATTACTCCAGTTGTTGTTGTTGTTGTTAATATTGTTTAAAGTGCTGCTGCCGCATGCATCTCATTAATTATGCGTTTGCCACTTGCCACTTTTGCCACACCAGCAATAACATTCGAAAGTGAAAGCATGCGATATTTTTCAATTATTTACAAATACCATTATACATTCATAAATACATTCCTGTGGTCATATGAAATAGTAGTTCAAGTGGTCTGAAGGAAGAAATAATTTTATTTGTGGCGATTTATAAGTTAAAGCAACTTAACATACGAAGCCTCTTTCGAAAAATGATCACTTGGAATTCAGACCTTCTGTTTTGGCTAAAATATGTTTTGCTGGATCCGATTGGATTAAAACTTAAACCTAATTGTTCATACATATCTCTCAAAGGAATACAAATATAAAAATAATTTGTTCAGCCCTACCATCTGATTCGTCTCTCAACTACCCTAACTTTTCAAGCTCTTGAAATTTGAATATCTACTCGAGAAAACTTGCCCTGGGCCAACTGAATCAATCACCGAAGCCAGAATACCCTCTACAAATAAAAAAAACTTCATATAAGAACCAACGAGTGATCCAAGTAGAGGTACTTTTTCAATAGCCCTTTTTTGACAGATCAGGCGTTAGTCGTGTGAAGCTGTAATGCAATTTTTGTTCAGTATTATTTTGGCATGACTTACGCCTGAACAACGTTTACAATTCATTCAACTTTATTACGAAAATTCACGTTCTGTAAAGAATGTGTTTCGGGCGCAGCCTTAGCTGAGAATGCCGTAAAGAGACGATTCGTCGCCGGTCGCAGAATCTTAGACTGACGTATGGAACGACTTGGTACATTTAACGTCGAGATATTAAATTGAAAGCGTATCTCATACAACTTGTGCAAGAACTGAAGCCGCTCGACCTTCCGAAGCGACATTGCCTCGCTCTATGGGCTCTTGAAAAGTTGCAAGAAGATCCAACGTTTTCGAGCCAAATTTTGTTCAACGAAGAGGGCCATTTCCGGCTCAAATAAGCAAAATTGCCATATTTGGAACAAAGAGAAACCTGAAGAGATTCAAGAGCTACCATTTTATCCAGAATTACAACGGTTTAGTGTGATTTGTGGGCCAGCGGAATCTTCGGCCTCAAAAATTATGCCGGTGAAAACGTAACCGCCAATGGCGATCGTTATCGCGCCATCATATTCGACTAATTGACGCCTGAAATTGAAGCTCGTGATATCGGCAACATTTGGTTTTCTGGTTAATTAGCCAGCAAGATTGTGTGATATCATGCCGTTTGAAAGTCTAAAGTCTGGTCATGCGCCAGTTACCATTCGAAATACTTGAACGAGTCATCGAAAATTGAACTCCATGGAAGGATCTTTAGGGACCTAGCCGGGACCAAAATTTGAAAGGGATAATCTTTAAAAAATAAATGCCAAAAAATGTTCTTTCGAATGATGTTTTTTCTTTAAACAAGAAAAGAACATTTAAATGGAGCGCCCTTAATTTGATTGGTCATTTTGAATATCGATCTAAAAAATTTTTCTTGAGCTTATATCGTTTCCTGGGACAGTAATCTATGCCTAATTTTGTGAACATATCCCGTGAAAGAAAGAGCTTGATTTCGATTGTTCAGTTTGTAGGACAGCTTGTACTATAGTGATCTGATATTGGCGGGTCCTACAAACGAGCAGCTTCTTGAGAAGAAAAGGACGTTTGCAAAATTATGGAGAGAAAATGCTGAACGGCAGTGGAAGCATAGCTCCTGGGGATGGTGAACCTGATTCCCCAATCGATGACGATGGAAGGGATGTTCCATTGCCTGACTATGATGAGATTCGAATAGCAGTTACTCTTGTAAAAAAGATAGTACTATTTGTATGAGAAGCACGGACTTAAGCCTCAGATCTACATTTTTGTGATCTATAAAAAGCCAGGTCATGTCGTCCGAATGGACTAAAAAACACTCCAGTTCTGAGAGTACTCGACCCAGTACCCTTCGGGGGAAACGGATGAAGAGGAAGACATCCACTTTGTTGAAAAAAGCTGGTGGAGAAGAACCTGGCCACACTTGGAATCTGAAATGGGCGCCAAAGAGAAAAAAGGAAGAACGTCTGACGCGCTGTTATAAACTTGGCTATAATCGCGTAGGAGGTGATGTTTTTTTTAAGCGATCGGACATTACTTTTCGAAAGTGGCGTCATCGAGCGGTAATCTAAATTTTTAGTCATTCGTAAGTAATTTTATAAGAGGCTTACCCCTGCCGACTCTATTAATATTATATGCCATATAATACACTCTGCAACCCATAGTTATCTTCTCATTAATACTATACATACTTATAGACATGTTAAATAATAAGTTGCTTGCCTGCCAATAACCAACAACAGGCTCATTATTCTTCTGTGTCGATACAGATTGGATGTACTCGTACGCTTTCTAAATTCGTTGTCTTTATGGATGTTACAAGATAAGCATATCAATGCAAGAAAAGTGTTGAACAAATTTATGGGTGCAACAATAAAAATGGAATTAATTTAAGAAAGGAAAACGGGAATAAATTATAATTTTACGGTCAAAGATGAAGTAGACGAAACGAGCTTTTAAAATAGAGTCGCTGCGTTATTGTAAAAGTGATACCGAAATTTACAGCTGAGAAAAGCAGTGACTTTGCTAGTTACTTAACAGTTCAGTAACCCAGAAGATACTTATTTAAAGAATTGGTAACTACTTATGAGAAATGTATACAGACTACGCGCTCACTAAATATTTTTAATCGAAAATAAATACTAATGATACTTCAACCCATGAAGGAATAAAAGGTTCAGAACTTTAGGGATTCTTTTTAGTTAGATACTGATAGAATATTATAAATTATAAACCAGATATTGGGTAGTCTTTTCGTATTTTTTCAATTCTTAAAGCTTAAAGATCTTAACATTCGTCATCAAACGGTTTTGAATCATTTTGCAAAGGCTGGCTACAAAACCAAGCTCGATGTTTGGGTACCACATGAATTGTCTGTGAAAATTTTAATGGACCGAATTAACTGATTAAACGCTAGTGTTACATATATGTAACGCTCCGATCTTTCACATAAATCTACGACTTTTTCGAAATGCAATTTTAAATGTTCCAAATTATAAATTAGAATTGAACTGAACAAATCAAAGAATAAGTGTGTGCTATATTTTGCCCTTTCCGTTCAGTGTAGCAAAATTAGTAGCGCAGTGAACACGAAGCCGATTTCATACACCTAAAAAAACTGTCGAAATGGGAACACGTTGTCGGTAAGTACGATTTTTAATAAAGTGTCACCGATTTATGTGAAAAGAGTGTTTTGTATATTTTGATAGTGTTTGAAATTTTATGCTAATAAAAAAAAAATTGAAAATGACTGTATTTGTAGGATTTTTTTTTCGTCTTGTGTAGCTGTGACATATATGTCACGTTCGCGGGTTCACCTTATGAATTGTATAACTACATATATATAATATACATATTTATGTGCGTGTTCTTCCGTTATTAGGGCAAAACTAACTGTTGAAGAAGTTCGCGCAGTTTTGGACGAATTGACAAATAATGAAGAAGAAGTGGAAGCTATATATATAGAGGCTCCTGACGCTGGTGCTCTTTCAGGTGATGATTCGGCAGATGAAGACGGCGGTACTTTGGAAAACTTGTCACATACACAGCTTGTCGAGGATTGTGAAATTGTTACAAGAAAAAATACCGACTTTGAAGAGAACCCCGACTTTGATATGGACGCTAAAATTTTAGACTGCTTGAATCATTCTATCTCAGAGTTAGAAGTAAACCTTTTGGAGGAATCATATGCTTCTCTGCAGGCATCGAAAAAGCCGAGTACATCCCGTTCAACTCAAAAGCCTAGGGAACAAACCAATCTCGTCATCGTAAGATAACTGTAGGTCAGTCACATAGTAAGGCTAAGAGAGCAAAACCATCCTTTACGTGGGTCGATAATAATATCGAACCTAGATCTCCAATTTTTCCTGAGGGTAATTACAGTGACTGCAGCAACCTAGAGCCATGTGAGCAATTCCAAAAGTTTTTTGATGATGAATTATTGCAAATGCTGTGTGACGAGTCAAACAGATATTCGGTCTTAAATAATAATGGGAGCCCAAATATTACAGTTGGAGAAATGAAAGTATTTTTAGGAATTCTGATAATAAGTGGATATATCTATTCTCCAAACAAAGAAGCTGAGGCGTGATATATATTTTTGGAAATCTACACTTTATTGACCCCGGAAAGACAGATTTATCGGATAAAATATGGAAATTGAGACCCCTAACTGATGCTTTGAAAGCGAATTTTGCTAAAAATATTCATCCAGAGCGGAATTTGTCCTACGATGAATCTATGGTGGAATACTACGGCAGGCACGGTTGTAAACAATTTATTAGAGGCAAACCGTTGAGATTTGGTTATAAAATGTGGTGTCTAAATACGCCTTCCGGTTATCTTCTAAACTTCGAGATGTATCAGGGAAAAACCCTAGGACGAACGAAGAGTACGCTGCAAACTATGGAAAGAACGCTGCTCCGTTGTTTTCAATGATCGATGAATTCGATGAAACGTGGAAGCCACTTCCATTTCAATTCTGTTTCGATAATCTCTTCACTTCAATTCCTGTTTTGGTTGGATTAAAAAAAATGGGATATGAGGGAACAGGAACAATTCGGCAAAATTCAATACCAATCTCTTGCCCTTTGCCACTGAATGATAAGTTGAAAAAAAAAGGAACGTGGTTATATGGCTAGTTCCCGGATTCCTGAATGCGATATTACAGTCACGAAATGGGTAGACAATGCAGTAGTTTCCGTTGCATCAACTTTATTTGGGAAGGAACCGGTAGGGACAGCTGGAAGATACTCTAGGGCAGAACATGCTCGAATTCAGGTTCAAGTCCCCAAGGCTATCGTAATGTACAATAAGAATATGGGCGGAACAGACCGTATGGACCAAAACGTTAACGCTTACAGGATTGGAGCTAGAGGGAAGAAGTGGTGGTTCTCAATTTTTACCTGGTTGGTTGATGTCTCCATTCAAAATGCTTGGCTCTTACATAGAAAAGGCGGACACGGGCTAACCCAGCTACAGTTTAGAAGAACCATTGCTAATCACTTTTGTCGTACTTATGGACAAGTCCGAGGACCATGGGGATTTAGACGTCCGGATTCGCAAATTGAGCTTGATGCTAGATATGACCTAATTGGCCATTTCATAGTTAGAAATCCTACCAGGAGACGCTGTGCTGGAAACAACTGCCAGCGATCAATAAACACCAAATGTGTAAAGTGTGACGTAGGTTTGTGTGTGGATTGTTTCTACAACTTTCACTTTAGACCAGTTTGAGTTTTCTTTCTCAACCAAAAATTGATGAATTTTCATAGGTTTGTACTTGTTTCGTTTTCTTTTTGTAAACTTTATAATTAAAATAATAAAATTGATGAATTAAATCCAATGGAAGTGTTTATTTACATATTAGTATCAAACATTGTATTACATAACAGAAACCCGCGAGCGTTACATATATGTCACGGGTCGTGCAGACCCCCCCGGATAGGGGTCGAACCTTTTGTTTGTAGTTTTGTGTACATATCAACCCTTGTAGTATCCACACAAAGTTTGGTTCCTCTATCTTTGCTATTTAGCTTTCGCGTTTAATGGGTTAACATATGCGGTTTTTTGCTGAAACGAAATGAAATCAAACCTTTCTGAATTCTGAAGCGAATGGTAACAGGAAACGAAAAGTGGATCAAATGCGACAATAATGTGCGAAAAAGATCTTGGTCCAAGCATGGTGAAGGTCAACAAATAGTCGCAAAGCCAAGACTGACGCCTCGAAAGGTTATGCTAAGGGTTTGGTGGGAATGGAAAGGAATCATCCACTATGAGCTGTTCCAGCCAGATGAACGATTGATTCTACATTTTTTTATCAACAACTGATAAGATTGAAGCAAACAATCGAAAAAACGGCCAGAACTCATCAACAGAAAGAACTTCGTCTGCCATCAGAACAACGTCAGACTACACACATCTTCGATGACTCGGCGAAAACTGGGAGAGCTTGGCTGGAAAGCTTTGATGCATCCACCATACAGCCCTGACTTTGCACCACCGAACTACTATTTGTTTCGGTCAATGCATAAGTTTCTTAGTGGAGTAAATTTGGCTTGAAGAGAATCAGAAAAGTTTTACACTGATGGAATAATGCCTCCAGCGGAAAAATAGCAAAAAGTGATCTACCAAAATCGTACATATGTGGTTCTTTAAAGGTCGTTGAAAATATAAAAAAATAAGTTGACGTTTGATTAGAAATACGAAAAGACTTTTTCGACTACCCTATATTTTTCGATGCCACAAGCGAGCCATTCATCCAAAAGACCTGAATCTTATGCAAATACGATGTCGGGTAGAGGTTTTTATGAGTTGCTTTACAATGCAGCCGAGGTCCCTACATTCAGCGAACGCAGCTTTACTGACATCGAGACAAGGATTTATGAGTATGACGTCGAAATGGCTCAACAATTTAGCGAATTTGGTTGATATATTCTTAACCATGTAGGAATGTCGATAATACAGAAAGAAAACAATTACAAAACAAACAAATAAAATTAAATAAAATTGAATATAGCAGTGGCCGGCTCAAACAATTTCACACTTTACCAAAATAAGTGTCTTTTTTTTCTTGCGAACATAGGACAGCCGTTTCTTTGCAACGATAGGCGGAAATCAACTGTTTTATTTAACAAATTTTGATTAAAGCATGCAACCGGATATGGAAAATAGCATCAGAGCTAACACAACGACATTTACAGCACGCACCACACCCCATTTGGCATATATATACATATATATAGCCTTTTCTGCCCAACAAATTGCGAAAGAAACTAAGAAAACGTATTGCGTACTACAAAGGAATAGATACCTATGATCAGGCCGAAATCACTATGGCATTAGATCATACAAAAGTCTTGTTAAATGCATAAAGAAGCGTTAAATGACACCCAGCATGTCGGCGACCCATTGTCGCTTCGTCTAGTGCGCATGTGTCCGAGCGCAACCATTTGGCTTGCTGCCTGTAACCATAGCGAAATTTTTTTTATTACCGAGCATATAAAAATGATTATTGTCAAAGTCAAGCGAAATCGAATCGTGTTTGTTTTTACGAAAGGTTAAGGACATTTTGGGACGTGCCGCGGCGCACCACATGGCGTGTGTCCTCTAGCACAACGCACTGTCACAGCTAGTACATGGTGAACAAACTGTATGAGCGCTAAGACATGGAATTGTTTTTGTGAAAACTGCGAAATTCCAACAGTTGGAAGACTTGTCGTCGCCAATTTTTGACTTTTGGACCACTTGTGGTGTAGGCGTTTTGTTGTGCCACATTGTATAGTATAGTATATATACTAGTATAGAGATATGTATAGCATATGCTGGTCTATATATGTATATAAAAATATCTAAATATATACAAAAATATTTATGCATACATATATACTTCTTTTCTTAAGGTCTCAGATGCTCTGCCAGACTGTCTGGCGCTGAGCTGTTAATGGCAAGTAGCTTTATGCCATTTGCTGATGTTTCAAGGTAGATATTCGGTAGGTTTTTGGTACCTTCCGAAACAATGTTTATGCGTATAACTTCTAAATCGCTAATAAATCGTATTTTTAGTTTGTCACTTGTTCAGGTTGCCAACGTAAATGGGTCTATAAGATGACCTATGAAACTAAGTAAGTTATGTGGTTTCCTGAACTTCTTTCTGGCTAGACAATATGAGTAAGAGCGCACATACGGTAACATGACCGGTGTTAAGTACCGAAACTCTCAACACTTGATCGACAAAAGCTTCGAATAAGTCTTTGGAAAAAATTGTGTGTTTAATGAATTAGAAATGGAACATATTGTAAATTCCAAGACACAGTAATCCAAACCAATAAGGTCAAACTAAACTGGCAGGATGGTATATCTCTATCGAAATAAGCTAAGATATTCAATACATACTTATTATATAATTGACAAGTCTACTACGAGAGATCTGTATTGCACGAAACTTCGTTCATCCATCGCGTCCGACAAGAATTCTCTCTTATCCGTGCGCGCCATCGATAAATATGTCAACGTTTTTAACTCCGCCTGCAGGTCTACTCTGGAAAACTACGGTCCTCCGAAAACTCAGAAAGATAAAGGGAAACCCCTTTGGCGGACATCGGAGCTGACTGAGGTCAGATCTTTGAGCAGAATGTTTTTCCACAAATTACCGAAAGTGGCTCTAGTAACGACCAAAAGAAAGTCAAGAGTCTGACGTAAACCTCGACTCCACTGGGATATCTAAGAAATGCTGCTGATAGATGGACCATGTGTACCGAGGAGTTGTAAAACCTACTCATAGACGTTCACTTTACATCGAATCAATCCGACGAAGGAATTAAATGGAAAGCTCCCGAAGACTTGTACAGCCTTCTTGAACCTGCATGTACCAAAAGCTTAGTTAGACATTATTTATATCGAAGCCCGATAAGAGCTCTCACTCTATTGCTAAGGATTTCCGGCCTATTAGCCTCAATTCTGTTGAAAACGTTGGAGAGGCTCATAGACTTCGGGGTAGAATACTGAGACACATTGAGAGTAAAATACCGAGGGGTAAACAGTTAAGCGTCCAGCATGACTGCAGAAAATGCAGATCAGTCGACGCTGCGTGACTGGAGCAAGCCCTTATGCATAAGGAATTTGCTGTAGGCACCTTTTTCTACATCTAATGTACCTTCAAACATGTACGGCTGGAGGTGGTGATAAAGTAACTGAAAAGTTTGATGTAAAAAACAGACCTCAAGTACCTTATACATGTAGAGCCGTCCTTAGAATGGTGATACCAGAGTTGGGCAGTGGATCTTAAAAGGTTAACAAGGGTGGATTTAATATTTCAAAATAATGAATACAAGCCTACGATTGGTACAAATCCTTCAAAGGTAGTCTAGGGATCTCTGAAGATATTCCTCGTTCTGGATGACATTCAAACTCTTCAATTGAAGAAAATATTAAAAGGTGGATGATTTTGAAATATTCAATTTATTCCGATAAAGCTAAATTTTCTTCAAAAAGAGTACCGTAAACAGGTCCCTTTGGACATGCTTGATCGTGCGAATTTCGATCCCACATTCATGGAAAGCATCATAACTGCCGATGAGACATGGGTTTACGAGTTTGACATGCAAACAAGTCAACAATCATCGGAATAGAGGGAAAAAAACGAGCAGAAACCAAAATTCAAAAAACCACGCCAAAGCCGCTCAAAAATCAAGGTGATGCTCAAAGCTTTTTTCGATATTCGAGGTTTTGTGCATCATGAATTTGTTCCGGCGGGACAGACGGTCGATAAGGAGCTCTACTTGGCCGCATTGAGGCGTTTACGTGAGATGAAGAAGCACAATTTGTCGAATCTAAGACGTTCTCGAGAATTGGGGTTGTCTCAAACCACAACCTGACGGATTTTGAGAAAGTATTTGAATTTGCATTCGTATTAAATTATTCTCACTCAAAAACCGAAGCCATTGAACCATCGTAAATCTCGTGTATTTGCTGATTTCGCCTTGGAACAACCAAAAAACGATAACGATTCTTTTAAGAAAATCATTTTCTGCGTTGAGGCTCACTTTTATCTGATTCTGGTGCAAAGAAAATCCACAAATTATTTACAAAAAAAAATTTAATTGTAAATTAATTTTATTCAATTTAATTTTAGTCTCAGTGCCTATATGTTAAGGTTTTTACGAGTAAACTTTCGACAGCGCGTGTATTAAATTTTTCCACAGTTTTTCTCTGCTACTGATTTGTATTTCCTTCACGAATATAATTAAAAAATAATCAAAAAAAACTTTAAAATAACTAACGATAACTTCTAAAAATGTTAATCAAATTCGAAAATCAATCGATGCTATCAATAGCTTTGGCGATAATTTACTAACTTCGCTACTTATTAAATGCCAACGAAGGCGCTTATCTGTTTGATTACCAATTTTATTGCACTTGATTACCAAGCAGTGGGGCTTATATCAGTGGATGAATAACTGAATATACTATAAGTAGGAAGTATTTACTTAAGACTTATTTGATAGAATTTTTTTGTCAAATTCTGATTATTAAGTGGCTAGAAAAAGTAGTTAGGCCAGGAATTGGGAGATCGCATAGATAAAAAACGCTCTCAAATTACTTTTTTTCAGTTACAAAGAAAGTTGAACAGAACAATGTCTCTGGAAGCCACGAAACCAATTTTGCTGAAATTTATTTGACAATCTCTGATTTGTAAACAAACCCCCTAGTTTATATCTTATTCATTATAATTCCTACATTTGTGCCTAAAATTTGATGTTTTGGCCAAGATTTTAGCTTTCATTTAATAGTTTTAAAAATATTTTCGGGCAAGTCGCGGCTGTCTCGAATAAATTTCAACCGAGAGGTTCAATGTTCGACCACTTTTGACAATAAATGGGACTGTATAACAGCAAATAACCGTTGAATATTATTTTCTAAGACGTCAATCGTCTAGCGATTTCACATCACTCAGATAAACTCAGTATAAACATTTGCCTTTATAAAAGTTATGGGCGCGTACCAAAATAATAATATTGTAGCTACCCCTTGTAATATCAACACTTTCCTCGCTGTAATTTATTCGATAAATTATTCAATAAATATTAGAGGTAACCACAAATTAGAATCCTTTGCTCACGTCGGTAATTGTTGTAAGTGTTGTAATTTGTTATACTTTAATTAGCTCATTCGTCAAGGAAGTTATGAAAGCCAAACTACGAACGACCCCACAAAAGTGGCGGCAACTCGTATTCTAATTGGTGCGCAGTTGGCTTGAACCAGTTTTCTGACTTCAGAAACATGCTTGACGATGAGCATTTGACCATTTATGCAGCAAATCTTTCGGTTGCTCAAGATTGCTGTGCTAACACCTCGCTTAATTACAGTTCTAACCCAAACAGACTTCAATCGCGGTGGCTAATAATAGGCTAAAGGCTGGAGAAAAGCATTTCTTTGACTTCAAATTGATTCTAATTCGAAGTGACTACAAGCGGCAAGCTGTTTGCCAGCATGCATATCACTATGGAGGGTTTAATTGACGCTGAGTTTGTGAGAGTGTATGTGATTGAAATAAAAGGATAAACGAATGCTTGAGTATTAATCTCAGGTATAACAGAACTAGTTTATAAAGAAATTGATGCTAGAAATATGAACTAAATTTAATGCTGGACTAAATATTCATTCATGTGGTAAGTTTAAAAAACTTGTCAATTCTGTATGAAAGAATGGAGGACTGAGGTTGGAACAACTTAGTTTCACCTAGGGTGAACCTGGAAGCATAGCAAAACCTGCTATTAGCCGTCTCAATAAATTTGTGATAGACTCAAAGCGCTTTGTTGATTCGCTAGGGCCTTACGATCTATTATATAATAGTTTTAGGTATCACAACGGATCGGCGTTCCAAGCTGTTCTAATGAGATCCCGGATAGTAACGACCACTAAGGGGCATTCCAAAGGTCGCGGCGCATTCCTCGTTTTAATAATCAAACGATACCTTGACCTAACTCAATCTACGTTATATATGATAACTACAATTAGCTTTAAAACTCCAGTAAGACCCGGAAGTTCTAAATAGAAATAGTTAATCCAGAAGTTGAAAAAGAAGTAAAGGACTAATAAAGATAGATTTTTTTTGAAATACCCAGGAGCTGACATAAAAGTTATTACATTGTTATACTAAAGGTTACTATTTAGACAAAGATTGAGTCTGAGAAAGAAAGAGAGCGAACTTTTATGACTTATAAATATAAAAGTTTCTTTTAGATTTCTCTAAGTTTACTAGAAGCTTATCTAGCTTATAATTGTATAGGAGTTAAAAACGGTTTACGTATAAAAATAAACTACACATTTTATGATAGGACTAATTAGAGTGAAAACACCTTTATGCGACGTAAAACCTTTCCTTCAGCCAGTGGTGCGACGTTTGGCGAACGAACCTATCTAAGTGATTGACCATTGACCATTTCACCTTACGTGAAAATTTATTTCCTTTCAAAGTAGAACTCATTCATTTTCTGCATATCTGACCATCACAATTCGAATCAACTGTAACCAAAGCTTGCAAAATATTTCACAACAGGTGGTTCCCCAAAGGTACACCTGGTGAAAGATTTGATTTTATTATGCTTCACAATAATGGCTTGATAAGCTATCACGCTAGTAGAGTGGTTAGAGATATGAATGTTTCTGTAATAAATAACTAACAAAGCATACAAAGTTTGTCCTGAGTCGATTTAAAAAAATTTAAAAAAAAATTTAATTCCAAAATAGACTCCTTCTGCGTCGATGCAGCGCGATTCCCAAGCACTGAAGGCGTCACGGAAGGCATTCTCGGGAATGGCCTTGAGAGCCGAGGTGCATGCTGCTTGGATCCCCTTTGTCGTCTCAAAATGCTTGCCTTTCAACGGCCTCTTCACGCAAGGAAACCAAAAAAGTCCGGGGGCCATATCTGGGCTGTAGGGTAGCTGCGGAAGCGTTGGGTTGCCGGCCTGGGTTAAGTAGCTGTTCACAAGAAAGGCGGTATGAGCCGGGGCGTTGTCGTGGTGCAACTTCCAATCCGCTGCTGTGTATTGTCGAACGCGATTGGCCCTTAGTTTGAGTCTCTTAAGGACTTCCACACAAAACTTAGCGTTGACGGTTTGTCCAGGAGGAACAAATTCATGATGCACCATGCCTTTGATGTCAAAAACGAAAATGAGTGTTGTTTTCACTTTGGATTTTCTCATTATTCCGGTCTTCATCAGCGACCTCTTCCCGGCCCTCCAAAAAGGCCTGATGCCACCGAAACACACCACTTCTAGCTAAAGCAACATCTGGGTAAGCCTGCTTGATCTTATTAAATGTCTCTTTCGCAGATTTATAAAATTTCACACAGAATTTAATCGCGTACCTCTGCTCCAACGAACGCTGCATTTTCGGTTTGCACTACTCAAAGAAACAAGACGCGCGATAATGTTGACTCTCCAAGTGCTCGGAGACAACTGACCAGCCGCTCGTTCGTTAGCTAGGAGCGCCTTCTACCGGCGTAGGTGCGCGCACACTCCGAAATACTGTCGCGGCGGAAAAAAATCAGTCCTATTACTTACCGGATAAACCCTGCATTAGAATAGCCGAGATCGGACCACTATAGCATACAGCTGCCATACAAACTGAACAATCGGAATCAAGTTCGTGTAATGAAAACTTTTTTATTAGACAAAACATATTCACGATATTTGTCATGCATTATTATCCAAAACAACGGTAAAATGTTCGAAGATATTAATCAGATCGGATCGCTATAGCATACATGTAGCTGTCATACAAACAATCTAGAAAATCAGGTTCTTGTATGGGGAACTCTTTTTCGTAAAGAGATATCTTCACTAAATTTGGCATGAATCCAATTCCAAGAAAACGCTGCAATCTCTGAATGTTCAGATCTCTGAATAAATGGTTCAGATCGGTTCACCGTAGTATACAGCTCTTATACAAGCTGACTAATCAAAATCGAGTTCTTGTGTGGAACAATTTCTATTTCGCGAGATATCTTTTGAAATTGGTATGGATCGCTACAATGTCCTGATCGGATCACTATAGCAATTTCTACTCTTTTTTTCATAAAAAAAATACTCCTTTTAATGATATTGGAGTTTCGGTGCAACCGAAATTAATGTTTATTCTTATTTTTAATAAAAATCACTCATGAGAGACCGTCTTTGATGTGATATGGTATACCGTAATGTTTTGCTTCAGTATCAGTCAGATTCTACCATGATAAACCTTATACAGAGTTCTATATGCCGTCCTCTATGTGGTACATAACAATGTCCAGTTTCAGCAACAGTCAAATTCTACTAAGGCAAACCTTATCTCTTAGTAGCGTAGCTCTCTACCATGACGATTACTAATCATAAAGTTTGAACTAACTTTGGTTGGTTAACTGATATTCAGAGGATAATCTGCGGGTCTGACGTCGTGACAATGACGGAGATAAGCAAATCGTATATAAATACATAAGTTGAAGCTACCAACACTAATCAAGAACCGAAAGACACTTATTTAAAGTTAATAAATCTAAAAATTAGGCCTTAGATAGACATAAGATAGCAAAGCGATAAGTAGTTATAAAGTAGATTAGCGATAAGGTTTCGAAAATTTCTATTGCATTTTGTGAAATTGTGTTTTTATAATCGGTCTTTATCTTTAAATTGGCTTGTGTTTACGCTTTGGACTCATGTGTACTTTTAAGTGTTGACAGCAATTTAGTCGAGAGTTCAAAGGCGGTTGGCGAGCACATACCTTATTTTTGAAAAAGAGTTTTGAACATACACATAGAATAAATCGTCCAGTATGAGAACCGCAGAAGCTTTAGTCATCCTAGCTGTTTTTGGCTTCTGTTGTTTAACTTTTGGTAAGTGCACCATCGAATTCTGCCATTTCAATTGTCAAATAATTTCTAATATATATAATCTAATATCTCTTCTTGTTCCTAATTTTATTGCAGCCAATTCCTTGAAGTGCTACAGTTGCACCAGTACTAAGGACTGCAAGAAGCCAAGTAAATTGGAATGCAACTCTAATGCGGCCAATAATACACGTAATTACTTAAATCTATTATATACGGGTGTACCTGGTACGAATTTCACCAGCCAAAGTTTCGTATGTGTGCGTGATTGGTTGAAGACATGTAAGTTTCGTTAATTTTATACTTCTCCCAATTCATAACTCCTCCTCAATAGCCTCCAACGAATTCACATACAAGGGTTGCGCCTATAGTAATTACCAGAGTTGCAGTTACCCAGTGAATCCATATTACTCTCAACATCACGAACGTAAGTGCGCTCAATGCAACGTGAATGTATGTAATCCAGCCGCACGTGCTAACGGTAGTCTATTGACAGTAATAACGACAATTGTGGCAACAGTTGTGGTGAAAAGTGTGTGGCGCAAGCGAAGTTTTTAAATAAATTTTCAGAGTATTTTTAAGTATACCAATGTATTGTTTCAAACTTTAGTTGTGAGATTTTTTATTAAAAGTGTTGCCAGATGTATTCAGCAGCACTAAGTAGTAGAAAATTATAATAGACTAGTAGTTTAATGTGGATATTCATGAAATGTGTTTATTTGCATAAATTTTGTAATAAAAATTATAATTTGCCATGACGTTGCCACCTGTTTAAAATTTATAAATTTTTTGAAAATAAGTTTTGATTAAAAAAATTGTTTTTTTTTTTTAATTTTAATTTAACTCAAATTTTGAAGCAGCGTTGCCACCTTTATCAAATGTATGAAACGAATGAAATGTGTTAATATGAATATTCATATAATTTGTATGTTTAAATAACTTTTATAAGACAAATTATCAAATGAAATTTGATTTACAAATTTGTTTTAAAGTTAAACTTAAAACGTTGTATTTAGTAAAATATTTCAAACGAAAGAAATGGGTTAATATGGAGTTGCCACCTGTTTATAAATTATAATTAATTTGAGAATTAATTTTGACCTAAAAATTGGTTGAACAGTGAAATCTTTCCTTTCTTTGTGCGTACATCTGGTTTAAGTTGAAACGGCGTTGCCACCCTTATTTAATAATTTAAACGAAAAAAACTTTTACTGAATATTTCAAACGAAAGAAATGTGTTAATATCGATATTCAATACTTTTTTTAATGTCTTTTAAAATACAAATTATATTAACTATTGAAGTTGCCACCTGTTTATAAATTATAATTAATTTGAGAATTAATTTTGATTTAAAAGAGCGAAATCTTTCTTTTCTTTGCTCCGAAATTAAGTGTGAGTGGAACGGCGTTGCCACCCTCATTTAATAATAGAAACGGAAAAAAATATTGTAGATACTTATAGAATGTATTTATTTTAATACTTTTCATACAAAAATGATTTTATTTTTTAAAGTTGCCACCTAATTATAAATTATGAATTATTGGAAGTTGACTTACAAATTCGTAAAATATTGCCTTTTTCTTTTATTTGATTTGAATTTAAGTTAAATTTGAAACGGTGTTGCCACCTTTATTAAATATCGTGTTTCAAAAGAAAGAAATGGGTTAATATACAAACATATGTATATGTACATATGTGACATATAAAAAAAATTTTTTTTTTTCAAAATACAAAAATTTATTCCTGAAGACACCCGTTTAGAAATTCTCCAAATTTGAAAATTTAATTGTAACGGGAAGGTCCTCCGCCTGTTTGGTTTTCTTTGATTTTTTTTAATATAAGATAGAAAAATTTAAATATTTCAAGAATTGTTAACTACTTGATAAAAATATTTTGTTAATTAGGTTTTTTAGGAAATTGAATGCTCTAAAATATGGTCTCTTATGATTTTTTTAAACCCAAGATATTAACGGTTGAAATTTGACTATTTTTGGAAAAATTCTTAATTTCTTATTAATTTTATAACTCAATGAAAAAAAATATTATGAATAGATTTTTGGAGAGGCTTTCTAAGAGGGGTCTAGGAACCTATTTTTCAGAGTATCAAAACGAAAAAAAAAAAATTTTTTTTTGAATCACCCTAATATGCATTGATGTTTGACGATGAATATCTCGTAAACGCTTTACTTAATCGAAATATCGTAGAAGACCATTTTTATAGAGCAGTAAATTTCCTACAAAACTATGTGTATCATCATTCATAATAATTTTTTTTCATTGAGTTATACAATTAATAAGAAAAAAAGAATTTTTCCAAAAATAGTCAAATTTCAACCGTTAATATCTTTTGAACGGTTGGGTTTACGAAAAAATCATAAGAGACCATATTTTAGAGCATTCAATTTCCTACAAAACCTAATTAACAAAATATTTTTTCAAGTAGTTGGAAGCGAGATATAAATTTTTCTATCTGATAATAAGAAAAAATAGAAAACCGTTAGGCGGAGGACCTTTCCGTTACAATTAAAAACTCATATTTGGAGAGGCTTTCTTAGAGGTGTCTAGGAACCTATTTTTGCGAGTACCAATTGAAAAAAAAAAAAAATTTTTTTTGAATCAAAATGTACATACATATATTCACAAAATTTGTTTCTTTTGTCAAAATACAAATTATTTTATACTATGAAGTTACCACCCGTTTATAAATTATACATTATTTGAAAATAAAATTCAACAAAAAATTGTTTAAACAATGGCATGTTTGATTTCTTTGATTTTAATTTTAATATAAGTTGAAATGTTGCCACCCTTATTAAATATTTCAAGAATGGTGTTAATATGGATATAGATAAATTAAATTATTTGCTATCGAGCTGCCACTTCTTTTTTGAGTTATTGGAAAATGAAATTTGGGTTACAATTTGTTTAAAGAGCGTGGTTTGCTGCGATTAAAATTTAAGCATTTTGTTTAACGAAGTTGCCACCTGTTAATAAAATACATATAATTTGAAAATAAATTTTCAGGAAGGGCCTCTTTACTTTCTTTGATTTGATATTAAGTGTATTTATTATATAATTGAAAAATATGGTGTTGCCAACTAATTTGATTAACACAAAAATAAAAAAACAGAGCACTTTTGACTACGTTAGGTACGAAATATCTCCTGTCATCAAAGAAACAGTCGTCGCACTCGCGACTAGGCACCCACGTCACTTTTGACAGTCATAACTTTCTCTCTCGATGAACAAAAACAAAGATCTATAAGTCACTCATTATTCCCGTCCTGCTATATGGCGCAGAGGCATGGACGATGACAACAGCTGATGAGTCGACGTTACTAGTTTTCGAGAGAAAAGTTCTGCGAAAGATTTATGGTCCTTTGCGCGTTGGCCACGGCAAACGATGAGCTGTATGAGATATACGACGACATTGACATAGTTTAGCGAATTAAAAGACAGCGGCTACGCTGGCTAGGTCATGTTGTCCGAATGGACGAAAACACTCCAGCTCTGAAAGTATTCGACGCAGTGCCCGCCGGGGGAAGCAGGGGAAGATGAAACCCTCCACTTCATTGAAAAGACCAGGTGGAAACGGATGTGGATTCGCTTGGAATTTTCAATTGGGGCCAGCTTGCGAAAAGAAGAAACGAGTGGGGCACTGTTATTAACTCGGCTATAACCGCGTAAGCGGTTTCTACGCCAGTAACGAAGAAGAAGGTACGAAGATATCCTATACATATATATACATATTTGGAGTTCAATGTCATTGAGGGGCATTGGACGTTTTCTCTAAGCGCTATCGCATTTATGTGACTGAAGTAGCTTACTAGGTCAGAAGAGGCTTCCTATGGTCAAAACACTTGAAATGGAAAATCACTGTAGAAAATTAATGCTCATTGCAAAAGCGTAAAGTTGTAATCTACAATTCAGCTTATGCATGACTTTCGTGCAGAGAAACCGAAAAAGTTGAAGAAGGTAAACCGACGGGCAATGGATATAATTTCGATATCCTTTTTTTGGTATTTTTGAATCGTAAATGGCACGACTTTTTGAAATGAAGAAAGTAAACCCCGAAATTTTCTATTAGTTCTTTATTGAGTTATAATCTGATTTTTTTGGGAACTACGAGTATTTTATTTAAAACGCATAAGAATTTATCATTTTTATGCTGGTTATGATAGTATCGAAAAAGGGAGCACTACGAACTTGTGGTTAGTAGACGGGTTTTGGAATTAGTTTGAAGCAAAACTGCAACCCGCTGCAATTAGATTATCGACAGACAACAATTCGTCTACATCGTAACATATACAACTCTTTCGTGTCAGAGCAAAACCAAATCTTATTTTCAGTATTACTTTTCTAAAAGTGCGTCGCGATAGAGAGATAAATCGGTCGTTTCTGAAAGCTATCAGCCTTTGGTTTGAAGTTGGAGCATTTAATTTCAGTGTTTCCAAAACTGAACGGGTTCTCCAAAATGGTGATGGATATTCGAAGACAGCATAAAGTTTGTAAAACTTTTAGTTTTGGGTAGAAAAAGCTATAATATAGGACGGACTTGTAGCACCTAGGCAGAAAAGGGTCAGTAGCACAGTTTATTGAAATGTATACAAACTTTTTGCACATAGTATATTTCACATTTTGAGAACGACCTTTATAACAAGCATCGGTAGCCATGTAGTAGTTATGTACTTCTGCTTAAAAATATTGACGAATGTTTAAATATAGCTGCTGTATCTATGTTTCCAAGAATATGAGACGCGCGTATAAAAAAAGTTCCTTTTAAATAGGCCAATAGCAAGCAATTTGAGATAAGATAATAATCGCAAGTATATATGTTTCTACTAAGAACCACAAAGTGAGCAGTCAAATTTTAGCTGTTCAACTAATAACAGCTAATTTTAGGATTTATTTATATTTGATATAAGTGATTAATAGTTTAAAAAATGAAAGCCGCCGGAAACTTCCTCACACTCGCATTTGTCGTCTGCTGCGGTCTCTCTTTTGGTGACTAATAGCGTAAGATTATGTGTGGTTAACTGAAATAATATTTATATTTTAATCATCAGGCTTCGTCAACGGCTTGAAATGCTATTCCTGCGTAAGCTCCTATGATTGCAGATCACCGAGAAAGGTGGACTGCACCTACCAGTTGGCCAGTGCGACTTTGAATCATCTGAACTACTATTATCTGAATGTACCGAGCGCCAACACCACGAGGGATATGAATTGTTTACGTGATTGGCTGCAGACACGTGAGTAAACGTTTAAATTTTTTGGAGAATATTACATTTTTTAAGAAAATTACATTTTTTAATTACTTATTTTAATTTTAATTCGATTACTTTATATTTGAATTCAGCGAGTGGACCCGTTGAACACTGGGGTTGCACATACAGCAGCGTTTATGGCTGCACTTACAGCGTGCGCCCACAATTCCAACAGAACTCCACGCGCTCTTGCCTTCAATGCAACCGGGACGGCTGCAATCCCGCCGCGCGTGCTGGCGTCAGTTTACTCACAGTCGTGTCCGCAATAATTGTGACTGTGTTGGCGTCAGCGGTGTGGTGCAAGTGAAATTGTTTAAAGCGATTAGCAATTAACCGTTTAGAGTGCTTACGTATCTATTTATTGTGTGTGTGGTATATGTAATGCCTTATCGATGTGAAATGATAACGAACAATATGAGAATTGAAAGCGAATATATTGGGACAGTGCCGCCATAAATAATAATTTTCTGAGATAAAAAAAATTAAAACAAGCATGTGGGGTCTTGGCTTTGCTTGATGTCGTTGTTATGTGTATGAAATATAAATTTTATATTTTGGAGTTGCCACCGTTTAATTAAATAACTTAAAAACATTTAAAGACTTAAGGCGTTGTAATGAGCCCAGATCATAAATTAATAAAAAGTTTTCCATAAATTGAATTGAATTGTAATTTGGGACGGGGTTGCCACATTTGATGATTATTTCTAGGCGTTAATATACATAATGCAACAAAAATGCGATAGACATTATGAAATAATATAATAAAAAAATTTTAATTTTAGAGTTGCCACCTGTTTATAAATTAAATAGCTTAAAAACATATAAAAACTTAAACGGTTGTAATGAGCTCACATCATAAAATTATTAAAAGTTTTCTATAAATCGAATTGAATTGTGATGTGGAACAGGGTTGCCACACTTAATATTTATTACTAAACGTAAATATAAAGAATGTAACCAAAATGCGATAGACATTATGAAATAATATAAAATATAAAATTTTATATTTCATATTTTGGAGTTGCCACCTGTTTGTAAATTTAATGGTTTAAAAACATTTAAAGGCTTAAACGGCTGCTCAAACTCCTAAGTAGGTACTAAATTTGTGGACCGCAATGTTTGAAGTTGCCTCTTTGCCGAAAATATCGGTCAATGAGTGGGAAATATATAATAATTTTACAGATCTTAATGGTACCTGTATTAAAAACCAGATTATAGCAGCTATTATCAATGGGAGTTTTGATCTCTGAGCTTTTACTTCCAGTAACTGCAAAAGTTGCGATTACAGAGCATGTCTTGAAGGAGACAAAACTTAAGAGGATTACCTCTGCAAATTACCAAATATCGGTCGATGAGACGAACAAAAAATTTTATAAATCTAACGACTTGTTGAATAGTATTTAGTTGGGACCAGATTCAGATTGGATTCAGAGTCTTAGTGATGTATGAATAGCAGCGATCTCTTGTGATCAGGAGCTTTTTTTATCTCTCCTCGCAACAAAAAACTCTTAATAGGTTAATGCGACATACTAATGGTTCATATATAGACGCTTACGTACCAGGTGGAGTGTTACAAAGTGCATAAAGAATAGTCATTCCTTACGATGCCTGCATTTGATGCGAATTTCAAAATCCATTGTGGCCCACTAACGGTAGTGTCTCATACCGAGGCGGACCCAAATGCTTAAAGCGTAACCTTTAACCTAATAATTCGGAACAAGTGCACAAGAAATGCTCCATTTTTTGCTTGGTACCTTGCTCTTAACGGTTCCTGCAGTATTCTCTATATGTCAATCCCACTTTGTATGCCGCGATCAGAGTCTGTCCAGTGAGTATTCCAAACATACTCCTACAGTCCTTTCGAACGAGTGCCAGTAGGAACTTTGTATATTTTCCATCTACCGCTTTATTTATGACTTTTGCAGTTTTGCACCCAAGTAGATCTATCCATCGCGTTTTGATTATCCTCGTCATGCTACTGTCGAGACTTTCCTATACTCAATGCAAGGGTTTTTAAATATTGAAAACGTTTTCGGGTGACAGCTGTATACCACTCTTAGACACCTCGTCCAAGATCTCATTACCTTCGATGCCTTTGCGACTTAACATCCAGTAGAAGTGAAGACGCTGCGTTCTGGAGTTACAGGGTAAAATTATGATTTTTCAGAAAATGGATTCACCATACGATTTATAGCTTTTGGGAAACATTTCACCTATCGTGTAAAATACACGATAATAATATCATAAATATAAAACTCGGATCAATTCTGAATGATTTTGGAATCTTGGATCTTATCCGTGGCATCGAAAACCCGAAAAAGTTTTAGTCAACTCTGAAAGTCCACAGATTTTATGCGAACATTTTTCATATCAGAAACCAACTATCTATTATATTATGCGCAGATATCAACCTTAAGGTAGATGGTAGGAATTATGTCGCTCTCCCTTAAAATTTGTAAAAAATATCGAATATTTCTTGTTAGACTGTATGATATAACATTTGCAGAATAAAATGTATGTATATGTTCATGTGAGAATTTAAAAATTTGTTTCTATCCACTCAGTCCACATTTTTTTCGTGATAAAAATTGAAAAAAGGTTTGGCACGCGTTACGCAGCATTAGCTTAGGAATACACTCAAATCTTAAGAAAAAACTCAGCTTAAGCTCAGTTGAAAAAATGCATTAGCGAGAGATTTTGTGAAGCAAATAGCAAATAACACAATCCACGCTTAAATCAGAGAGCCGAGAGTGAAGCGATGATGGTGAGCAGCAAACTCAAATTCCCTACAACTGTTCCCACCTCACATACAGAGGAGAACGAAAGTAGGGGAAGTAAGGCAATAAATCAAACTAAACGAAGAGATGAAATTTGAAGTAAAGAGCAGCACTGATACAAAGAGATGAGAAGAGCACACATGCTAAAGACTGATCAACACTTGGCTGGCGCTGAGCACATAACCTAACCAGCAACCCTCAAAGCGAAGGATCGCTGGATGCTGTAGCTGCGGCTCCCATTCGCTTGAATACAGGTAAGCGTAACCACAGCAAATGAGTGCTTCGCTCTTTGCTTGCAGATTCCTGCGGCGTTGTGGTGATACAGGTAAGAAACGGAGAATTCCTGTGCATTTTCCATGCACTAACCGTGGCTAAGGTGCACGAGGAAAAAGGTACAAATAGCGCAGCAACGGCAGGAAGGGCATCATTCAGCCACAGAGCGCGGCAGTGTCAGGACAGCAAGACGCCAAGACAAGACACTAAGTTTAAGAAAATTTTTCTCGAAACAAATTTCATTCAACATATCGCGAACCACAAAAATGGCACTCGGCAGCATCACCAGCAACAGCCAACATCCCTACCAAAGACCGCAAACGCTGTGCGGCACAACACGCAACATGTACCAGTCACAGCCGCGTGCCATCGCACCTGCGCCATACACACCACCAGCCGCGACGAAAACGGTAGACGAGAAATATTGCGTCAGCGGCACCACGCTCGACTCCAACAATCCCTCGGTGGTGCGGCGTAACGCACGCGAGCGCAACCGCGTCAAACAAGTGAACAACGGTTTCTCGCATCTGCGCCAACACATACCGCCAGCGATTATTGCCGACCTGAGTAACGGTCGCCGCGGCATTGGACCCGGCGCGCACAAGAAACTCTCCAAAGTCGATACGCTACGCATGGCTGTGGAATATATACGCCGTTTGCAGCGCGTTATCGACGAAGTGGACGGCAAGCGTGCGATCACGGTGTGCGCACCAGCGCCACCACAAACACCGACTTGGTCCAATATGCCAAGCAGCGCGCACAATTCACCACCACCAACGCCACCTAAGTCTAATATGCAAGCAACGATGTTCGCTGATAAAATACAACAACACTACCAAACACTCAACTATGCTGATAACATGCAACAGCAGCAGCAGCAACAACACAACCAACACATTAACCTCAAGTATCAACAGCCGCTAATGCCGCAACAGTATTTCCAACAGCATCCTGCTTTGGTATCACCAGCTGGCTCGGTCAGTTCGAGCACGGGCAGCGACTACAACAACTCCGAAGCCTCATTATACTACACACATTCACCAACTGCCTTGGCGAGTCCAACGCAATTTTCTTTGCCTCTACAAATGAAATACGAGCAACAGCAGTACAGTGAGGAGGCCGCGGCGTGTAGCTCGGGCGAAGAGGAGGATTTGCTCGACTACATCTCGCTGTGGCAGGATGAGGTGTAAGGTCGGCGTCCATTGAGTTTTTCTCTGCAAATCGAGTTACACACTAGTCAGCTGCCGCAACTGAGCGTCGTACGCGTCGTAATTAACCAATGACTGAAACGAGTATTACCTCATTTGAAACTTGTTAGTATTATTTAGTCGTAATTATTTATTTTCTCGAGTATTTTTTTGAAGAGCGTTTGTACGAATGTATGTTTAACTACTGTGCCTGTTTGTAGTTGTAAGTTTTGTTAATTTTTAATTAATTTTAGTTTAAGTTTTAGCTTTAGTAATGGAAGACTATGATTTAAAAACAAATTTTAGATTTAATTGCAAACCAATGGAAGACACTAAATATACATAACTACAAAATATTAAAAAATAATTGTTTTTACTATTAAAATTTTTATTATCTTTGGAATTTTGAAGTTGATTATGGAAGCATGGAAGATATTTGTTCTCGCTACAGAATACAATTATATAACAAGCATCATCAGCGTTTATATGGGCTGACAGAATATTTGGAGACTTGAATATCTGGAAAACATTGTCCTTCGGATATCTCAGAAAAAACGTTTTGTATCTCATATGTATTTCCTGTTCTTCCGCTTTGGAAACTGTTAAAAAAATTTTTATCAAAGTTTTCGTGAGTTTACCAATTTTTTGTGGACTATTTCTAGAAATAATTTTCGCGGAAATCCCGCAGAGTTCTTCTCAAAGTTGTTAATAATTTTTATTTTCCAATAACGGGTTGAAATTGTTTCAGTCCATTTTCCGATGGTTCTTTGTTCGGAATACGTGCTATAAGCCGGCTTCATGATATTTGATTCAAAATGGTAAGGGTCAAAGTTTTGGAAACCAGACGGACGAGTGATATTAAAAAACAAGAACAAATGTTAAATTCAGTTGCCGGAAGATATAACACCCCTTACAAATACAAAAGTTTCCTTACAAAAACTTGATTCCTATCATTCAGTTTATATAAGCAGCTTCTTGAGGAGAAAAACGCCGATCATTTATATACATATATTTTTTGGCGTATCAATGCTGATGATGCTTCCTTCTGTATGTTGCAACATCCTGGCAAAACGTTCAACACACAGTGAAGAAAATATAGCAGCGCGAAGACTGTGGAGATCCGATTCGGCGCCGATCACAGCAACTCGGACTGACGTATGGAACGACTTGACGCGTTTTACATCCGAGATCTTAAATTGAAAGCGAACAAAATACAGCTTGTGCAAGAACTGAAGCCGATCGATCTTCTTAAACGATATCGCTTCAGTCTAAAAAACAAATGTCAAGGAATGTTTTTTCGAATGTAATTAAATGTTCATCATTAAATTTGAAGTTTCTGTGTTCTTTATTTAAAAAACTAGGGAACCTCGAAATGGATCGCCATTTTTAACTTAGAATGTTGACGAAAAAAGTGGTCTGGTGTAGAAGATCTGTTTCTTGATAGGAAAGTTCAACGCTTGGAATAAATATTTCGAAAAATAAGCGTTAATATCATAGAATATAAAAAATATGCTGAACCAAAACAAAAATAAATCATAGGATTTGACCTTTGCTCGTTCAGATAAGAAGCAAGATAAACGGTTTTGTCATTAAACGATGACAAGACTGTCTTGATATAAACGTTCAATGCACCTAACGAAAGAAATACCATACATTTTCGAGAAATGAACTTTGAATAATTGTTGGAAACTTAAGGACACATTTTGGTCTAGAGGCTCAAGTTTTTTTTGAAAAATATAAAAAAGCCTATATTTTTACAAAGATTTTTTTTTTAGTAATTATTCTAAGAATATATAGAATAAATTTCAAAATAAATGCGATAAATTAAAAGATATAAACAGTTATGCGTCCACGAAGCAGAAGGAGAAAGATTATCATTTCCTTGTCCTGACGATTTTTACTTTCGGGGTCATTAAGAAAGTTATACAATGATGAATTCTTGACAAGACCAAATGTCAATGTCATATGAAAACTGGAAAGCAGAAAAGGTAGCTATTAGGGAAAAAGTATTCATGAATTTTTATACTCTTGACATAGACACATAAATATTAATAATCAGGGTGACGAGACAAGTTGTATTACGAGTGACTGTCTGTCTGTTTGTTCGCTAGTGCAATCGATAATTTGAGTAAAAATTAAGATATCTTGATGCATTAAGCTCAACATTAATATGAAATACTGTTATTTAGTATAACGAATTGCATTATGGAGAGACATATATGGTTTAGATCAAATCAAGTGGGCGTGGCACCGCACTCTATTAAGTTAAATATATGTAGTATATATCTCCCAATTCAAGAGAGAGTACATTGTGTAAAATCACCCGAAAATGGTAATTAAATTCCCTGGGTAAATGATACTTTAAAAAAGTGGGTAGGATTGTCCATCATTAAAGGCTTTCGGTGATTCAGTTTTGTCAAAAACACAAACCTACGAGTGGTACAAAGCTTTCAATGCGGTCGAGAGATCGTTGAAGACATGCCTCGTTCTGGACGGCCTTTGACCTCTGCAACTGATGAAAATATTAAAAAAATTAAGGAATTAATGGTACTTGCAATTCTTCAGGCAAGTGTTAGAGAAATGGCAAGAGAGCTCGACATCTCTCATGAGTCCGTTCGAATGGTTTTAGTGGATATTTTGGGTATCAAATGCATTCCAGCTCGACTCGTCCCAATGAAGATGAAGTTTTTTTTTTTTTAAGATTACCGTTAACATATCTCTTTGGACATTCTTGAACATGCGAATTCCGATATCACAATCGTGGAGCGCATTATAACTGCGTTTGATACTTGGGCTTATGAGTTTGTCAAGCAAGCAGGTCAATAATCATCGGAATGGAGGAAAAATACGAGCCGAAACCAAAAACACCTTGCCAAAGTCACTCAAAAATCAAGGTGATGCTCATTGTTTTTTTGATATTCGTGGTTTAGTGCTTAACAAATTTGTGCCGGAGAGACAGACGGTCAATAAGGAGTTCCATTTGGCCGTATTGAGGCGTTTGCGTGAGAACATCAGTCGAAAACGGCCGGAATTGTCGAAGAACAATTCATGGATTTTACACGATGATAATGCTTCATCGCATCGATCTACGATTTTGACCAAATTTAAACCTAAAAACGCAATTATTACCACTGTATTCACCAGATTTGACTTCGTGCGATTATTTCTTGTTCTTCAAACTGAAATTGTCGTTCCCTGGAACCAGTTTTCAGTCAGTCGAAGGGATAAAACAAAATTCGCTGAAGAAGCTGAAGCCCATCTCAAAAAGTGTTTATGAAAAGTGTTTCGAGTACTAGAAAAATCGTTGGCATAAGTGTATTACATTTGGTGGAGCTTACTTTGAAGACCACAAAATAAATATTGATATAGTAATTCAATATTTTGCGTTTTATTTACAATATTCGGGTACTTTTTTGTCACAGTAAAGCGGCTGATTAAAATTTTAGATCTTGTGTCAAGTTGTTTCGAGAAAAAGACGTTAAAGTTTCGTCGTTAATTTAACTAGTTCTAGTAGCCACGATTCTGAAAAATTATTAAAATTTAAGATAACTTGAATTTCTTTAAGAGAGACATACGAAAAACTGATCTTTTCCTTATTCTAGGTTAGAATACCCTTTTAAAGTCAATTAGAGGAACGAGCTTGAAGAGGCCAAAACCCAAAGGAGATGAATATGAGAATTTCGAACAACTCTCGCGCTTCTTTTGAAAAGTGTTATTGTTTCATTGTGAATAAAGTGAAACTTAATACATACATATATTATATTGTTATTAACTTGTTAACGAGGGTTATCGGGTTGACGTCGTTATTAACGATCGCGTGGGTGCACCGATTTGTCATATGAGTTGTTAAAATATTTTATTGTTGCAAATTAAAGAAAGTTTCCCAAACCAAAAGCGAATATGGGAACACGCAAGCGCAAGTATCAATATATATATATGCTATAGCTTTATATTTGTAATATATGTACGAGTATGTGTGTAAATCTGTGTCCGCTAAAGCGCCGAGCTGCGACAGCATTTAGCAAGTGTATTTTATGTGATTCGTTTGTAATGGGGAGCAACTTAATTTACTTATCTACCCTCGAGATGTCAACCTTTTCCGTTAACCGCATTATTTGCATACGAAACAATAATAACAACACAAACATATACAATATCAACAACAAATTACAAGCGGTGTTTCGCGATATCGCTGAAGAGGCATCAACAGCGCGCAGACAATCGCGGCAACGAGAGACCAGAGTGAACTGTAAATTTGTAAGCAATACGCCGGCGCAGCACAGGAAGCCACATTTGCACACAGTTGTGGCAACTTAAATGATTTCCAATCAGTGCTCGGGCAGCAAAGTTGACTTACTGCCGAGTGCGCGGAGGCAGCAGCGCGCCGGTGGTGGCTGAGCGGATGCTCATGTTCGCATGCGCGACATAATCGACACGCAGATCTGCGCGGCGACGACAAAAGCAAATGACAGCAGCGGTGGCAGGAGTCGGAACAGTAACAACAACAGCAACAAATATTATGCAGCATCAGTAGCCGCAAATCAGTTAAAGACGTTGCCAAATCAGCAGCAATAACAAAGACAGCAGCAGAGATAAACAAAAACAAACAACAATATCAACAACAAGAGCGCAACATTTAAAAACAAAAACAAGCTGGATAGTGGCGAAAATAATGTCAGCGAAAGCTGTGCAAATCGGCGGCTCTCAGCGATTTTACAACAGTTTTGCGATTTGACTGCCTTTGGCTTCAAGTTTAATCGCAAATACAGTGTTTGTAGTTGTTGTTGCCTTCAACGCTGAACATCGTGTGCACAGCAGTAATAATGTGTACAACAGTTGTTAGTGGTTATTGACGATCGGCAATCGCCTGCTGTTGCGGAGTGGTTGTTGTAGAAGTGGTTGTTGATCATGTTGTTGTTGTTGTTGTTGTTGTAGGCGCTGTCAATTGCAAAGATGACAAAATGCGGGACAATTGGCTGGCAGCAGCAGTTTTTGTATAAATCTCTTTTGTTTTTGTTGTTGTTGTTGTTGCAGCTCATCTACATATCGATTTCAAAGCTTCCGTCCCAGCTATGCCAAATTCACCGTTGAGTTACGTGGAATCACTGCGCATCGATCGCGTTGGTGTTTGGCTCCGTTGCACAGCTGTGAAGCCGTGCATGTGTGTGTGTGTGTGTATGTGTGTATTGCGGTCACAGATGTGAATATTTTAGTCGGTATTTAAAGATTTTCTTATTTCCGCATTGGTAATGAGTGGTGCGAATATAACTGTGGACAGATGAGTATTACAATTTTGGTGTCTTTAAAAAGGGTTCAATTAAGCAGTTCGAGTAAAATAGATATCTACAATAAGGACTATAAGCTTTGAAGATTGGATAGATCTACCCTTGAATATTTGCAGCAGTTTGTGAGTGAAATTAGTAGAGAAAGACCAATAGGTAAGCACGAAGAGTTCGAAATCTTCGACTGTTACCGGCTGATATCGTTCTGAATACCGTTAAAACCGGCCAGACGAATAGACTGAAACTAAATCCATACGATTTTTAGTTAGCCCTAACATTCAAAAGTTAATTTTAACATTTTTTATCTAAATATGCGAGATCTGAAGCCTTTGGGGATTTATCTGAAAAAAAGCGGAAAATTCGAAAAGAAAATTTTGAGATCTTTTTCTCATTATTTTTCAATCAGCAGATTTTCGATCGAGCAGTGGCAAAACAGAGCTTCCAAAAGTATTAGAAGATAAGCTTTGCTGAGAGCGAAGAACTCACTAGACCTCTTATCCACTACCGTGGGCCAGAAGAACTTTGCGACTTTCCAGTTACTTGTAAGTGACCAGATCTTGAGCTCACTTGTGGCACAAACTTCTATTTATGAACCGCAAGAAGTCAGAAGAACTCATATTCGTTCCTATTCTGTAGCAAGTAAGTTCGAAGTAACTACCCTATAAAGCTGAACAATCTTGCAGATTCCTTTAATTCCGCTGGGTTCAAGTAACCAATACAGTCTAATCATGAAGTAATATTATGCCAAATATGAGCAGTCTAGACATCCGATCATAAACCGCGATGGTACGGCAGCGAACTGAAGGCTAATATTGCCGCCCTATTATCCGAATGGATAGTCATCACTGTGAACAAGACTCCACACTGTGGTAGTAGATATCCTGATAGGATGACGCTGTAATGGACATGAAGCTTGAACCTTGAGTGGATAGATAGCCCCTGACAGTCTGCTCATCCACCAAATATCTCTGTAACCATTGATCCATTTGTAAAAAGCTTACCGCCCATCTCCTTCAACGACTCCCATCCATACTTGCCTCGAAATTATATGAGCAGATGAAAGACCGTCGGGGCTAGGCTCGGCGGTCTATAATCCAAGTATTTTGTAATGAAATCAAACTGTGCGAGAATTCTAAAGTGGAGCCTGGCAATCATTTAGGGACCCGGCTTCTCTGAATCTAAGAGCCACACATTTTTTTGGTACAAGTAGTCTTAAAAATTTCTGGAAATGCAAATGCTTGGTTGTTAAAAAGCTTATGAAGAGGAAGGACCTATTCTCGGCTACTCTCCCTAAGGTTAAGGCGAGAAATTCTTACTTAGAGTATGAAATGAAGCTCATTTAAATATTGTGGAGATGAGTGTAATAAAAGACATATACAACAAAACCGTCTAACTGTTTCCAAAAGCTTTAAAATAGGAACGAAATCTTATGAAACTGCGGAAAAGGATTTGCTAAGGGACTATTGAACTCCAGCAACTTAGACAGGAAAGCAGTAATCAAGGCGACCTTGGTTCGTATACCGGTCAGAATTGTCTTGGTTCACAAAGGCATCGAAGTCGATGAGATAGTGGGCGATATTACCAAGAGTGTTGTACGACGTTATGGGATGATATAACGTGATCCACTTTGGTAAATCCATGCACTATCTTTACGACGATCTGGACAAAAGTATGGTAAAGAAAGTTAATATTAGATGGAATGATCTATCGCGACGCAAACTGCAAGAGTTATGTGGTCTGGATAGAAAAGACCGTAAGAACATGATTGGAATAATCACTGGTAACAGTCTGGTGGCGGTACACGCGTGAAAAGTGGGGCTAACAGATCCACATGACTCCAGGAACTGCCAAAAGCAAGGCACCAGAAAAGCACTGAGACATTGGAAGAGGTATAGATAGTGAGAACGCAAAACCTTTTAAAATTCGCTGGGATCCTTAAGGATGACTACTCCTCATGAACTACGTAACGGCACTCTATCTGGCATAGCTAAGAACCAAAATTTGTCTATGCGTGTCTCATAAGCCTACCAGACTAAACTCACCTATCGTATCAGCAAACGATGAGACCAATGATGGATGAAGATGAAATATTCGAACAGCAGATTCTGAGATAGACAAATTTAGGTATGGGTCAGCGATCGTGATTTCAAATTGATCGAAGAGAGAAATGAAAACTGTAACATTTTAATTTAGCGACTTCAGTACCGGAGATTTTCCTATGTAAGTTCAAGGGTTAATAAACAGTTCCAACTACTGTTGAATGAGACTGCTTGTCTGTTTTTGAGTGTTCTAAGTGGAATTGTTGACCTTACATGACGATTTAAAATGCTGTCAGCGGAGGGCGGATAAATTTTAATGGAGCCGGCCTTTTTATGGGTTTTATGGGTCAGCCGTTCAAAATAGTTCAGGCAGTTAAAGTTAAAGACGCTACAAGACGAGCTTTCTGAGATGGAAATGAGATATTTTTTTTATTAGAAAACACATAACATACTTCTGAGACTAAAATTATCAAGTAAGCAGTTTGAGTTTAGCTGTACGGAATTCTAAAATAATTATCCCCTCAAATCCACAGCTTTGTATAATTTTTCGTGTTTTTTATTTCACAACTTTGATTTTTGCTGTGATTTTGTGCTTCAACGTCAGAGCTTCTATGACTTTTATATTTACTGAAAAATGTTTTTATTGAAATTGATTTCTCAAAAATTATGTGCCATAATAGTTATAATAGTTTTGTCGATTACATCGTTAGCGCTGTGCAACCAACAATTGAGCAAAGCTTATCCAGGTCTGCACTACCATGCCGAGCATCCTGAGCGGAGTAGAGGCTATAAATTTCTAATTACTGGCGGCTATCGGCCCACAGTAGCGAATCTGACAAAATATTTAGTTTCGATAAGTCATGCGAATTTTAAGAAATTTTTTGGTGACGCACATTTTTGCGGCGGTGCCATCGTGAAACCGAACACAATTCTAACAGCCGCCCATTGTATAAGCAAGTAAGTGCCTTCACCTTGAGCTAAAATCAGCACAATAAAAACCGCAATTATTTATATTCGACATAGGCGTTTGTATGGCTTTCAAATGATGCGTTCAATTATCGTAATAGCTGGTACACCGAATCGTCTACAGAAAACCGAACACACACAAATTATGAAAGTGAAACGTGTTGCCGTGTATGGCGAGTCCAAAACCGAGAAGTCCGTCGATATTGCGGTTATCATTTTGCAGCGCAACATACGCATCGACAATGTGACAACAGGCGTATTGCCGCTTACCGATCATCCGTTTCGTGCTGGAGAGAAGTGTACCGTTCTCGGTTGGGGGCGTGTATTCGATGTGAGCTCCTTCCACATATGTTTTTGTGTTCTTCTCCGTTGAATGTTGATTTGTTTTGTGCTTCTGCATTTGCAGCACGGTCCGATGCCGGCCACTGCTTTGTACGTGGATTTGGAAATTTGGACACGTCGAAAATGTCAGTCTTATAAAAACTTCTATACGCCATCCTTGCTATGCGCCGGTGTACCCGAGGATCCCGAACGCGATTCATGTGCAGGTGATTCGGGTGGGCCATTGATATGTGACGAGCAAGTAGTGGGTATTGTTTCATTCGGCATCGGCTGTGGCACGCCCGGCTATCCCGGCTTCTATACGAACGTCTACAGGTACTTGGATTGGGTGAAGAAAAATCTCGCGTACCGGTTGCATATCAATTATATTATAATGGTCAAATTGATATTTTTCTTATGGTTATTGTAAACTCAGCCATTTTGAAGAATACTTGAAATTGTATATCATATATATACTGTTTCCTTTTCTAATACTTGCTGTAAGAGAGCACAAGCACTACTTTTTGATTTCCGTACTATTGCCGAGGTCACTAATGTTCATGGTTTGTAGCTCCATTGCTTCAGGTGACCTCGTTTATAGGTTTTGGTAGGAAAAAAGCCACGCTGGCCTCAACTAGCTATCTAGCGCTAGCCATTCTGATGAACTATCGTAGGAATTCTATAATCTTCTCGTTTCGCCGTTGCTCTGAACCTGTTTAATGAGTTCTAGTTTTGTCATACTTGTGGCATATCAGCTTCCTTGTCTTGCATTTCTTTATTGATTTCCATCTACCCTGAGCTATTTGTTCAAAATACGTAAAAACTTTTGATCGTTCACAGCGACCATGGTATTAACTCCGCCTCTAATGCATCTAAAGAGGCTCCTAACTGGGTCAACTCGTCAGCTTTTTCGTTTCTGACAACGTTTATGTGACCGTCATAAATTATGGACGAGTGGAGTTGATCTGCCAGTCAGCTTAAAACCTTCCTGCAATTGTTGATTAGGCTGGTAGTAATAAGTGGCGTCGACCAGGCTAAGATACCACCTGACTATACAAGAATATCATGGCTTTTCGTATCCTTCTGTAGTTATTAGAAAACCACAGGTATAAGCTGGTCCATTTTGGACTTCGGTATAGATAAAGATTGTATCCTTCTTCCCCATCTAAACCTCTTCCCCATTCACGTAGGTAGGCTCATCCTAAAGTGAATATTGACTTAACCTTGCGGGTATATAATCTGATTTACTTAAGCTTAGCTTGTTCAAGATGGCGTCATGTCCATAATCCTTCCTGTTGCAACCTCCTAATTCCTTTATTCTTATAGCAGAATTTGTTAACTTGGTTTCGAGTAAAGATGTCTCGGGGCAGTTGATGCAGGAGCATATTAAGCGCAAGAGTCGGACATGACTTCATGGCCTCAGTAACCCTTGCCTTGGCTGCTCTCTATCGAAAAACTCTTAAAGGAGGTAGAAGATATATCCGGGGGCTAACTTCTCACTGACACGGGATAATGAAATAATACGTCAATTTCGTGGTTCATTATCACAGTTTAGAATTCTGACTTTATTATAAAGGAACCACTAACCTCAGTGGAAAGATTCTATAGATAGAAATAGAAATTGAGGTAGAGGTAGAGGTAAAGATAGAGGTAGAAACAGAGACAAAGATAGAGAATTGGAGACAGAGATAGAAATAATGATAGTGATAGAAATAGAAATAGAGATAAAGATAGAGATAGAAATAGAGACAGAGATAGAGATAGGGATAGAGATAGGGATAGAGCGAGAAACAGAGATAGAAATAGAGAAAGATATAAAAATAGAGATAGACACATAGATAGAGATAGAGATAAAGATAGGGATAGAGATAGTGATAGTGATAATGACAGAGATAGAGATATATATAATTAGATAGAGATATAGGGCCTGACTGTGATAGTACGCCTTCTACAAAGTTCAAAGGACTATTATCTTTTTAAAGCTATCTTGCAGAATATCGTGGAAAATTTTAATATTTTTTGTTTCCAAGCAATCTTTGCCAAGTCGTGAAAATGAAGAAAATTCGGACTTAACCCTTAGATACTACAGGTAAGAATTTGGAAGTATTTTTTGCAGCCAAATCACTTTGAAAATGGGATTTTATTTTGTTACTCTTGTATTAAATTTTCCAAAATTCATGTTTGCTAAAATTTCATAAATAAATAAGAGAAATATTAGAGTGCATTGCAAGAAATGTGCTTTAAAATTACTACGAGAGAGTGAAAAAAATAATCAAAATCCTCTGACGAACTACTATGAAGCGCAGTGAACGGTTGCAAAGTAGAAGAGTGGCACAATAGTCTCCACACCAGTAAAATCCAGAAGGATGCACCTGTCGCGAGCGAGGCTATAAGAAAACACGCGATTACCACAAAATAAATATGTGTGAGTGTGTATGAATGCATGTGGGCAACAAAAAATGAAATGAACAAAAAATCTACCGACGCGAAAGAGCCACAAATCCTGTTGTGAACTGGAATTACACCTGCGAAAAGGATAACAAGCGCCCGAAGATAGACATACACACAAAAACACAGAGCAAACATACAAAACATATACTTGAAAATAAACATCGAAGGAAACTCCGCGAATTATAGCAAAAGCAGTGAAAACCCGCAAGAAAGCAAGAACAATTAAATCGAAATGGAATTAAAAAATTAAGGGAGAAATAGCGATTAGCAGACAAATACAAACAAAAGATTACAAGCAACAAAATAGTTGCACTTGTTGCAAGTCTCCGTTGCAAACTGCAACTGCTAGACAATGAATGACACTTAATGTCCTGCAACACAATGCAATTTTGAGGAACTTAATAATACTCGAGAGGGATGATGATGACAAGTGTGTCGTTGGCGAGTTGAATGATCACATTGTCATTGGTAATTTGAGGCGTTCTGACAACACACCCTTTCTTTGTTTGTCGGCTGGACGCACGCCTTTTGCGCATGCGTAATATTCTTTGGCCGAAAGGACATCTGAAACGGAGCGCCACTTGCACAATAATGTCACCGCTATTGTGCGCACACACCCCCACGTATCTCTAACAAGTGCAATTACACAGGTGATTCTTTGCGTGTTGGCATTGGCCGCAATTTATCAACTGTTATCGCAGATTTCACACGAAAATTTGTGGTGACATTTTGTTTAGAATTTTTGTTTTTATTACATTTTTCTGCTAGACAAGTTTGTCGGCTTTGTTACAGAGTGATTCAGGTAAGATATTTGAAGAAAGAATTACGATTTTTGTGAATAATCGGTGATTTTGAGTAAAACAATTTGAGGGATAAGTTGGGTGTGGTACTGAAGTTTTCAAACTCAGCTGTTTATTTCTTAGGGTATATAAAACCATCATCCATCTTGAGACCCAGCATTCATTATTGGATAATATTTCATTAAATTTTTTGACCGAATAGACCAAGTTCAGCACGCAGTGAAGCAAAAAAAAACAGCCGTAGCTGAGAGTGTAACCGAAAACCGTTGAGAGTCTATTCGGCGCCGTTCGCAGCAACTCGGACTGACGTATGGAACAACTTGGCGCATTTTAAGTCAAGGTTTGAATTTTATAGCGTTCAAAATACAGCTTGTGCTAGAACTGAAACCGCTCGATCTTCCGAAGCACCATCGTTTTGCTCTATGTTTCAAGAAGATTTGACGTTTTCGTTTTGGGCCGATCGATTAGCCACCACACCGTTAGACTTTTTCTTGTGAGGATATGTAAAGTCAATGCGAACAATCCCGCTTCGATTCAGGCCTTGGCGCAAAACATCACGCGTGTCATTCGGTAGTTACCAGTCGAAATGCTCGAACGAGTCTTCGAAAATTGGATTCAATGGATGGACCATCTGAGGCGTAATTGCGGCCAACATTTGAAAGAAATAACCTTGAAGAAATAAATGCCAAGGAATGTTCTGTGGAAAGATAATAAACACTCCCCATTAAATATGAAGTTCCTGTGTTTTTTCTTTAGATAACATCTAAATGGATCACCCTTTAAAAAGTTTCACTCAAATTAGAAGTTGTGGTTCAATCTTCGAGTTCTTAAAATCTTTTATTAAGACCTGGTTTGGAGAATGGTATCGCTTTTTGAGGTGTGACCGCTGGAGACAACTTTTTGATATTTACCGTGATACGGGTCGAACTCAAGTTCAATGTTATAACGCCTTTCTACTCACTAAACCATGTTTAATCTTTTACGACCCTTTAGCATAAATTCTACTAACCCTTAAGATGATCTGCGTTACGACGGCTTTGTCGTGAGTCTGAATCAGACTGCCTGGACTGTCCGGTATGTAATTAGCCAAAAATTACAATTTCTTTGAAAATTCCCACATTACAGCGGCTGGTGTGACCAAGTCCTCTGATGTAAGTTGGAAAGATATATTTTATAGTTTTTTTATCTCTAACACAAAACCGCTCCGAGGAACTATGGACTGCCTGGAAGAAAAACATTGTCATGATAGGGAGAGTTCCGAAGCAGTTGTCAATGTAATTGGGCAGATGTTCATATTTCATAAGAACTCAGTTATTTTCAGAAAAAAGTTTTAGAAAGTGTCCTTGGGAAATGGAACTGTAGTCCTTTGGCTTAATTCTTCAGATAGCCTAAATATGGTAGAATATGAAACTTTGAACATGAAGTGTCGTTTTATGGATCAATCTTCAGAACAGTTTATTGGCGTGAGAAAACGGACTGCCGAAACTCACTGTAATTATACATAGGAATATTTTAAAACATTACATGCACCAATGGTATATTGGTTCTACACAAGTGTGGGTAATGAAAAATACTTCACTAACTACTGGAATAGGAGAAAAAATACATTTTTTTGGATATTACATGTGCTATGAAAACCTTAAAGCTCCAGAAGTCATTCTCGACCAATACAAATCCAAGAAATTATGTTGCAGTTCTTACGGCCAGCCAGACTCAGCTTCCCTGTGGGCATGGTATTATATCCGATCTTGGGATAGAACTTGAGATAGAATAGTAAAGTGACTGCGATGGAAAGAGATTCAGGTATAATTAAACACAACACAACTCATCACGAAACTATGACAAATCAAACATAATCAGTTTTTTCATTATAAACAAAAAATTGAAGAAGTAATGAAACTTTGATCTGTGATCGACAGTTCCAATGGCGAAAACTGCAAGTCCACCAAGAGGTCAATGGGTGAAATAAGAACTGGAACGGGCTTCCTCTGTAGTAAACCATATACAGAAGGTGGCTGTAAACTAAATGACTGCAATTCGGTGTTTCAGGCTGAAAGGCTTAACAAAAGGGGTCAAATGGGCTTTTGTTCTAACCAACAAGCATATTAACCTGATTAAAGTTATTTGTAGCGCCAATATTAAGTCTCACTGCATTAAGATATGCAATCCAACAATAACTAACCCCTCAGTAGTTACCTCGGTTAATATCAGCTGGGTACTCAGGTCGTATAGGAATAGAAGGAAATGGGAAGTAAGACGAGCTAGTATGCTGGGGCAGCTGGAAACACAATGCCCATAAGGCATGGAGGAACACCTGAGGCCTTGGAATACTAGCAACACAGGGCATAACACAAAGTTACTTTGGGGTAGTGTTGCTGGTGGACAGTCCAAAAGGTCCCACTTCTAGGCAGAACGGAACTTAGTAATATTGTAGGAGTCATCACAGGGCAGTTATTCTTACGATTCCATCTTCAAAAGATGATAATGCAGAGCATGGGCAGGAGCATTATCTATAAGAATGTCCAGCCTTCAGCCGGATGAAATCCATGGCTCTCTGTGCTCTAACTTAAGGGTCATTGGGTAGCCAGATCCACCCTTAAGGCTTAGTTGCTGAATAAGGCTTAATTTGATTACAACCAATGAAACTTCGACAGTACCCTAACAAAGGTTAATAGTATAAAGCAATGGAATAATAGTATAGAGATTCTAAGCTTATAGAGCAATCTATAGGCTTCATCCAGAGCCCTCTTCTTACTCCACACTGATTTACGTTAGCTTCTGAAAAAAATAAATTTTTAAGCAAATGTTGTGACATTTATTTTAAAAACGGATATATTTTTACATTTTAAAATTCACAGCATATTTGTAACTGTCACCAAATATTATAAAACCATACATATGTATGTATGTATGTAGGTCCATAAAATATTTTAATATTTAAAATTCGTCAGAACAAATCAATCAGAAAGCGCTCACACCGGCGCGCAGCCAGTGCGACAATACGAGTGGGACCAGTCGCCTGCACGCTGCTGCCTGCTTATGCCACATTTCAAGCGAAAACGTATGCAGGCGCTCATATTTTTGCACATCAGATCATGTAATCAGCGCATCCTTAATAAATCATAAATTTATTCGAGCAAATATTTCTTCAAGCAAACAGGCATACAATTGCTGTGCCCATACATATGTATGCGTGTGTGTGTTTGTGCAACGATGCATAAGTACGACTTTATTTCCGCGCATAAGCATACACTTGTCAGTGGGCACGGCCGTGTCAGTCAGTCAGGCCGTCAGCGCGTCACATGACCCATTGTGTTCGCCGCATTCGCGTATTGATGCCATTCACTCAAGTGGTGTCCGCTGATGGTGTCCGTAGTCACACATCTCAAGCGACGCGCCACCAGCCGACAAGCGCTGAACTTGCGTACGAACGGCGAGCGCGCGGACAGCATGTCCAACAATTGATGCAAAGCGCTGGCGTTTTTTTCTTGTTTTTATTTTATTTCTCATATTTACATATATGAGTATGTGTGTGTGTGTATCGCGTTGCATGTCCGTCCATTGCACCGTACGCCAAACTTACAGCAACTATTTATTCTTATGGCGTTCTGCGCATGCGCGCCGATATGTGTGGAGATATGTTTATGCTGCGATATGTACATATGTGTGTTTGTGTTCGCATCATAATGTCCGTCCGCGCATACAGATTTCTGCATACATTTTCTGGAGCTCTGGCAACAGCGACATTGTGTTCCTGTCCGGCTTCGCTTGCTAAATACATTACTTGTTATTGCTGTTGTTATTGGTTTGTTGGTGTTGTTATTGTTGTTGTTTCGGCCGGTTGTCTTGTGAATGACAAACGTATTATTAACTTCACACAAAAAGCGTTCGATTTTGCACCGTTTGCTGTCGCTGAGTGTCGCACCTTCGCGCACAACTTCTCACACGGCGCAACTGCATATGTATGTGTGTATGTTTGTTGTTGGTTTCTCCATATGGACTGCTCAGCTCATCATCCTGCGGCTTCCCGTGGCTGCACAGCCATACCGCCCGGCGTGGTTCGACTCTTGACTTCGAATTGCCATTGGCCTCCAGTGGCTGGACGCGCTACAGTTCTCTGTGAATTTTTTTGTTGAATATTGTTGTTGTTGTTTGGTTTTTTAGTGTTTGTGTGTGTAAAATTGCAGTGAAAAGTCTTCGACGAATATCATTGACTAAATGCATGTATTTATCCGATTCAGATACATTTCGATGCCAAGGCATACACAAACCTGTGCACATACATATCACATAAGTATATATGTATATAAATGTTTGTATATATGTTTCTACCCGATTTCGCATGCATCATCTTAAGCTATTGCATACATGAATTTTGGCTTAAGCGATTTGTTGTGCGAAAAACACATACACACATACAAACTGTAATGCGAATTGAAGGAAATAAATACAGAAAAAAAAGAAGAAGAAGAATGATGGGAAATAGCCGGAAATCATAATTCGATTGCAGTTGATTGACTGTTTGCAGCGCAATGAGGAAATGTAAGTATGGATGTAACAGCTTGTTGGCAAAACATTTCATTTCCAGAAGAGGTAATAAAGCCGCACTTCGGAGAAGTAAATCTGCCGCTTCCTTGAAGACACTAGAATGGTCTGGCAATCTGAAACAAAAGTTGATCGAGAGCTCTCGATAGAAGACTCCGCCTGCAACTTTCCTTTGAGCTTCTTTTAATCCGTGAAATAGTTTACTGCGCCTCTTCTCCAGTGATTCCGCTCCATCCACATAACCCTATGTGCGCGGAGTTGATGCCGTTAGGAGTGAGATTCACAGCGCGGTGGTCCAAGTTATTAGGGATGCCGTTGAAGTGTTAGAAAATTTCGGAATGTCCCTTCTGGGACCGTTAATTTGTTCAGTGATAAAACCCTTCGGAGCAATATAAAATGGCATTGACAGCAGAGATCTTACTTTGCTCAGAAATCAAGCCATCAAATATTTGATTTTTACTTAATATGTGAAGTTTTAACAGTTTTCAGTTTGGTCTATTAGGAGAGACCACAGTTTTTTAAAATCACTCACTTTTATTGATCTATCGAGTAAGAGCAATAAGTAAACGGATTTAACGCTAGTGCTGGTCTACAGTACATAAGCGGTAATATAAAAATAGATTCAAATTATCGACGTAATTAACTAAATTTTTCCATTTTTGTTTTTTTTTTTCCAACAGAATAGCCCGCTGTGTCTATTTCTATACACACCAAATATGTATTACGCCCCAGTTGCTGTGTGCCTCGCAGCCTTTCACTTGTCTAATTTAATTTTCTATATTGAAGCTAGACTTAGTGAATTTGTTGTTGCGTTGGTTTTAATTAACTTATGAGTAAATTTTTCCATATTTTTTTTTTTTTTTGTGATTTCAACAGAATAGCCGTGCTCGTCTAGTGGTTAGGATTTTAGTACAGGTTCGAACCAAATATGTATGTACAGTTTTTATACCTCGCAACAAGTTTGCTGTATTTAGTTTTGTTCACATCACGGTTTGTAAGTCCTAAAAATCAGATATAGGGTTATATATACCAAAGTATCAGGGAAGCTAGACGGATGTCTTAGTGAATTTGTTGTCCGTTGCTGTTGAGTTTTAATGGGAGTACACGTACCTTGGCTCCATAAGAAGGTATAAGTTCGAAGATGGACAAAATCGGCCCACTGCCACGCCCACAAAAAGATGTATTTAAAGATATTGATGAATATATTGAGTGGGCGTGGCCCCGCCCCCTACTAAGTTTTTTTATCTCGGAAACTATATGAACTGCCAAAAATTTCGTTTTCTTCAACCATATACAGTTCAAAAATGGAGAAATCGGATAATAACCACGCCCAGTACTGAATGTTCAAAATTTGAGACTAACAAAAAACGTCAGAAACACTAAATTTTACGGAAGATGGCAGAAGGAAGCCGTGATCGTAAAAATTGAAAAGTGGTTAGGACCCGATTTCAATGAAATTCGTATATAATTGTGGCCGTAGTAACCCAGGTTCGAATCCTGGTCACGGCAATGCTTACCAGAGAAGTATTGTCACGCATGGAGGCAGCTTTTTTATTTAACGTTTAAGAAGATTTGAGAAGGTACAACAAAATGGATCAGGCTTAAGGAGAACGAGAGGAGCTGATTTGTGCATCTATTTAAAATATATAATCTCAAATTGGATTGCGCCAGAAATTGTTCTTACCTAGAAGTAGGAAGGCAATAGATATAGAGTTTGTAGGAAAGTATCTGCATATATACTAGCTGATGAAATTGCCAAAAGTGGCATCCGCTTGACTACCGAACAAGTTTAGCATTTAGGCAAGTCGCTAAAAACGATAGACAATTCCAAAAGAGCTGATAGAGGAATCAGTGTGAGATGGAATGCCTTAGGGGCTCACCCAGTATCTAAAAGACTGCAGGACGGTCACAGTTTAAAACTTACTGGCATCACATGCGAGTCGTAGAGGCATTCTTATCGATGACACTTGTAGAAAGTGCAAAGAAGTAGGCATGAGAAAGGCGTTCAAACACCTTCTCTGATCTCTGAGATCTACTGCTACTTTTAAGGCAGCTACCTCCTCTTAGAGGACGCTACAGCGTTCAGGTGGCCTAAAACTGGAGTTGGTGGACAGTTCCCGACAGTCTATTCCTACACAATTTCTAAATAGGCAATAGTAAATTTGCCAAGAAGTTTGTAACACTAAGAAAAAAACATCGGATACCCTTAAACTATGTAGGTATATAAATGACCAAGGTGACAAGCTGAGTCCATTTAGATGTGTCTGTCTGTCTCTCTGTATATATGAGCACTGGTTCCTTAGTTTTTGAGATATCGACAAGAAATGTTGTACTTTTAATTTTATCCCCATGAAGCTACTCATTAGTCCAAATCGCCGATTAGGAACCATGGTATTATATAGCCGCCAGTCAAACTGGCCGATCAAAACCAAGATACAATTTTCATAAAAGATAACAATTTTATTCAATCAAAGTTTTTTACAGTTGGGTATCAACTCATTACAAAACATTAAGAACTGTTAGAAATAGAAAACTTTATTTCTAACAGTCGTGTTCTGTGAACCAAACTTATAGTATTCTTCGGATACACAATAACATCTTAAGTTCCATTAAATTTTGTGTGTGGAATCAAATTTCTGGTGCCGAAACGTTCAGAATGTTGGAAAAGACCTTCGGAGAAAGTTATTTTATGATGATCAACACGTCAATAAAATAAAGGAATTGAGAATCGACGATTAACAGTCAGAAATCTTACAGGCATCGTTGGAATATCGGAAGGATCAGGGAAAACCATTTTGAAAGATCATTTGGGCCTGAGAAAAGTGAAAGAACGATTGGTTTCCAATGCATTCCGACTACCAGGGCGTTATGAAGATGATGCGATGAGTCTTGGATCAATACTTACGACTCAGAAACAGACGATAAATCGGCCGAGTATAGTGGCGAAGGTGAGCCACAGCCGAAAAAACCACCTCAAAGCAGATAAAAAATCAAGGTTCTGTTGACAGTTTTCTTTGGTTATTGAGGTGGTGCATTCCCAATTTTTTACAACCGGTCAAACTGTCAGCAAGCAATACTATTTGAGTGTTATGCGTCGTTTGCACGAAACTATACGTAAAAAGAGGCCGAAAACTCTTGGCTTTTGCGCCACGATAATGCACCGACGCATCTTGCCTTGATTCTTCGCCAAATTTGCCAGTATTGTGCCGTCTTAGCCTGATTTAGTAGCTCCATGTGACTTCTGACTATTCAGCAAACTCAAACGACTTCTTCGGGGAAACCGTTTTGATTCAATTGAAGATATTAAACGTGAATCACTACGCGCATTTAAGGCTACTCCGGAAATTAACTATAGCAGTTGTCTCGTAGATTGGAAAACGTTGGCACAAGTGTATTGTTGCCAGGGAGGATTTTTTTGAGAGGAACGACATAGGTCTTGAAGAATGAATTTCAAAATTATGCACAAAGTCTTACTATTTTTTGCTCATAGTAGTATGTTGTTTAGAGTTCAATGATAACTTGTGTTAAGAACCTAACAGTTTTCTTCCCGTAAATGTGGTTTATTCTAAAAATATATATTGTATGCATTGCAGTTCTTTATTTTCTAATAGGGTTGCAGTATTAAGACATCCATAGGGAGAGTTAGCTCAATCAAAAAAAAAAATCTGTAAGTAAGTACCTAATAGATATTGTGAAAGTGAACTTATTGACAATTTAAAGACTGAATTTCCCCTAAAGTAAGTAACCACTTAATAAAAGAAAATTAAAAAAAAATCAATATTTTATATTAAAAGACTCAAAAACCAAAAAATATATGTATATTATTTATAATCGCATTAAATGGCACACGAGTACGTCACTTAGGGAAAGTCCTTCTCTATCAATTATAATACTTAAATTAATCGCAGCTTATACAGAGCATTTGTTGCTCTTGTAAACCCGAATGCATTAAAAGTTAGCAAAGTAAGGCAGTAGAAGTAATAAAATGAAGACACTTGGAGAGTATTAACTTTCATTTAGTCCCTTAGATGTCACCTACTCAAAGCGGCAAAACCTTTCTGAATGGCATTACGTAACACGCTCTTTTATATAAAATATCAAATAAATAGATCAATGACTATTACGAGCAAGAGCAGGCCATTGTACCTGTAAGGTATTAGATATTAGTGGAGAGCAGCGTAGCAATAAAAAGGACGTGCCAGGACAATGTATTGAGGTGACTGCTGCGGCATGCCGTTTATCATTTTAAGCTGATTAACAGTGGTAAGAGAAGGTATGGGTAAATTGAACGAAGAATTTTATTATTGAAAATCTATTTTTGTATTCGTATATACATATGTGCATAAGAAAAATCTTACTACGAGCTCATATAAAATTTTAAGAATAAATTGAATATTAACATTTTCAATGGCACATTTGACCATTTTATCTTTGATACCAATTTACGAATAATAGTACAAATAAAGTCTTTTGGCACCTTCGAGATCTAAACAGTTACAGTTTTCATGCTCAAAACTTGTGAAATTCGAAATTAAAACTATGTTGCGTAAATTATATAACGATTCGTTCATATTCAAATTTGACGCGGACTGTTCCATTTATATTGAGCGCCTAAACCGTATCGATGATTCATTTGTGTTAAGTGTAAAGTTTGTTCTCCTTAAGGCAATAAATATGTGTTGGACAGCTATTGAATCACGATAAGAAAGAATCTTGACATCATTTATAGACTCATGGAATGAAGCGTGTCAATGCTAGAACCGTTCCAAAAGGCCTGAATCCTGAAGACCTGACTTGAGAATACTACATTAAAAAATAATAACGCAAAATTACGGATGATCGGAGGTGGGTTTACGTATATGATGTTGAAATTGTCTAACCTAGCAAAAGGCGCTCTCAAAATTTGCCGAAATTGGAAAAATTCTCTAAATGCACTAAGCACGACCCCAACGTGACAAGGTATACTTGATGAAGACATTATTGCTCTATACTTTTTGATTATTGAAGAATCTTATCATCAATGATGAGCACTAAAGACAAATGATTCCCAATTTTTACGTCAGCTAACTACCGAGTGAAAAGCCTCCCCAACATCACATATAAGGTTCTATCGACCGTAATTTGTGAAAGATTAAGGCCCACCGTTAACTAAGTGATTGGACCTTACTAGTGTGGCTTCAGTCCCGGAAAATCAAGATCTGACCAGATATTCACCATGCGGCAAATTTTGGAAAAGAACCGTGAAAAGAGAGTCAACAAACACCACCTCTTCGTCGGTTTCATAGTTGCTTTGACAGCACGAAAGGAGCTGCCTTTATGCCGCGTTGTTCGAATTCGGTATCTCCGCAAAACTAATACCGCTGTGTAAACTGACGTTGAGCAACACTAAAAGTTCCATCAGGATCGGGAAGACCCCTCCGAGCCGTTCGATACCAAACGAGGTTTCAGACAATGTAACACCAATAAGGAAGAAGAAGCCAATTTAGAGATAAATAGTTTTAGTCAAGCGCGACAAGGCGTACGGCACTGGAAACTAACTTTTTATTGGATAGAACTTTGTAGACTGAATTTTATACACATGTATATTATTTTATATATATATTATATAGTATATATAGCTAAGTTTCAGAGATCAGTTCTTATTATTATGTCATTTATTTAAGCTGAAATCCCAATCAGAACTACTAGAGTACTATTTTAGAACTTGTTATATAAACTTAAAATATTTAAGATCTTCTTAGCATCCTTAATTTCTGTTTCACATACTGCACATTAGAAGTAGCTTAATCTTTCCAGAAATATCTTAATTAGGTGAAGTGAAGCAGAAACAAAGATCATAATCTCAAAAAGATATGAAACTGGATATATTTTTAGAATTAATTAATCGAGCTAACCCAGTATCTAGAATTTGGATGACTTTTACAGAGTCGAAAAAGATACGCTAACGTTTGAAGCAAACGGACGCGCAGAACTTGCCCCCGAATTTTTTTATTACATTTAATAGCAGAAAGAACTAACCAGTCTATTGCTAGATCAAACGATGGCGAGAAGTTGCAATAAAACATATAAATTTATAATATGTAAAATAATGTTTTGGGAAAAAATAGTGTGAACTTCGTGGAGCCAATAAAAATAATAAATATAAATCAGTGAATGTATGGTAGATTTGTAAGTTTGTAAGAGGTATATGCAAATAAATAAATATTTCACTTACCAAGTGGTATCGTTTTGCTGTCAAATTAGTTGGTAGAAAATTCTACTAGTTTCGAAGGAGTTTTTGTGAATAATATCACACTGAAAAGAAAAGAGAAAAAAGAAATTAGCAATATATTCTTTAAATTTGAAAGTAAGGAAATTTAAGACAGTCAGAAGCTTTTAAGAGACATCCCAAACACGGCGTCAGAAAAGGTGTGTACTGTTTATGGTCTTTGACTAAACGCTCTGGAAGGTAAATTCTCGAAAATATCAATAAAATAATGGAAATCGTTCGACCGTCATGTAACTAATGTTTCAATTGCGCGGAAAATTAACATTATACAGCTGAGGCTGTGTACGAAAGAATGCTCGATGTGTGGGTGCCACATGAGTTAACACAAAAAAAATCTTGGACTGAATTTCTGTCTGCGAATCTCTGTTAAATCGCAACAAAATCGTTATATTTCTGAAGCGGATGGTTACTGGTGATGAAATGTGGTGAATCGCTATGAGCCGACACACGCATTGACCAAGCAAGCAGAGCATCATCTTCTACGACATGCTTCCCTACAGCCGAACTCTTAATTCGGACCTTTACTGTCAACAAGTGGATCATTTAAAGTGGATGCTTTCCGAGACTGTTTGGGAGTATCTTATATAATATATCCAGATTATAGTTTGAACATGGTACCAAGTTATAACTAGGTGTTTCTGTCTATGCCCAATGCTTTTGCTGCTAAAAATATGTTCCTAAGAGAATCTTGTCGATCATAGGGGTGGACTACCTTCAAAATGGCAACAAAACGGTGGATAATCAAAATGAATCGGTTCATTCTAACTACGCTGAATGAAACCTTAAATTTAATGCAAAAATAATGGGTTTCTTTAACTAGACCTTGTATGTTTTCCATATATATTTAGTTCATTCATGCCAGTCTTATGTATGTGTCCCAACCGAATAAATGTGCAAATAAACTGGCTAAAAAGATGAATGGCGCTATGAATGAAGATGAATAAAGGTAAAAATTAAAATGAATATGCGCCAAGACATAAATAATTATGCGCGTTAAATGATAATTCAAGGTCCCGCATGATGGACTTTTCACCCATATAAACACACAAACGCAGCGGCTTCTGAGTGAGCGCCTTTTGAAATGACACATGTGGCAACAAATCCTGCAGCTGAGCAGACATCGTCGTCCAACAATTGGATCTTACAGTTTATGGCCCCAAATTTCGTGAATTAATATTCCCAAAATATATGCACATGTATAAATTATTTATATATATAAAGACAACTGTTAAAAGTTTGGCGCTGCATTAAGAGTTCGCAGCATTTTTGTTGTTGTTGCTTACTGGAGCATACCAAGTGACACTTTGCCCTTAGGTGGGTGATTAAACAATACGATTGATTTATTTGCAGGCACACTCGGTAGTCGGACACGCAGCTGACACGCAGAGCTACTGTAAGCTACTGCTTTTGGGATGATCTGAGCTTTGTGGTTGGTGGGTCAACAGTCTTCACCCAACGTTTAAAATAATACGATGGATAGAATTTTAATAAAAACAAGAAAAAACGTTAACTTCGGTTGCACCGAAGCTAAAAACCCTTCACAGGTGCATTTCTGTTAGTAACTATGTGTTCAGTTTGTATGGAAGCTATATGCTATAGTCAACCGATCTGAACATTTTCTTCGGAGATTACATTGTTGCTTTAGGAAATAATATATACCAAATTTCGTGAATATATCTTGTCAAATGTGAAAGTTTTCCATAAAAGCTCTTGATTCTGATCGTTCAGTTTGTATGGCAGCTATATGTTATAGTGGTCCGATATCAGCCGTTCCGACAAATGAGCAGCTTCTTGAAGAGAAAATGACGTTTGCAAAATTTCAAAACGATATCATAAAAACTGAGGGACTAGTTCGTATATATACAGATGGACGGACAGACGAACAGACAAACAGACGGGCATGGCTAAATCGACTCAGCTCGACATACTGATCATTTATATATATACTTTATAGGGTCTCCGACGTTTCCTTCTGGGTGTTACAAACTTCGTGACAAACTTAATATACCCTGTTCAGGGTATAAAAAAGCATCTCCAGCAAATATTCTTTCATTTTAGATGTCTATTTTGTAGATTACAAATTGGGGTCAATTGGAGGTAATATTTTTCACTGAAACCTTGAAATTCTTCCAACTTTCTGTACACTTCTGTATTTTTCGAAGATAAGTTTTACAGCTTAGAATATTGCGAATTCTCCTGATCTGTATTGATACTGAATTCTCGGACAATACAGAAAGCTAAAGTCAATTTGTAATCTCTCAGACCTTTTCTCAATTTTACTCGGAAAATTATCGGGCTTCAGATCGGATTATTGGACGCACACACAGACATCCGGAAATCATCTCGCCCATACATTTATATAGTAGTTTTTAATAGAGCTTACAAAAGGAACGGAACAAAATTTGGGGTTGTTCAGTTCATAGATGGAAGCATATGAACCTGCTGAGAAAAATTAAGGTAATAGGTAGAGTTTCAAATAATAATCAGAATTCAATCCCACAGAATTCGCAAGAATCTCTAAGCAGCAAACTGACACTGTCTTATAGGGACTTTTGCTGAAATAACCAAAATAGAAATGAAACAGCTGAGCAGATTCGTGATAGGTTCAGGGCGTTTTGTCGATAGCTAATGTCCAACTGTAGGAGTTTATCGTATGGCTTCATAAAGGTCTGAACATAACGATCTTCGCCATGCTGAGGGATCAGCCATCTTAACTAACCTATACTTCGCTGAGTCTTTCTCCACAGCAGAGTTTTGAATTTTAATAAACTATGTTTTCAGCTTTTTTGATTCGGATAAACATACTCTTAAAGCCAATGTCACCTTATTCTTTAATATAGAATTTAAGTTCAAGTTTGGGGATCGTTATCATGTCGCAGCCCAATTCGCAAGAATTTTTACCCAAACGATCTTCGAAAAACGCGAGAAAAATTTACGGACGACCTAGACATCGCGAAGACATGAACATTCTGTAAAAGAATGATTATATATGTAGTTGTACTGTAGACTTATCGATGACACTAAAGGATCATTCTTGAGAGTCGAAAAGAAAGTCAGACTTTGAAAGTCGGAAACAGGTCGGATATACCTTTAACTGACACGATTTGAAACTAAAAAATAGACATTTAAGACTTCGACAGGGTTTCTCCACCCAACATTCCTTTAAGCCATAAAGCTTCTACCATCAAAAAAGCAGTAGCGTACCAATCGTACTGTTTAATCACCCTCCTAAAGGAAAATTATCAAGTCGTGTGCTCCAGTAATCAGTAGTTTATTCGGACCAGAAGGACTTTGAGACGACAAAGTTGATATTAGCTGATCAGAGTTTGCGGAGCTCGCTTCAGGTTAACCATTCAGAAATAAACCACAAAAAGATGAGTTCTCGAAGTTCCTACCCGTTCCCATTATCCAGGTACCGAACTCTGCTATCTGAAAACGCTTTTCCCCATTACTAGTAGATGAGCCTCCGGCATTGTACTTTCCTGCGAATATACCCAGTTCGGTCTTGCTGGGAATGGACTGATATTAGAGTCAACAATGTTTGAATGAGGATTAGAGAACAATTATATTGGAACGAACTAGCTCGCTCTGCGGCAGCGTCCAAGATGAACCTACACTTTTAAGGAACTGCTTTGCACTGAGGAGGGAATGGAGAAAGAACAGCATTGGCAGCAGGCAGAAGGACTGCGCCATCTCAAGCTGCTTTTGGGAACTTCGCAAGATTTAAAGAAATCAACAACCTCCTCCGAGACAAATTCCGCCTCCTTGTCGCATTCTAAGCAGGGCACTGTAGGCTCTTGCGCAAACTGTCGGTTCTCCGATATGGGACAGAAAAACCCCAGAACACCTGATTCTGGGTTGTCCAACAATTTTCAGAAGCAGGCTAATGGGTCTAGGTTCCATCACATAACCTCAGTCGTGCTCAGCAGGGTTCTGGAACTGTTAAGTATGCTGGACCTTGGTGACCATATGTGATAAAGGGGAGGGCACAACAGACCATTGGTCGCAGTGCAAAACCTCAATTTTTTATCTACTGGAATTAAAATGGCGAACGAGTACGCCCTCGACGGTGGTCGTTGAAATTCTATTCGCCTTCGTTTTACTGAAACGCATTTTTTTTGTCTTTAGTCTTGCATATTATATGTATACTTAATTTTTCTTCCGGTATGGCAACTCCATTATTCAAGTGCATGTTAATCTGCAGTTTGTTTACATCTTCCAGACGCGCCAGCCACATCACTCAGTCCAGCATTACGAAGACTGCCGTAAAACAGCCTTCGAGCTAAAATCCTTGATTTAATTTACAAATAATTTTAACAGTATCAACGGCAACGCTGACCGCATATAAAATCATTACTGCCGACGCATTTTAACATATTAATTACACACTTTAGTTGCACTTACAACAAATCCCCGCTTACATATATACAGTGGCAGTGGCAGTGGCATGCAAATCCGCTGCAACGGCTGCCGGGTGTTAAAAGCGTCACGGTTGCCCAAAAGTAGCGCCGAAATTCATTCGGTGTGTAAATGGGGAAATAACTGAAAATTAAAATTTTATGCGCCATTGCTTGCTACATTTATTTGTGCGCATGCGCAGCGCACGCAAGCATTTCAAAAAGCCGCGCGGCAGCATTTTTCGGCAAGTGCAAATAATGGTGCTGTGGCGCTGTTACAATTGTGGCAGCCGCGGGGTATTTGCATAAGTTGTGGACTTACGCGAACTTTATGACAGGTCAGTGACAGCCATGAACAGCGCGCCGCGCATTAAAACGGCGCTGGTGCCGGCTGTGGTCGCTGGCGGCTAAAGGATTTCGCGGTATGCCTAGACAGCCGACGAGCTGAGGTCAAATTTAATTGGCAAGCGCTTTGGCATACCGATTTGCATGCTTTTTTTGTTTTTTTCTTGTTGTTTTTGCTTAACTGCACTTTAAGCGAATTTAATTACACTTTCAATTTTATTAATTAGTGTGGTGAATTGCTGGCGAGTTGAGTTTTGCTGCAGTTAAAGCGGCTTAAGCGTTATGACACACGGTGCACCGCAGCTGTGTGTGAGTGAGCGTGAATTTCTCGCTTGATTTCGTGCCTGCGCTATCTTTTAACACAGATGAGGGCTGGTTATTAACATATTTCGGAATTTATAATTTTTTATATTTTTTTTTAAATTTACATATTTTTATTGTCTGTCCTCCCATATAACTCAACCGCCTGTCACTCCTTCAAAAAAATTAAGATAAAAAATAATCCTTTACGGAAACGGAAATCAAATCAAACGCTAAAAAATAGAAATGTAAATTTCTTCCAACATCGCGCGGCCCAGCAATTGATTCTCATCGATCTCATCGATATCACGGGTATTGTATTTGTAGCATGCAAGTGTTAAAAAAAACGCCTACAAAAGCAAATTTTACTAAACAGCCTTTTGCATGCGTTTTGTTTTTGTGTTTGAGCATGACCTAGTTCCCACCAAGTGTCAATAAATGTAAAGCCACAATACCCATTCATTATGTGGGCACTCGATATGTAGCCCTGGTTCACACCTACGATGAGAAAAAAATTGTATCTTCTATACAGAAAAAAAAAAAAACAAAAAAAAAAAAAAAAACAAAAAAAAAAAAAAACGCGCATCAGCATAATATACAAAAGAAAATCAAAATCAAAATCGACATGTAGTTCAACCCCTTTTCGCGACATACAAAAGATAGTTGGTTTAATAAATCTTCAGTGGTGCCCTCGCGCAGACGAAATATTTCGAAGCGAAAGCAAATTTGATTTAAATTTTATGCACAGGTAGCCTTTAATGAATAATATTTACACACACATAAAGATTATTTACTCACACATAAACATTATTTACTCATACACACACATAACCACTGCTGAGATAACTAGAGATGCTGCACATCTGTGCCGCGTTTCGTTGGAATCCTCGCTGTGGCGTGAAGGATCTGTTTTGCTTAATTGAATATTTTGGAATTAATTTTTCCTTTTCTTTGCCTTCCGCATTGATTTGGATTTTGGTTGATTTTGCTCCGATAAGTCATTAATATGCGTGCAACGTAATCTCTGTTCGATTTTTGAAATTTCATTTAATTCATTATACGAAAATATGGAGCATGAAACATATTTTTGAGAAATCATTTAAATGTTTATACAATATTTGACTCAACAATGCCAGCGGATGTGGGAGTTGGTGCAGCTATTTGGGTAATGTGATTTCATTCATATAACTAGTAAGACAAAAATTTAATGCTTGTATTCTCAAATTGATGAGAGAAATAATTTATTTGAATGCTGGCACGCCTACTTCTAAACCTTTGAACACAGCATTTAAGATAAGATTTTAAATTGAAAGCGTACAAAACACAGCTTGTGAAAGAACTGAAGCCACTCGACTTTCCCAAGTGACATCATGTCGTTCAATGAGCTCTTGAAAAGTTCCACGATACGGTGTTTTCGAGCCAAATTTTGTTCAGCGATGAGGCTTATTCCTGGCTCAATAGGTATGGAAATAAGCAAAATTGCTGCATTTGGGACGAAGAACAACCTGAAGAGATACAAGAGCAGCCTTTTCATCCAGAAAAAAACCCACGGTTTGGTGTGGTTTGTGGGCCGGTGGAATCATCGGTCCATATTTCTGCTCAAATGATGCCGGTGAGAACATAACTGCCTAAAACGTTATCGCGCCATAACCGCCAAAAAATAGAAGCTCGTGATTTCGGCGACATTTGGTTTCAACAAGTTGGCGCCATTTTCCACATATCGCATCAATCAATGGATTTATTGAGAGAACACTTCGGGTAGTAGATAATTTCACGTTTTGGGCCAGTCGATTGGCCACCAAGATCGTGCGATATCACACCGTTATGCTTTTTCCTTTGGGAGCATAGAATGACTTAAGTCTATGCCAACAATCCCGCCTAGATTCAGTCCTCGGAGCGAAGCAACACACGTGTCGTTCGCCAGTTACCAGTCAAAATTCCCGAACGAGTGTTAGCCTCAACGGATGGTCCATCTGAGACGTATCTGCGGTCGACATTTGAAAGAGATAAAAAAAATGTGCCGAAGAACGATCTTTCGAATTATAATTTCCTATTCAATTTGAAGTTTCTGTGTTTTTCCTTAAAAAAAGTAGAGAACCTCGCTTTTATAATGGTTTCAATGAGTTTGGTATATATCTCGTAAGACGTTTATTTCTTGACACGAGATTATTTTCCTTTTACCATATTCTTCTGTTGCCATTAGAGGTATTATAGATGGAGGGGTGTGAGTTCTAGCAAGAGCTCTAGTGCTGCTGTCAAGTACGCAGTATGCCTAACGCGCAGACGTAAGCAAGTTTTTTCACTTTCTATAGTTGAAGTTCTATCGAAATCTGCGACGTTTTAATGCCCCAGCCAACGTCTTTGGCTTACAGTCCCAGGATTTACCGGCCAAGCATGTGGTCAGGCCGTCGCCTTCATTCATCGAAGAATGGAATCCAAGTGAGATCCAGATCCTCATTAGTCAGCTCTTACTCTCTGCCGCCAAGAGTTAAGGTCTTTAGGTCTGACAGGGATGTTCTCTTGGTAATCGGAACGATGATCGTTTAAGACGAACTAACCATTATTCTGAGCTACGCTCACCATCCCTTGTTTCCATTGTTGGTTAGGAGCTCAAGAAGCTCATCCACGACAAGGCTTTATAACAAGGATTCCATGATTTCTTTTGCGTGGCAATCATTTGGTTTCAACTATATTCCTCGGTGTTGTTTGAAATCAGTTTTCGAGTTCTTATAATTCTTTATTTGACTATAAAGTTATAGAATTGAAAAATTTTTTAAGGTCGAAGTAACTGTCAGTCGATGCGGGTTGACTCTTAAGGCTTCTGTATTTGGCGATAGTCCAACCAACAGATCCGTTCTTGGTCCAGAATGTGCCTTGAGTAATTTTGCAAATTTTTTGTTAGTTATTAGTGCTTACAATTTCTGAATTCTTAAGAATCATGGCAGAATAAATGGTTGATTTATTAAAATTGTTAGTTGCAAGCAGTTCTTTTCTTAAAAAAAGGGATGAAATAACTGGTAAACAGAGTCCTCTCCCAACAGTCTGGTTTACTTAACCGAAACGAAGCCAGATTTGTATACGGCCAAGGACTGTCAACTCGTTTGTATTGGTCGAAACCATTTCAGGATGATCTCTGTGGGTACATAAAAATCAACATAATCGAGCTGATCTCGGTTTAAGTAGTAGAATAATATGAATATCTCTCTGAACTGTTTTGGAAATCTAGATACTTTCGGTTAATGATCTTGAAGATGTTAAAAATATTTTTGTAATGAAAAGTAGTAAAAATTAGCAGCTGTCCCTCATCAATATCTAAGCAATATTTTCGAAGCCGTTATTCGGCTGTCAATTAATATCCGTTGCATCATTCGGCCGCTTTGACTTTGATCTCGGGACAACCGCAGTTTTCGCGCTAAAAGCGACCACTGTGAGCCGCTAACGAGACCAAAACTACCGAACGGAACTCGGTCATTCAAATTCTATACTTAGGAGTCAAGGAAAACAGCTGTACATGGACAGACAGAAACAAGCGTTCGGTAGTAGTGCCGCTTTGTCTGCGCCATCGGCACATGCCGCGCGTCTTTACTACCGATTCACTGCTATTGTTTTTGGTAGTTTTGCAAACGAATAACACTTTGTAAGGCGAACTCACTGGGCGCTCGAAGGAATTAGAAAAATAATGCCGACTCGACAATTGGCAACAAATACGATTTGTAAATATTACAACACCCAGCATGCGCCAAGCGTACAATGGACCGAAGATGGACACGGGGCAAAGGACATTTTTGTATAGTGTTCTCAGAGTAGATTATATGAATTTATTGGTTGCATGCTACTTTCAGATTTGTTGCAAAAAAAGTATAGAAGAGAAAAAAAATTGGAAGCAACACAAAGGATTATCGCATTGACACTGAGACACACAATGGCAATAAGAACTGGAATGACAACCAAAATAAGGTGCTTTACAACATTGCAACACAGTGTGGCACAATGGCTAAGGCGTGAATTGTTATGAAATTGCGAACGGCAAAGGAATGGCGAGTGCCAGCAGGACAAACAGTTCCTTATTATCTTTCAATGTGTTTGTGCCTGTTAATATGAATTGTATATTCCTTGTTGGTAGCCTGCTTAAGTAGGAAGGCGGCACTATTTGCTTATGCTGATTGTTAGCCTATGTGCTGCATAATGGTCAAATGCACCTATTTGCTTGTTATCGGCTGAGCTGTTAATTCTTTAGAAAGTGTAACAAGTCACCGCTGTAGCGTTTGGCGACAAAAGCAAACGAGAAGATAATGAGCTCGACACAAAGTCTCGCAGAATGGCGGCACGCCACATGTGACTTTTTATTTACCGGTCACTAACTGCAATGCTATTTGTTTGCCTTACAATTCTGTCATGGTTTGCTTGGTGGTTTCGTAATCGGATGGAGAAAATATTGTTTAAGGATTTCTCGCTTAGAAAATCGCTTTCCAATACTATAAATAATAAGTATCTTCAGCACAACAAATATATGCTGGTATGCATATCATTTTCCTAATAAATAGTGGTGTCTTAATACTAGTAAGCTTCTTTGTACTAAAAAATAGTAATGAAGATGAACTGTAGAGCCTGCTAATAAACTCCGCATAATGCCACAGGGCTCTAATCTCACTTGTTGTATAGACTAGCTGTAAAATGTATGAAGAATCACTTCTGGTCCCTTATAGGTGTCTTTTTTATAATTATTAAACTAATTTAACAGCTCGATCTATGACTTGATAGAGCATTTTTATGAAAAACCTGTTGTCCATAAGAAGTCGAGGATAAAACTACCAATCTTACATCAAAACATCATCGACAACTAAGACTAGTCCTTTGACTCCATGGAACTCTAGAGCTATCTGTTAGTTATTCGAATTTGTCTAAGTTGCATAGATGAAGGTGAGATGAATTTGGACACTATCCACTACCTAGCTTTTACTAGACTCATTTCTGTAATCATACCTTTTAGGGTTAGGCGGCTGGAATTGATATTAGCTATATCTTATCATACTTAGAAGTTATGGGCATCCCAACATCCGTCGTTTCTATTTATCCAAGTAAGAACAGACGTCGTGTCATGAATATCAGTCTGATTGCCAAACCTAACCTAAAAAACATTTAAATTATTAATTTTCAGTGGTTAGGCTTGCCAAAAAGTGCATCAACACCAGAAATCATAGCCAAAATACAGGATATGGTTTTGGAAGATCGTCGATTGACTGAGAGAGATTTAGTAGAGGCTCTACACATCTCATTAGGCAGTGTGAGCCATATTTTAAGTGAAATTTTGGGTTTTAGAAAGATGTGTACACAATGGATGCCGCATTCGCTAACAATGAAACAAAAACACATTCGAATACGACTTTCTCAGCAACATTTGGAGCGTTTTAAAAAGGATAAAGTGGATTTTGTGCGTTGTATTGGGTTTTTGGGACGCGAGAGAAATTTTGTTTGTGGATTACTTGTAAACTGGTAAAACACTTAATTCTGAATATTATTGCAACCTTTTCCACCAGTTGAAGGCAAAAAATTCGTGAAAAAGATTTGGTTTGCAGAAGAAAAAATCCTTTTTCATTAGGACAATGCACCGTGTCACAAGAGCATTTTGACAATGGTTAAAATCTATGAATTAAAACTCGAATTGTTGGAGCATCCACCCATTTGTTTCCAGAACTGAAAAAATATATGCGTGACAAGCGTTATTCGTCAAATGAATTGAAGCGTATTTTGCAAACCTTCCGAAATCTCACTTCAGGATGGGATCCACAGATTGGAGGATCGTTGGAGCAAGTGTATTAATGTTCAGGGAGGTTATACTGAATAATAAAGAGTATTTCGAATCATAAAATTGTCTTTTTTTTATCAAACGATAAAACTTAGTGTACAACCTGGTATAAGGGTATCCTACGTTGAATTACAAAGAGCGTGACAGATGCCCGAGCACGTCAAGAAAAGACGAAAGCATTAATGAATGTAGAAAATAGTATCAATCGTCAAATCACCATTAGAAAAATTGCTAAGGGACTAAAAATATCGATTGTCATCATGGCAGCCAATTTTCAAATGAGGGAGTTAACCAATCACTTTCGACAAAACATGGGGTCATGGCGACATTGCTCAGGAGATGTTATGTTGGACTCAGTTTGCAACGACACAGATCTGCTCCAGAGGATCATAACTGGTGACGAATCATGGGTTTGTGGGTATTATGCTAATGGAGGCTGCCGCAGGAGCCAAGACCGGAAAAATCGTGTCAAGTTAGTCGAGTGTGAAGGTTTTGCTAACACTTTTCATCGATTACAGGGCTTCAAGTCTGATAAGTTCTTGCGAAAGCGTTGTATGATCAATAAAGAATATTATCTGTAAGTAATACGTAAGTTGGCCGAAGCAATCCGCCAGAAACATACAGATTTGTGCTAGAAATTGGCATTTACCCTATGATAACGCTCCTACTCACGCAATCTAGCTTGTACGCGGTTATTTGGGCAAAACCAAGGCATTAATGTTGCCACAGTCTCCGTATTCCTCAGACCTTGCCCCCTGTGATTTTTTGTTCCCAAAACAGAAAAGACCAATGAGAGGATAAAAACTGCATCAAAGAAAGAGCCAAAGAAGATCACAAAAACGACTTACTCCTTACTTGAGGATTGCAAAAATCGCTCGCAGAAGTGCCATATATTTAGGAGAGATTATTTTGAAGGGGACAAAAGAGATATTCATGAATAAATAAAGACTTTCTTAACACAAACTATTTCTCAAACAAATCTTGTATCAATATTAACAATACAGTATATATGTATATAAACATTTTGTGGCAGTGGTTGTTAATTAGAAATTTTTGTAGAATCGCTTTGTAGAAACACTACCTGTATAGAGAAACTGATTCAAGCTACGGTAAAACTAATAAAAAAGGTATAAGGTAGACTACTCTGTTCGATGGCTACAATTCTTAGAATTGAAGAAATTTTTGTAATAAAATGATAATTGTAGTTTACTAATCTTACTAGTAAATTCTACACAAAAATTACTTATATCCTTCTTAATCCTTCTCAATAATACAATAATTATGATATTGAGTTGACTTCATTACGATTTTTCCAGGAAAAATTCGCTTAGAAACCGCGATCTACTTTCATGTCATAAAAATTGTGAAAAGAAGAAACAAATCTTTTGTTAAAAAAACCAAAAATCATAAAAATTAAATGCCAACCTGTGCATTCTATTCATGCATAATTTGCTTAAATGCACAACAATGCAACACAATGGTTATATAAATGATACACCTGAATGAATCACAATGCCAAAGGATTTCACAGCCACAAAGCGTTGAATAACATATTTGAAAAGTGTGAAAATATCAATTAAGCACATAATTAATAGCATTTTAATAATAGCGTAACGATGCGCTCACTCGCGCTCAAAGGATACGCGCAGGATATGCGAAGCAAAGGACGAGCGCTGCCTTGCATCTATAACAATGAAAGTACAAGGATAATGAAAAGTAAAAGTCAAGTTGTTGCACGGTGAGGCATATATTTGGCTGCCAAAACGATTTGCGGTTGATGCAACAAGGACACTTTCACACTTTCACCTTTTCTATGCGCGCGCACACTTGTTCCAATGGCGGCGAGTGGCTTTGAAGTGCCGCCGAAATTGATACCGAAAGGTGTTAGCGCAGCGGAGAGTGTGTATGCTCACATGTTTGTTGCTGGCGGTTTTGTTTGCCACAGAAAGGTGTTAAATGGGGCGTACTAATGAGATTTCATTAATTTTGGTCTCATTGTTGAGTTGCTTGAGGGGCATGCGTGAAATTTCTATTTTTAATACATTTATATTAACTTTTTTTGTATTTTTTCTTTCAAAAATGTTTTTTAAATTCAATCCGTATAATAAATAATGACCTAATTTCATTGCAGGCGATTAAAGTTATTGTAGCGCGTCTTGTTGCACTTGCCGCATAGCCTTAATACGTCTGTTGTACTTGCCGCAAAGTCTTAGTACGTCTGTTGCACTTGCCTCATATCCTTAACACGCATGTGACAGTTGCAACAAGAGTGTCGCAGTCTTGCTTATGACCAAAACTATCCATGGTTGTTGTACATGAAACATGGTGACATACTTTTTCTCACTGCTTCGCTTCTTAGTCGCAGTTCCCTTTTGAGTTATGTGCACGATCATAAATAATTTTTTACGAAGCGCATATAATCGGCAAGCAATAATTTCTCATGTACAAACAAATGGATTAACATGCACCTATAGCCATTTACATGTTAGGGTGGGTAAAAAAACGACTTTGCTCCTCAATTTTTTTTCAGTGTTTTTGAAAATCTCTTCAAGTAAAACATTTAATATCAAAGGAAGATCCTCCGCTTTTCAGTTTCTTATTATACACTGAAGAGGGTGTCGGTCCGTCTATATATATGTACATGAACTTCCGCCTCAGTTTTTAAGATATCGTTCTGAATTTTAGCAACTAAACTTTCTCCCTAGGTTAGGTTAGATGGCTGATCGATGATCGCATATTGACTGAAATATGTATGTAGACCTTTGTGAAGCCATAGAAAATAAGAAGTCTGTGTTTGGACTTAAAGATTGGCAAAACGCTTAGTAGCAAATACAAATTTGGCTAATTTCACCTCCCGCCAGTTCGGTGGTATGTCTGAAGGTATGTGCTCCCAAGTGTGTAAGTCTTGACCTCTCGAACGCGGGACAGTCAAGAAAGAAGCGCTGAGTTATTTCCACCTCATCTTCTTTCAAACAGGAAGTATGGTAAGATTCCCAACCTTACAGCATGGACTGAAATAAGGTAATGGGCTATTCAAAGCCCCACAACTAGGGAGAGACTAGCTTTACTGAGAGCAAAGAGATCACTCGATCTGCTGCGATCAATCTCGGGCCAAAAGGACGTACGTACGGGCCCAGCACTGGCCAAGCTTCAGCGAGCCCAGCTATCTAAAAGTAGAACACAAAAGGATTAGCACCGACCCGCTCCCATTCTACCGATAGCGGTTCTAAGGAGCCTTTTCTTGCTAGCTCATCAGCTTTACAATTTCTTGCTATTCCGCTATGGCCCGGCACCCATATCAGTCTTATCACAAAGATCCTTGATGCTATTGATAGCGAAGCTGGGCACTCCTCGCCCAACCCAAACGCACCGTAAATAAGTTCAAGGCTATCGCCGTTCTGCTATCTGAGTGGATGAACACTTTTCTATAGGAGGCTGTAACCTTGGCTTGAAAGACACCGCAATAGTCAGGAAGTCTGAAACTGGAGTTGATAGAGGGCTCCCCATAGTAAACCCCTTCACCAACCTTCCCCCCAAACTTTGACCTATCCGTAAAGAAGCTCACTGCACCTCTCCTCCAACAGTTTCTTCCCACCCATAGCTCTCCCGCTGATATATGGGCAGAGAAGCAGCCATCTGAGTTCGATTTGGCGACTCCATGTTCAAGATGATCCGGTGTAAAGTCAAAGTGTTCAAAATGACGTTAACTGCCATGGTTGGAGTGGACCTTAGTGCACCACACATGCTGATGAGCGCCGCCCTTTTAACGCTATCGAGTTTCTTTGCGAGTGTGGTCTTTTCTAGAGCCTTTTCCTATATAAAGACTCTTGCTCTCTCATTTGTCGGATCTGCCGTTATCAGACGAATATAGCATACATACTGAAGGATCGGAATAAAGAATGTTCTCGTATGAAAAACTGCTTTGTTTGACAAGATGCCTTTACGAAATTTGGTTAAAATTATTACCTAAGGCATTGGTATAATCGTCGAAGAATTTTTTAAGATCCGATTACTATAGCCTATAGCTGTCATACAACCTGACCGATCAAAATCCAATGCTTGTGTGGAAAACTATTTTATTTGATGAGATTTTTTTACAAAGTTTGGCTCGAATTATTGTCTATGGCAACAGCACGAATTCCGCAAAAAAGGTTCAGATCGGACCACTATAGTATATAGCTGTCATACAAACTCCCCGATCAAAGTCATGTCTTTGAATGGAAATTTTTTTTGTTTTAAAATTTGAATGAATAATTGTTCAAAGCAACGAATAACTATAACATTAAGCTAGCATTCAAACTGCATGGTCAAAATGACAAAAATTGATTTAGGACGTTTTTATAGAAAATTCAATTCAAGATTAAGAGCGCATGTGAGTACTTGGAGCGAATTAATTGAGTTGTCTTCCAAAGATTTTTTAGGTTATAAGTTAAAAAAATAAGCGATTTTTACCCACCCTAATACATATGTATGTACATACACAACTCGCCACACTGGCTTCTGGTCAGTCTGCTGCACTTGTGCTTTAATCCTTTCAGCTCTTGAGCGCTAAAAATAAAAATTAAGGCAAGCGGCAGTACCTCCCCACCCTTTCAAGTATATAACTATCTACAATTTATGATCCATTGCAATTCGCCAATTAAAAGTTAATTTATGAAATTGTCTCCCTTATAGCCAATTCATTAATTATGCCAATTTTCCACTGCATTGACTGTAAATGTGGCTCAAGCCATCGCTGGAGTCAGCACTAAGCGCGGCGGATTTTCGTGAATTAAGCTGCTCCTCTTCGATATAAGCGCCTCTTCTTGGATATAAACTCTTCTTCTTGGATATAAGCTCCTCTTCTTGCCTCAACATTAATCAAATGAATGCGCTTCAATGCTTTCGCTGCGCGCTCGTCGCTTGTTTGCATGCTAATTGGCCAGCCTTTCGCATCAACCGATTGCCATTTCACTAACGAATTTCACTAACAAAATATCAAATGCCATTGAATTTTATTGCGCTTAAATAATTCAAGTGCGCTCTCATTATACCTTTATTTATAATATACACACGCATGTGCGTGTGTGTGTGTGTTCGGTGCATTAGCATAACGAGAATCATAAGCAAAATGTCAATTAAGCCGAGAAATCGCAAGCCATTGATTTGTATGGAAAACAGTGCTCAGGCTCAGGTCTGCACAAAGTCTTCAGCGCACGCGGCTGTTAGTCGGAGGCTGAGCTTGTTTATCTCGGCTAAGAAAGATTTCTTGCCATATTTTGTATATTAATGACATGTCATGTATTTGCTTGGTACCCTGTCGGAAATTAATGTTATACTTTCGCTATAAGAGGACACTAGTTGTGGTCAACTAATATTTCTTTTTAAAAGCTAAAACTGAACGAGTTAGATATATGATATTAACACTGACCATTCTGCTTTCTCCGGATTGGACAAAGAAGCAAAGCAATTGGGTTTGGTAGTGAACGAGAGCAAGACGAAATATCTTCCTTCGAAATCGTAGATAATTTCGCCTAACTTGGAACCAGTATTAACATCAACAACAATATCAGATTTGAAATCGAACGCAGAATAACTCTTTGGACTAAGCAGGAAATTGAAAAGCAAAGTCGTCTCTCGACGAATAAAGACCAAATTCCACAAGTCACTCATCATCCCCATCTAGCTATATATGGTGCAGAGCATGGACGATGACAATATCTGATGAGTCGGTGTTACAAGTTTTCGAGAGAAAGGTTCTGCGGAAGATTTATGATCCTTTGCACATTGGCCACGGCGAATATCGCTTTCGATGGAACGACGAGCTGAACAAGATAAACCACGATATTGACATAGTTCAGGGAATTAGAGTCAGCGGCTGCACTGGCTAAATCATGTCGTCCGAATGGATGAAACCACTTCAGCTCTGTGAGTATTCGACGCAGTACCCGCTGTGGGCAGGCAGAAAAAAGAGGAATAACTCCACCCCGTTGAAAAGACCAGGTGATGAGGGATCTGGCACCTCTTCGGATAGAGCGAAAGTTTTTGAAACCGGTTGATAATCACGGCCACTGCCCTTACAACGGATAAACGAAATTGAGCTCCAACCACCCCTACTTGTCTATTTACAGTATATATTTAAATCAAGCTCTTCAATGTTGCTTGGAATAAAACTCACCAAAAATAGCAGCCTGGAGATATTTTATCTCCCAACAAAAATTGATGAAGAGGAGATACTAAACTTAAAAGCCCCAAAATACAGACTACGGAATCTGAATAACTTCTTCTTTATTGGCGTAGACACCGTTTACGCGATTATAGCCGAGTTAACAACAGCGCGCCAGTCGTTTCTTCTTTTCGCGAAGCCTGGTCCTTCTTCACTTGGTCCTGAATCTGAATTCCCAGGGCTGGAATTTTTGAAAATCAGACAGAATTTTTTCAGAAAAAAAGGCACCCTTGTGTCAAAAAGGAGTAAAATTGGTGTAATAATTATTTAGCTCCCATATACCTACACAGATGGAATTGGATCTTTTTTAGAGGCGAAAAAAAGTTCGCTCTTGAAGAAGCTTTTAATGAGAAAAACACCATCCAGCTGCTGTAATGATTTGGTAGGAAGTTTCCTGTAAAGGCGTTACACCTCTTCACTTCCGTGAAACGATTGTTAAACTGGGGTTAAAGTGTAACAGCGGAATGTTTTAGAAGAATTGTTAAAGTAGTTAAGTAATATATATTTATTCAATGAAGAGCATGGATCTTCCAGTAAAGACTTTCCCAGATAGACAAAGCAAAAACCACTCAGCATTAACCTCAAGCAATATTCCTGGTTTCATAGAGATGCAGATGATTGGCCTCTCGAAATCCAGACTTCAGTTTGTGGCCAGAGTGGGACAACTTGGACCGTCGAATACCGCAAAGAAATCATGAGAGTTTCAAACAATCTTTGGTGCGAGCAGAGTCGTCAATAGATTATTTTCTAAAGCAACAATGTAATCTCCGATTTTTTCGAACTAAATATTTCTGGCTAATTTATCTCGCAATTACAAATCAACTGCATATACCTTTTATGTCATATCGAAAATCTCCTTACAGGGTACAAATAACATTACATTTACATACAAACTTTTACCATGGAGTATTCAATTTAATCCCACATATGCTCATATTCCTCTATATATCCACTCATATCATCTGTGGCCAAGCCAAAGTAAAACATCATACACTCATACCACCCGTTCTGACATTTATGATGATTTGTTGTTACCTAAATACTCTCAACAAATGTAAAACAACAAAGGCAAGTGACTCTGATGCTTTGCATCACATGAGTGTGTGCTTCTTAAGCTTCATTTAACTGTTGGTACTCATGCAGACATGACAACTTACGTAAATATATGTATATGTATGTATGTGGCTTATGTTTGTATGTTTTTTGCAAGCACGTTTGTTGCTGTTGTTGTATTGAATGAGAATGATTTGATTCCCCCATTTCTTCCGGTCAGTGGCACGCCAAAGACAGCTCGGTTGCTAGGCCGCCGCTTGGGTTGGCGCAGTGACAGTGATTGTGATGGACAATAGTTAAATGAGACATCACTGATTGGGGGAACGACACAAGCGCACTGAGAGAATTTCGTAGTCGTAAATGACGAAGCAGAAAATTGTTGGCAAGATATGTAGTGGTTATGGTGCTGGGTCACAGAAAAAGTTACTTGGAATTTTATAACAATATATGATATAGAGAAAGATTTAAAATACCGGAAATATTATTTAAGAAAACGAAAATGTATATTTGGAAATCTAAAGATTACATTTAATTTATAGAAACCACTTTTATATCTAATAATCGGACAAGTGAAATATATGAAGAAGACGAAGATCGTAAATTGCTCAGTTCTCATGACACGTGGATAAACGTAACCAGGATGGTCCCGGATTTCTTATAGCCAAAGACTATCAACTCTGGACATTTGGAAGAATAAATTACTCTAGGGTTGTTTTTCCGTTGCAACAATCACGACCCAAATCATTAATCCAAGACTATTGTTCCATTCTCTGAATTCGAAGGTGTTAGATTAGGAACAAGTCCTCTAAACAAGAAGAAAGCTGTGGCCGCACATGACTAACCAGGTTAACAATTCACATGCATACATCAGATTCCAATTCGAATCAAAAGTCGAATCACATTCAAAAAAGCCGTACCAACCAAAACATGCATTGTAAAACCATCAAAACCCTTATCAATACAAATTTAGAACTAAGAAGTTTTCTGGGAAGAGATCTGAGAAAAAATATTGCAACCATCTATCTGTTGATTTTAGTGTTGACTTCGATTTCTGGAAGTAGAGTGGAAACTTGTCTCGACAAAAAACACCAGCAACTCAGTCAATCTGGTAAAAATTATCTCTGGGTCTGGTAGAACAGTGCGAAATAGAACCTATCAACCTTCCATCAGTCGGATCTTGGATCTTACGGTATTATCTTATAAAATTATAAATAAGTTCCCACCCTTTTTCGAATCAATTTCCAAATTCGAAAGGATTAATTTCTATTTTCGGGACGATCTTCGAAAATCTGAGAATTCGATTATTTATTTATTTATGACAAAGTCTCTGTTGTTGTTGTAGCGGCAGCATTCGGCCGAGTTGACAGTCCTTGACCGGATAAAAAATCTGGGTCCGCTTTGGTTATGTATCCTCAACTGTCGTGGGATACGCGACAGAGTCTTTTTGAAACGGCGTGCAATAGTAGCATAAGGAACAGGAATTTTTGTAAAATGGGAAGTGATGGCTTCGCAAACGGAATAAGTAGCATAAAGAACTCAATTTGAAGGAATCTTTTAAGATTATAGCGTTATTTTCGTTAATGGGTCCTTAATTTCATGATGTTATCAGCGTCAAATATAAAAGCTTCCCAAACAACAGCTTGATTATGATTTGAAAAGAACGTGTGAAAAATCTCAGACACATATCTCGAAAACTGGGAGACTACTTCGCGTATATACAGACAGACGGTCATATTTAATCGGTTCAGCTCATAACCTGATCATTTATTACTAGTACTTGTCTGGTCTATTTGAAGCTGTTACTTGATTTGTACTCAGTAATGACTATATTTACTCTGAAAAAACGTTTGGTAAACTAATGTTTCGGTTCACGCGACGCATCACACACAGCGTCTAATATTCTGTTGACGTAAGCGCAAAATACAATCGGCATTTCGATTCCATTGATTGGTTTCGCCCCGTGTTTACTCTAGTGGATAATGCGCATTCTCAAAGATGCCGCAAAGTCCGCACTGAAGGAGCGATTGCTTTTGTAAAGCAGAGTATCGAAGAAGACGCGAAAGGGACCATTCGTCAATGCGCTCAACAACTGGAACTGGGCCTAACTATTTTGTGGAAGCTTTTACAAAGGGATCTTGTTTTGCGGGCTTACAAAATTAAATTAAAGCCGAATGATAAAAAAGCGCGTCACACGTTCATTGAAGGGGCCCAAAACGAGATGGGCACTGATCTCGGAAATTATTGGTCCATGCTTTTTCAAAATTGAAAACGGTCATAATGTCACAGTCAGTGGGGAATGCTACGTGGCCATGATTATTGACTATTTCAAGCCTGAAGTGCAGTGTCGAATTGTTGTACGGACTTTGGTTCCAGAAAGATATGGCTACATACCATACAGCCAACGAAGCAATCTATTTATTGAATGAAACTTTTTGTGAGCATATTCTCTTTTGTGTTGGGTCTGTTGCGTGTCTTCCAAGATAGTGCAACTTAACACCGCTGGTCTGTTTTTTGTAGAGTTATGTGAAGATTCTTGCCTATGCAGATAAGGTTGAGACGATTGATGCCTTTGACGCGTTATTGCTAACATACTGCCCCAATTTCTGAAAAAGTTGTCGAAAATTCGGTCCATCGCCGGGATTTTAGTAGAACCTGCCGGGGCGGTCACTCGCCCGAAATCAATTAAAAATAATGGCAAACTATCTTTCTAATACAGTTTTATCTCGTCCATAAGATTGAACTACAAGTATAAGGTAATGCTCAAAAATTCTACAAAAGTGTTCGCAAATTGTTCGAAAAGATGCGCCGACTAACAGAAGGTTTCAAGACCGGAGCATACACTTGTAGAATCCCAAAAATATCTAGTGACTGATGCCCACAGCATACCAAAGTTATGGAATGAACATCCAGTTTGCTGAATGGAAGTTTCACTATATATAATATAAGAACAGGAGAAGGCGATCCCGATTACCAATTCGATGACGATGGAGCAGACGTTCCAATGCTTGACCATGAAGAAGTTCGAATAGCAATTACACTTTGAAGAACAACAAAGCAGCGGAGCCGATGGGTTGCCAGCCGAGCTATTTAAACTGAGGGCAAAGGAATGATAAGGATATGGTCGGACGAAAGTATGCCCAACGAATGGAATTTAAGTGTGTTCTGCCTAATCCACAACATCACACTATCAACAAAACGTTGAGCAACACTAAAAGCTCCGTCAGAAACGGGAAGGACATCTCCGAGCTGTTCAATACCAAGCGAAGTTTCAGACAGGGCGACTCCCTATCGTGCGACTTCTTCAATATATAACAACCACGGTGTCCGACGTTTTCATATGTGTGTTACAAACTTCATGATAATCTTAATATCCTCTGTTTAGGGAATAAAAAGCTTTAAGTTCCGAAAGTTTCGCAAGTGATAGAAACAAGAATAATGAAAGAATAGTGCTGTATTTCAAGAACTCTGCTTCATTCTGCCTATTATTCTGTGAAATCGATAATGATTACCAATCAAAAAGAAGAATTAAATCCAAAAATTGTTTTCAGTGTATATAAACAGGCTTGTTGCAACTCGCCGTTATGTCTTCATTAAAAATCTTTTTCACCCACCTTCCTGCTGCCTGCCGCCACATGCGCCAGCATTCGCGCAGGGGAGTAAGCGATACGTTCGCGGCACTGACACAAAATGTCAGATACTCGTGTGTGCGTCTGTTTGTCCGTCCTCGCAGCTTCCTTGCATATTGTTTTTATTTATGAATGTCATTCAATTCATTATTTTTGACTTAAGCGGGAAATGATCGCATTCACAACACAGAAGAACAGAAAAACAGCGATGCCACCGCCGCAACGGACAATAAGTTAGCGTTGCGTCTCATTTAGATGAAGACCACGACTCAACGAGTGTTTCATAAACGAAGGCAACGAAGAGCGGCCGATTGCTGCGATGGATGCTGAGTTTTGCAATTGTTGTTGTTGGTGTGCTGATTATGCATGCTCTTGAATGTGTGTATGTGCGTGCATATAAGCAGCAACATTTGCATTATGTCAACGTGGCAAGTGCGTGCTTGCAACACAGCATGTTGTTGTAATCGCTGTTATTACAACACAATTTCGCAAGACCTACGCAACGCTTATGAGTTATCCACGGCCACGGTCAGCACTGATTTCTGATTTGTGCGTCAAGTTGCATGTTGCAAGCATAGTTGTTGCCACATGTATGCGATCCTCTTCTTCTTCTTCCATGTGAGCGTTTGCTGGTAATTGGATTTGTAATTCGATTTATGCATCCGTATTTATGTTTGTCTTCCGCCTGCAACTGCAACAGCGTACTTGCCACAAATGTGCAAATGTGTGTGTGTGTGTAACTGCTGCCTCAGCGTCGTTTTGTTGCTCATTGTTTATGCGTTGACATTTTCGTTTGCAACGCCGTTGTTTTCTGTTGTTGTTGTTGTTGTTGTTATTTTTGTTGTTTAACGCTTATTACAATATGATTAAAATTGAGTCAAGTCACTTTTCGACTCTCAACGCTGCTTTATGCAATTTTAATGCATTTCCAAATTCTGTTACTGTTGTTGTTGTTGGCGTTTCTGATGAGCTGCTCGTTGTGCCGAGCGCTAGCGCCCCACTGTGGGTGCATCAATGTTAATGCGCCGGACGTCCACTTGATTTGCGAGCGCTCGTTAGCAGGGGGTATGCCTTTCCATGCCATAAACACACACACTAACACATACATACATCTACTTGTCACCACATGCACGCATACATATTTACATTTACAGCTACAGCTTTTTATGCACGGAGTGGTAGGTGGCTGGCTGATTTCTTATGCCACCGTAAATTGGTCGCGACATATTGTGGCCATAAAAATGCAATTAATGAATTTTTATGGCAATCAGGGTTGCCATTGTGCTGCTAAATTATGTTGATTGCTTGTAAACGCTTGCCACTGCTGGTAATTTTATATGCATTTATACATTTTAATGTCGTCTGCATACACACACTTTTTGGGGCGATCATTTACATCGCCGAAGCAACAAAAATAATAAGAGAGTTACTCGTAAATTTGGGTTTTAAGAAATGATCGATATGTAGTTTGAGCTTTATGAAGTCGTTTGTTGAAGAAAATAGTACGAAATGGCTGAATGAAGTCGCGAATTGGTAAAGCTCGTAGGTTCATTTGCAAAAGGCTTACGGTGATTCAAATGTAATGAACTACTTTCAAAATAAGGGATTGTTATTCGACACGATTGAGGGCACTCAGAGCTACACTATCTCCAGTGGAGTACAGCAAGGCTCGGTTTTAGGCCCACTACCATGGAAACTGATATTCGACGTGGTGATAAGACATAAATCAACCAAAAACAGCAACCAAAAAATGTGAAAAAATCGCATATGCGGATGACCTCATAGTGGTAGCAGTGGCTAAACATCTGGATGACCTCCGGATCAAATAAATGAATGCATAAATGTTTTGCGTCGATTGTTTGAGTCAAAAGCAGGCTGAGCAAAAAACAGAAGTCTTGCTCATAAGCTGTAGGTAAATTGAAAAAAAGATATCGCGCACTCGCTCATCATATGAGAACTTGAGATTATTTAACAGCCACAGTTGAAGTGCCTTGATAGTAGACTAAAGTCTCAAATTCAAGGAGTACTTGGAAAAAATGACATGTAAAGCAAATAAAATTTGTAATGCTTTGTCTAGAATAATGGCAAATACACGCTATGTGCGTTCCAGCCAACGATTTTTAATAACTCAAGTAATGAGATCAGTTATACTGTATGCGGCTGCAATATGGATGCAGGTGATCATATGCTAGACCAAAAAACCAAAAGCATAGGCTTTCTCCAATACGAGTAATAAGTGCTTTCCGAACCATATTAAGCGACGCTGGTGAGGTATTAGCCAGTATGGCGCCCATTGACATTCAGGGAGACGAATTCGAGCGAAAGTACAACTTATCAGACACATCTACTGCAGCAAAGAGAGAGGTGAAAATCAAAAGGATCACAATGTGATGACAAATTAGGAGGGAGGGTGAACCCAGAAGAGACTGATTCCAACATAGATGCGTCGATAGATTGACAAAATGGTAACCTTCCACCAGACTCAAATACTCAGTGGCCATGGTTGCTTTAAAAGTTGCCTATACAAAAATCGTCATGACTTTTGTCCATATGGTTCGAAATGTACAGAGTGTATAGAAGACTAAAAAGCTGAAAACCACACTAGGAGGTAGTCTCACGGTGTAAGTCCTCTGTAATATGGAAAGCTGTTAGTGAAGTGGCAGCTCTATTAATGACTAGATTAAGATTTATAACAGATTAGTCGTCAGTCAGTCCGTACAATAGCGCAGACTTCTTCTCTCTCATGATGAGTAATACTTTGGCCAGTGGGAAACACATGAGTTGGGAGTAGGAATTTTATATGGACATTGCTTTTCATAGCTGAGCTTTGATCTTTCTAGCGTGCTCGGTGTAGACCAAACTAATTTCTTCAAAAGCAGTACTATTAAAAGGGCCTTACTGAAACTGGCTGTAACTTAAGGATGATCTGACTAATTCACAACAAAAAGAACACACGATCGTTTACTGAATAATACAAAACGAAGTTCGGCAGGTATTTACGTGTGAACCGCTACAAAATTCGCTACACGGTATTGAAAGTTGAACAAACATTATGGCAATATTCCTTCCCTCGAATGTTGGTTCTACATAAGCGGAATGAGCCTTGACTTAAATTCCACCAAGTATTGTAATTTCGGCAGAACAACAACAAAAAAGAATACTTCAATGAGCAAAAATTAGTAAAACTTTGTACATAATTTTAAAATTTTTCCCCACAAAGCAATCCCCCTTGACCCAATACATCTGTGCCACTGGTTTCCTCGAAACAGAAGTTAAAGTCAATAAACTCGAAATGGTTTCCCCAAAGCGGTCGTTTGAGTTTTCTGAAAAGTCAGATGTCACACGGCAATTTTATTTGTTTAGCCGATCGGAAGAAATTCGTAGTGCAACACACCTAGATAATCAAAGTATAACCCTGATTTTTGACCTGCTTTGACGTGGTTGTCGGCCCGCTTTTGTCACGATATTCGGCCGAGTTCTCGTCTGTTTCCGGATCGTCAGTATAGATCCAAGACTCATTGCCAGTAATAATAAGGTTCATGATATCCTGGTAGTCGGAAAGCATTGTTTCACAGACGTTAAAACGACGCAATTTTTCGAAAAAATTCAGTAAATTTGGAACCCTTAATCGTCGATTCTCAAGCACCAATGTCTTAATTTTATTGACGTGTTGATCATCAGTGGATGTTGATGGCCGTCCTGAGCGTGATTCATTGTCAACGCTTTCTCGAATCTCTTTGAAGAATTTGTACCAATAAAAAAACACTTGCTAGCGACAAACAATTATCACCGAAGACCTTTTCCAACAAGTTGAACGTTTCAGCACCAGAAATTTGATTTCGCACACAAAATTTAATGGACGAGCGTACATTAATGGTTATTTGATGTGACATTTGGCACAGATGTCACTGATAGTCCTATCAAATTATAAATTAAAAAGTTTTGCCCACATTGGTAATGGTACAATTCGTTATTATGAAGTGTTATTATTATGTTCCATTTGAGTCATATCGATGAGTCGGCTAAAAGTTCAAAAATTCAGAGCTATGCTATTGGGAAAATTAAAGCAGAGTAAGTGGTCACTATCATTTCAGAGCTTCAGAATTCAGAACTAAATCTATGAAGCTGAGCATGTTTTTCGTAAACTAGGTTTCAATTCCTTATTGAATCCTAATTGATATTGATAATATATTTATTAGTGGCGCAAGTTTATGCTGACTTAATTAACATATCATGATTTAATGTGGAGAACGAAATGTGGCAACATTGAAGTAATATAATTTATATAGCTTTTTCCGATAACATCAGAAGTTTTCTGAGCTTCTTTTTCAAGTGATAGAAGGCCACATTTTCTTTTTTGAACCCAGTAGAAACTTTTTTTTAGAAATCGATCTGATATTTTGCACACGTGCTTTTCTAACGAAAAAGCTCCTCATTCGTAACCGATAAAAGTCAAGTGAATCTTTGAGCCGAAGTCAATATTGTTTTGGTTTTTATTTTTAAAAATGATTTCATAGCTTGATCATTAAGGTAAAATCGATATTAGAAAAAAGCAGGGTATATTAAGTTTTCACGAGTTTGTAACACATCAGAAGGAATCGTCGGAGTAAAGTTTATATATAAATGATAGTATTCAAGCTGAGTCGAAGCCATGTCCGTCTGTCTGTCCGACTGTCCGTCTGTCTGTCTGTCTGTATATATACGAACTAGTCCCTTAGTTTTTAAGATATCGTTTTGAAATTCTGCAAACGTCATTTTCTCTTCAAGAAGCTGGTCATTTGTCGGAACGGCCGATATCGGCCCTCTATAACATATAGCTGCCATACAAACTAAACGATCGGAATCAAGTTCTTGTATGGAAAACTTTCACATTTTACAAGATATATTCGAAACTCGGTATATATTATTTCCTAAAGTCAACATTGTTTTCCGAAGAAATTGATTTAGCATTAATACAAATGAACACATAGTTTCTAATTGATCACTGAGGTAAAATTGATGTTAGAAATTACTTTTTTGAATAAATTTGGATTTGAAAAAGCAGTTGATTACCTCAAAAATCAAGCAAATGATCGCTGGAAATATTTATTTATGTACAACAAAGAGACACTTGCTAAGCCTGAGATCTGCGTTGAAGCAAAAGTTTATAACAATAACAATCACAGAAGAAGAAGAAGAGCGAAAATAAAAAATGAAAGGCGATGCAACAGAATCTCTTTCTCTTCTAAAGGAATAACACAGACCCTTAACTGCATTATTAATACAACCAAATTGTTTTTGGAAGATCACTTGATAAAATTGACAAACACTTCGTCCACCAACTTATTGGAATTTCACCGTAGAATACCATAATTTGTTTTGATATTCGCCGTTTTTAAAATGAAAACAATAATTAAATCATAAATAACAAATGGGACATGGGCGGCGATATTTTTATTTGTGTTTATCAACGCCAACGCCCACACATTAATTTCGAAGGATGCGCGACCGAAGAAGTACAACGCTGGCGCTTACAAAAGTTATTTATTGCTCTATTGAGCGCTGGCGCTGAGCGGCTTCCAACTAAATGAAGCAATTGCTCAAATACTAAATGCTTTCACCACAAATTGTGCTGATAGAAATCTTAATGAGCGTTTATTAATATTGGAAAGGCTAATCTTTAGTCCTCGAAATTTACTTTCACTCGCAAGGAGTTGGGATCGCACAGCGGGCGCAGAGACAGTTTGGCAGCAGTAGTGGTCAGTATTTTCACGAAACCTCGACTCTTGTTGCTCAAATAGCTGACACGCCCGCCACAAACCGTCGAAAGGCATAAGCGAAGTGTAGGGAAAATTTTATTTCAATTTTTTTTTTCATTTTCTTCGAACGCGTTAAAGAGTTGCGCGCTTTGGCGCTGAGGCACGTTTCTCATTAGAGACCATGCAGCTTCTAATAAACGCCGGTGAATAGCGAAAATGTGAAAATTTATCGGCCAGCAATTAGTTGGCAGCGCATAAATATGAGAGTTCCCAGAGTTGGCGCATCATAATCGCACGTGTGTTGTAGGCACCGATGTGGCATGAACGCTGAGAAATGGTTGTAAAATGATTGCGTGTTTTGTAGCGGCAGCGCACAGTATTATGTGGCAGGACCTGTTGCGGGGCGTTGCATGTCTCGCAGCTCGTTTCCTTGAAGGCGCTGCAACAAGTTGTAACAAGTCGCAACAAGTGCATGAACGTGCCACTTTTGATGTTAACCGCATGGCTAGCAGACGGGTATTGCTTGGAATTTTTATTTTGCTTTCTGGAAAATGTTATTGTTTTTGTATTGTGCGGATAGTTGTTGTACCGTTTGTCTGGTTGACTTGTTAATGACCACAAGTGCGCACACACTCAATTTGGATGGTTTTGTGTAAATATTTTTTTTGAAACACTTTTTTGTTACAATTTTTATACCCATGACCGTTAGCTTTTTTAGCTCTTTGTATATTGTTTAAAAGTCCTGAATTTTACTATGGTTGTAATTGAAACTTCAATTGAATATTTCATTCCAAGCGCTCTAAGCAGACCGTTTGGTCAACATAAGATAGTCAGGGAACATGAACAAGAAATCTTACTACATAACGGAACGCAAAGCGGTAATGAAGAAGATTTTGAGGAATTCTTTATTTGGATAACCAGTGTAGATCGGCATAGCTGACTAGTCAGCCCAAGGCCGACAACTGACAATTACCAAATAATGTGATCAAAGTCTGCTTGATGCAAAGGAAGGGCCTGATGGAAGTCTCAAGCAGCACTTTCTGTCAGGATATATGAGAAGATCCTATCAGATCTTAACTTCAGAAATTAGGTAAGCAAGATTCGAAAGAATACAGACAGCGAGGCTGAGGTTCGTGAAATGGAAGGGACTAAGTTCCCCGTATGTCCAGTTCCAGCCCGTTCGGATGGCATATCTACAAGTATGACGCCTCTCAGTCAAAAGTCAATTTAAAAGTATTTGGCCAGCTAGGTTGGAGAATACGGAAAACATGTATCAAATTCATTGAGAAGTTGTTGAATATCTATATGAGGCTCACAGGAAATCTCAATGAACCTGGTTATACCTTAAATAAGATCAGGCATTCTTCCCAACTCCCTCTTCAAAAAACCAGACAGAAGTAGAAACCCCGACATATTGGAACCTTTTGAAGATTCTTTCAACATATTTCATATATTTCAGTATACATATAAGCATGGAAATAGGGAACTTGTTTGCCCTGGCTTTTTACGACCATCGACCATCTGCAGGTCCAGCTGACCAACCACAAAACATCTTGTTCTCGTTTAGGAGCTATGTTTCGCAAAGCCCGTCATTTATTTTTTCCAAGATGGGGTAATCAGGCTTCGCTTAACTTAAATGTAAAATTTACTACCGTCATAAGGAAACAAAGGCTAAACTTGAAATTTGCCATAAAAAGGGATCTCATTTTTCTTTGAGCCAAGCACTGCATGCATGTGTGTAAATTGTTTCATCTGGTAATATCTAACAAAGAAAATTTTGAAGATATTCCGGTCAGTCGGTGGGTTCTGTTAAAAACCGACGTCATTTGAGCGCTGTTTAAGACCGGATTTCAGAATTCTCTCACCGATCTCCTAAGTTAGATGAAATTAGATTAAAATACCGTTCCAAAACGGATCCCATTTGGACACCTTAGAACGCCAACCCGATCTCCAGGGTTAGGTGGGGTTAAATTTGTTTCAGCTTTGTTTAAGAACCATCGACCGGATTTCAGATTTTTCACACAAATCTCCAAGGTTAGGTGGGTTTGATTAAAAGTCTGTTCCAAAATGGATCCCATTTGGACAGCTTAGAACGCCAGCCAGTTTTAATACCTTAAACTCTTATATATTGATAATGAAAACCGATAAAATGTTTTGAGTCCGTCAGAATTTAGTTGAGACGGCTAACATCATTTCCGTCTATTGCACCAGGTTCCCTGGAAATTTATGAATGACGAAATGTTAAGTAAAAGCTGGATAATGGAATTTCACTTTTATTTTCCACCTCATCTTTTTCCATAGAAATTTGAAAATTAGCTTCCGATAAAATTATCAGCCTTGCCACAATATTCGATGGGAGTTCTTACGATTGCGATACGATGAACCTAGCTAAAAGGAAGTAGTTCAATGGATTTTCTGCTTTATGTTCAAGACCAGAGACTCTCGCAGCCGCACTGTATCTACCTACTGGAAGCCAAAGTAAGGGGTTCAGAGGCTTGGTGCGCTGTGCATAACGGGAGCTTTAAGAAAAACTCGAAACGTCTACCGGCTGGTCACTGGATTTGTCTGACAGATCGAGGAGATTATATGACATATCTAGAACAGGGTAATGGAGCATCTCTTGTGCACTTTTCCCGCATTGGCAGGACTACGCTGCAAGCATTTGAGGTCCCCATGGTATGATGTACATTGAAGGAAGTATCGATAGTGAGGCCGCAAAATCTGTTAAAATTTGAAGCGCAGGCATCCTAAATGATAACTAATCCTCGTGGACTTAGCAACTGAACCCCATCCGGTATCGCAAAGGACCAAACTGATCTATGCGTGGCCTACCAGATTAACTTAACCTAACCTTTTACAAAAAAAAAGAGGGTTTACTTTGTCTGTAGCAGCAGCTGAAGTTGAACGTATTTTTATGAGCTTGGTAACTTTCGTTTGTTAAAAGAAATGGATCAAAAAATTAATTCGTGAATTCTTGGCCAAAAACAATATTGTAGCGATGCCCCAGCCTTCATATACACGAGACGAGAGAACACGCGACTTTTTCCCTAATTCCATAAACAAAGATAAACTTGAAAGGCCGTCATTTCAAAAGTATGGACGAAAATCGCTGCAAAAGATAATGGAGATCCAAAAGAATTGAGTTTAAGGAGTGTTCAAACGATTGGAAGAAACACTGATACTCATAAGTGCATAATATCGAATACGAATTATTTTGAAAATAATAACACAAAGTCGTATTCTGTTCTCGAATTAAAAAAAAACGGTACCCACGATTTCTCACGTTTTACTGGATCTTTTTACCTGAAGTTTTAGAGAGTTTTCTTAATGCATTCTTAGTGGAAATATCCGTATACCTAAATTTAAATTTTTATTATTTGTACAAAATTCAAAAAAGTCCAAAAAAATTGTTTGCAGGTAATCAATGCTCTGTCTACGCCAATAAAGAAGAAGAATCAATGCTCTCACACTTTTATCCAGTAAAACCTAAAGAAAACTTAATCGGACTGCACTCGCACTTTAACCACCTTACTTGCTATTACTTTTTAAATTAAAATGAAAAATTAAGCAAATGAAAATAGAAACCCATTGCTGACCAAGCGAATGGATTAACCTAATTTGCGCATCATTCACAGTTGCATGCAACAACACACAGCCAATTGAGCTGTTAAGTGATGTTAGATTTCGCACCTTATTAAGTGCCAATTCATGGCCGGGGATGGCGTGCAAGCGGAGCAAAGCAAGCGAAATTCTTGAACAGGCAGCTTCCAAGTATTAACTAGGGCTAAATATGAGACTTCACCTCATAAAATCAGCAATTCACGGAGAGTGTAAATTTTTTATATTTTTTTTGTGTGTTGTTGTTTTTACATGTTTCTTATTTTTTGTGTTTTGTTGTTTTTTTTTTTATTTTTTCGTATTTTTTTGCATTTGTTTCAATTTTACTTTGGTCTTCCCCAGTCGCCTATTAATCGCAGCACACCACGCACATCGGCACATCAAAGCCACAAAAGACTTAAGGCACAAACTCGACGCTGAGCGGCGCCTCATTGTTGCTGCTTCCTCATAGTCATTAACTTTACTATTTCTGCGCATGTGCAATGGCCGCGCTGCAGAAATATAAATAATAAACGCAGTTAACTCTATTAGTCTATTACACACACACACATTATGATCGGTGGCAACCTGTTGGTCAGCAGCCAAGTGCGGCGGTGTCGCTGCGCGGCGTCGCTCAATGTCGGCTTATATCAAAAACTGTCCGGGCGAGCGCATAATCCGCTTATTATTAGTAAATGTCCCAGCGGCGATAAGTTGTCAGCGTGTGGAACACGTAGTTGCCACGACTTGTCAGCGTCATCATCATCGTCATTGGCATCAACAGCAAACAACAAGAAGGAGGGTATATGGCAGTCAGTGCAGGCGGCATGACAACAGCTTGTAGTTGGTGTAGTCATTGTCACCAGCAAAAGTGACACCACTACATGCATATAATCATAAACACACACACCTGCATATTCATGTGTATATATGTTCACCTCAGCCCGCATATGTCAAGAAAATCACTCAGCGCACGCTGCTTCTGACATGACACAGCTACTTAATCGCTCCACAATACACGCTCACACATATGCACTCGAATGTTCGTATGTGTGTGTGTATTTATTTGTGAAAACTGTCGCATTTTTGCACATCAGAATTTAGCTTGTCAAAAATTATTAATTTTCAATGCGTTTTTTCTTCCGTTCTTTTGCCATTTTCACTTCACTTCTTTTCTCTTACTTTGTTTTTGTATAAAAGCCTGTATTTATAAAACGTCTGCTTGTAGTTGTGTACCAATTGTGGCGTTTTTGCAGCTGCCTACGCTTTCATCAGCTCACAATTGTCGCAAAATGTGGCCAAATACAACAATGCATTCGTGTATGTGTATTTTTGCGAACTGTCAACACTCAATGTGCTTAGAAATTTAACTGAAAATTGTTTGGTTTTGAAACAAATTTCAAATTTTTTTTAGGCAGAAGGGTTGTATTTGGCACATTGATCGGCGTTGAGTGAGAATAATTGAATGTTTTTGCAGTTGATCGATTTTTTTGTTGTCTGCACGGCAATTGTTGTTTTTGTGAATATGAAAATATATTATTTTGTTTCTTTTAGAAATAAATGTTCGAATGAATACTCTGACCATGTGGGATTCATTGAAAAAAAGCAGAAGCAAGGAAACAAAGTCGAGTCTTATTTTTTGGTTGATGAAAATTAGAGCCTGATGTAGAGCTAAAGTTTTTCTCTAATAAAGGTCTGAAGAGATTCAAAAATTTTTCTTTATATTTAAATTTCAAACGAAAACGATATAGAGTTTGATTTATTAATGTCAGTTCCGGTAAGAATTATACCTGGATACGAATTACTTGGTTTAATGGGTTACATACATATTTTGAAAATAGAAGGCTGATCTACGACACCAACGAAGGCACCAAGAGCTACCCTATTTCAAGTGTAGTATCACAAGGTTCAGTGTTAGGCCCCTATTCTCTGGAATCTCGCGTATGATGGAGTGCCAAGAATTCCACAACCAAAAAGATGTTAAGCTAATCGCATACGCGGACGACCTTATAGTGGTAGCTGTAGCTAAACAACTTGATGACCTCCAAAATATATATGTGACCTGGTCTACGAAAAGGGGGCTTAGGTGTCAAAAAAAAGGAGAACAATTAATGAGATAACGAGAAACTGATGATTATTTTTAACAGCTTTTCCCAGAAAACTAGTTTTCGCACGTTAGCCCCCTTTTCGTAGACCAGGTCACATATAATGAATGCATAAATGGTCTCCACCAATGCTTTTCTTCCATGAGTTTGGACTGGCTAAGCACAAAACTGAAGTATTGCTCATAAGCACCAGGAAAATTGAGGAAAATGTAAGCCTCACTATAGGAGAGTGTACGATTACTTCACAACCACAGTTGAAGTATTTAGTGGTAATATTATACTTCAAACTGAAACTCAAGGAGCACTTGGCATACACATTAAATAAAGCAAATGATATTTACAATGTCTTAACAAGAATGATGACAAGTAGAAGCTATGTGCGCTCTAGCTGTCGAATTCTAATCGCAAAAGCCATGAGCTCAATAATACTATATGCTGCTCCAGTATGGATACTGGCACTGGACATACAAACGTATGTTAGACCAATAAATGCGGTGCATAGACTCACAGCAGTAAGAGTTACAAGTGCTTTCCGAACTATATCCATCGAAGCAGCCGAAATACTAGCTAGTATGCCGCCCATAGACATCCAGGGAGACCGAATTAACGAGACTACAGGGTTTGTCCGGAAAGTAATAGGACTGATTTTCTTCCGTCACCGAGCACCTGGAGACGTTTTTCTGTGAGTGGTGCAATCCGAAAACCCGGAGTCCATAGAAGACATTGATCACGTGTTTTTCCATTGTCCTCGGTTTCGAAACATAAGGGAAAAGTTAGAAACTACACTGGATGGTAGTTTAACGGTGGTCCTCTGACAAGTGGAAAGCTGTTCGCGAAGCGGAAACTTCATACCAAATTTAATAAAATCGCTCCAGCCATTTAGTCATGAAGAAGTCACAAATATTCACACTCACAAACTTCTACTTTATTATAGTATTGTGATAAACATATGTATGTATATTTGGAAATATAGATTTTTTGAATTTTTTAATTTAGTGATGAACCAAAAAGCTTAAAAGCGTTTCTCGAAAGAACAGTTTTGTAGATGATTGTGAAAAGTTTTTACGTCCTTCTTAGATAGATTTGTAAAAAATTTTTGATAATTTTAACTCTTATATATATTGTTATTGGTTGATTTCAACAATTGAAGATTAACTTCACCTTACAAATCTATATTATCTTGCAAAGGAAATAATGACCGTATATTAATAATGACTTTAATTTTGGTTTTAGGATTAGACACAGTTTTAAGGAGAATCTTCCTAGCCAACTTTCGGCGGTCTTGCTGGAGATCGGTTAAGGGTTCAAGAGGGGAAATCAAAACTTTACAAAATTAATCATGGATTAACTTCTTAAATTTTTTTGGTTGTTTTTAAATAAAATCCCGTTCGGTGGAAAAATTTCTACAAAAATGGAGCATCGTTAAAAACTGGTTGGGTGTTGAATGCGTGACCCTAGGTCTGTACCATAGTAGGTAACCAACCGGTGGCTGCTTTTAGGTTGGGGTAAGTGAGAGTTTAAATATGCATGCTTCGAAAACGCTTCGAGTCGATCACAGCCTAATAACATACCAACTTTCTTAATTTTATGAGGGTGAACTAAATCACTTATTAACTCTAGTGGACTACTTTATTTTACCACCAAATTATTTAAGCTTGAATATATGTACATTTCTCTTGTCAAATTTTGTTAACACAAAAATAGCCTTACCCTTCTCGCATGCATTATTACCATCAACAATTAAATAAGCTAATCCTTAAGCCAAACCCTATTCTGCTTCCTTCCTGTAGACACGGCACACACCACACCCTGTTAGCCACAACAACAAGCAACAAATATTACCAAGAAACACAACAACAAACAGTTCTATTGCTGATACTTGCACAACAGTGGCTGTGGAAGAGGGGAGCGATTGCTGGTGCTGACGGGGCAATGCTGCGTGTGCCAAAAACATCTGCTCGGCACGCATGCGCCGCTGCACTTCAGGCTCTATACAACAAGCTGGCTATATGTATACATACATATATAAGCACACAGGAACCGCACATTTAGTTCCTCATTTCCTGCATTTGTATGCGCGACACGGCGATTATATAAACTTCTTCCTTTTGGCTGTTGTCCTGTTTATCCTGTGTGTCGGCAAGTGAGCGCGTGCAAGTGAGTAGAGCAGTACATGAAGTGTCTCCTATGTACTCAAGTATATATGTATGTATGTATAGTATGTAAGTGTGTATCCATGCATATTTGTAGTCATCTTTGGTTGTATGTAAAGTACTTGATGGCTCAAAATGCATCTGCAACTTGCCACGCATTGGATTGTGCTCAATAAAGGTGCGTTTATTTATTTGTTTTTTGGTTTTACGCATTGTTGTTGTTGTTGTTTTTTCTTGTTCATTCTCTTACGCATGCATGTCATTGGCTTGCCGTATAGGTGCGTTTATTTCTAAGGACTCTAGTCTGCGCCAAAGCATAGCGCTCATCAATTAAATATTTCACCTGAAGAGAAATCCTGGCGTCTAAATGCCAACATACATATGTATATGCGTGTACTTGGAACAGAACGTGTCCAAGGCATGTTTCAGAAAAGAAATTTTACATTTCCAGGAATTGCTGCTTTCATTTTGTATTTTCAACCACAAAAATTTGGATACCATAAATTTTTGTTTTCTATTTTAATCTAAGCTTGAGTGCTCCAGTGAACTGGTGATGGCAATTATTGGACCTCAGGAGTGTAAACTATTACATACTGTTATATAGATTTGACGGGGTTCATTAACAATGATTATTTGCCGCTTTATGACATATATGTTAGGCTAAGACTCATACATAGATAATGGATACAGGCACTAGACAAATCAATATGCCAGAATAAATGCGGTGCATAGACTTACAGCAATAACAGTAACAAGTGCTTTCCCAACTAGTTATATCCAGGAAGACGAATTCACTAGATTATATGAGCTATCAGCGCCAATTACAGAAAAGAAAAAAGGAAAGGAAAGAAATAAAAGCATACTTATATTGCAGTAACAGTGACAAGCCTCAACCAAAGGACGGTGGACTCACTGACTTATACCTGATATCCACACGTGGATAACTAGACAACATGGGGACCTGGATTTCTACCTCACTCAAATATTAAGCGGGCATGGGTGCTTCAGAGACCGTCTATAAAAATTTCAAAATGACCTCAATCTGTAATGCTCGATGTGTACGGAGTCCATAGAAAACTCTGAGCACGTGTTTTTCCATTATCCTCCGTTTCTAAGTATATGGGAAAAGTTAGAAACTGCACTAGGTGGTAGTTTAACGGTGGAAAATTTGACTTATGTGTCAGTCCTCTGATAAGTGGAAAGCTGTTCGCAAGCGGTAACTTTCATCTTGACCAAATTAAGACAGTTACAGCAATCCGTCCGTGCTATAGAGGAGACGAAAATGTCTTGTCGCTCCCACGAAGAAATAGCTTATTTGGTGGTTCCATAGTAGAGTCTTGAGTTTGGGATAGGTTGGGTTTAGCAGACTAAAGTTCCGCACACCGGCTTTCGATGCTTCCCCCTACTATAAACAAAAACTCATGCAATTGAGGTTTATTTGATGACAAAAGATATTCTCGATCACGATCAGCCTGACGGGGTCCCTACTTCGATGTAAGAAGCAACTAGTAATACTGCCTCTTGATTATAGTACTCTTCGCGTATCGGGTATATGGAAAATCGGAAGGGTGGTTCCATTGCTCAAACCTGAGGAACTCGACAATCGAGGGGAGTCTTATCGCCTTGCTACTCTCGACCTTCACACACCATCCGAACCCAACCAACCAAGAAAAAGGTTTGTGTAAAGTGTACAGTACTTAAAGCATAGGTAACATATGACGCTCTATAAGAGGATATGGAAGAAGCAGAGCATGGTCCTCCTTTAAAAACCAAACAAACCGGCGAACGAACCGAGTGCATAGCGACTTTGTATGATCGAAATGATGGCTAAAATAATGGAGATGCTGATCTGCACACGTTTGGAACGTCACATAGAAGGAGAGTTGTCTGGCTGGTCTGAAAACCAATTTGGTTTCATGAGATATCGATCCACTATAGACGCAGTCGGCAAATTTACGAACATTGCGGTCAAGGCCATAGAGGGAACCAGATCGGTGTATTCTGGAGGCAAGAAACACACAGAGATAATTAGTATCTGTCTGACAGATTGCTACTGTACGATACCGATGCATGTCCAAAAAGCTACGTGCGGACAGATGGAGTACCGCAGGGCTTCGTATTGGGTTCATGACTACGGAATGTACTATACAATGGGGATTACACACCTACCGCGACCAAAAAAAGTTCAAATATTTGCCTATGTGGACGCCATTGCTGTGACAGTGGTTGCGAAAGAACTTTCTCAAACTTCTGTAATGCGACCGCTAGCTAGAAACGGGCATCTTAAATAAAGATGGATACAACATTACAACGCAAAACTCCCTGAGGTACCTTGGCTTCTAAATTTCAAAGCACATGTTGAAAGAGCCTGTGACAAGGCAGCTACAGTGACAGCGGCCCTGTTACGAAAAATGGCTAACACTGGTAGAGAAAGTAAGAGAGCCCTCTCAGCTAAAGTCAAGCTAAGATCCAAATACAAGCTAAAGCAGCCGGTGTTAAGGGGTTAGTACGTGAGCATACTGTTCCGCAAGTCCACTAAAGTTAGGTAATGCTAACTGGGCGGGATCCCGAAAGAGGTGTATCTTTAGCGGACAATATGAATCGTACATGCTGCTTTTTTAAAGCGGCATCTTTTTTGGAAGATTCCCCTTCCGAAACCAAAAGAAAACCCTATAAAAGGACTATTCTACTAGCGCTGGATTTGTCAAAAACTTTTGCCATTACCAGTCATACAACGCAACTAGGAGAAAAACATCAAAACTTTCGTAGTTACGTGTTCAGTCCGCACAGAAAGAGTACAAAACCTTAAGTCGCTAGCCAACAGTCACCTGTACGCAGCAGGACGCAGCTGAAGAAGACCGAGACAAGTTAGAAAACCGCACCCCGAACTACAATGGATTGTTCCTTGATGGCCCCCGTCGAACACCTCCATATTGCGGCCCGCTTGCTTCCGCTGAGGAACTTTAGGCACTCATCTCACAGTAGTTTTCGTTGGGGTATTTTCGCTGTCTCTTAAAAAGTTCAAAAGAACATTCTTACAATACGTCGACGATTTCCATCAGTGAGATCTGCGCCAAATATCACATCAAAATAATCATTAGTGATGTGATTTCGGACGCGACAAACATATTCTGAATATCATTCATAGAGTAGCCATCAACATCTTCAGCGACTGCCTTGTTTGAGATCTTGAATAAGGCAAACCTCTAACTGATATTCACGGGTTCTAGGAAGTTAAAGACAGTGTCTCATACCAATTTTGAATTCTATACCAAAAAGTTAATGGCAACGGGGATTTCCACGGCAAGAAACGCCGAGCATACACGAACGCTATTGCGATTTGAGAAGTATTCAATATCAAATGCTAAAGTACAAACTAAAGAAACAAACATTTTTTCTTCATAAAAATAAAATTGGCCGCACACTCTTGAGACTCAAATCGCACTTCATACACATCATTTTGGTACTTATTTTTTGTTTTTTACATAAAGGTTTATGTATGTTGGAGTGTATATGCTTCGCCTTTTGGTCTGATCAGTTCCTAGATGTGAATTGTTCGATAAGCGATTGACTACAACATTCTGTTAAAGATAAATGAACTCAAGATAAATGCAAATTACAATGTTCAACAGCAGCGGGAGCAAGCGGCGACGTTGGATAAGCGAGGATCAGCAAAATGCGGAATAACTAATTAGCTGAAATGCCGTGGCAAGTGCAGGGGGTACATGGTGATCCAAGCAGGCTTACCAGCATACGAGAAGCGCAAAGTCTTTAACCTTAATTTCTGCTTATACTTGTTGTTGTTTAGTTATGCAGATCAGTGGAGTGTACATAGGTTGATATGTGCAAGTGTGTATGTGTGTGTGTGTGAGTAGACATATATTGGTCGATTTGCAAGTGCTTAAAAAGTAAGTATGTATGCATATAGAGATCTGTGTGTGCATATTTTTATCAAAGCAGATTAACAAATTGCCAATGTTAGGTTGTTTGTCTGTCTGTGCTTTTGCGGATATGATCGTGTAGATCCAGATATGCTAAGTGGTACAGACTATCAAAGCGATAGAATCGATGACAAATTTAAATTAGTACACGGAACACTTTCATTTATTGCATGCTTGAATGCGCCAAGACGTTTTCACGTTTCAGCCTAGCAACTTACCATAGTTAGTTAGTTTGCTAAGTTGCAATGTACGAATAAAAGGTTAGTGTTTGCATCAGGGCTAAGATGTCGGAGACATTGGGTTTATGACAGCCCCAAAATCGGGGTCACTGGAAACCATTTTAGTGCTTATTGTATGAATTATACTACTGTGGGCAAAAAATAGTAAGACTTTTTCGCACAAAAACCGTTTCGTTGGAAAGTTTTCTACTTCTAGGTTGGTATGACCAACAATGATATCTGTGCCAAATACAAGTATCATATTAAATTAATCATTAGTGTTTAGTATAAGCTTGTCTCTCTGAAGTACATAAAGTGCATTCGGCGATTGTGACGATGAATGAAAGTATTGAACCAAGAAGTTCTATTAAGTTTTGTGTGGGGAATTAAATTTTCGGTGCCGAAACGTACAGAAGTTTGGTGAATTGGTAGTGTTTTTGATTGGTTCAAATTATTCAAAAGGCGTAGAGAACGCGTTGACCACGAACCATGCCCAAGACGCCCAGCAATATCAACTGATAATCAACAGGAGTAAAGGAACTGCTGCTTGAAAATCGACGATTAACAGTTGTTAGAATATCGGAAGGATCAATGAAAACTCTTTTGAGACATCATTTGGGAAAAGTGAAAGCCCTATTGGTGCGAAAATCACTCAACTTTTCCGAAGAACGGGGTTTTTATTACCTATATCTTTAACATCTATGTTTTCGGCAGGCTACCTGTTTTGTCTTTATTGGGAAATCGGCTACTTCTCGGAAAGAAATCATGTGTGCTCTGGTGATAATGGGGATTTTAAGGCTTGTAAAAACTCTTTACAAAAACTGACCTCGGATTCGACTCGAACTATGATTTCGGGACCGAATTTACGTGTTTTGTTGAATTCTGGGCTGGTGGTGATTGACATACTTCAGAAATGACTGGCGCCTAAATTTCGACACTGCGTCCGTTCCGTTAAAACCCTACCAAGCTTCGCAGTACGTTGAGTAGTTCTGAATGGGGACACAATAGGTGGAAGTAAGTCTGAATTGACCTTGAAATCGAACATTGTCTCGTGTTAGTCACTGCCTGGAGTGACAGAATCGAAATCGGCTCCAAAAATCTCTCTCTTTTGAAAGCGCGCTTACTGGCGTAAATCACCAGAAGAGGAGCCTATGCTAGGTCTATGACGCTAAAAGCCCGGGTAAGAAGCCTCGCACCTGCGCAGCACCAACGTTCAGAGATATCGCCAAATGGACTGACTGAATGAAACTTGGTGTGTGCGATCGTAGCAGGGAAGATGGAGCCATCTACCACGAGGAATGGAGCGGTTTGTGGCGGCTATATCCGCGGTTTACATCAAGATGCTCAAGGGAAATCCATGGCTCAAGCTGGTCAGTTGTGTCAACAAACATTCGCCTTCCTCGTATAACAAAGTGGAGGCTAAGTATGGCAAGGTCTGTCCAAGTGAAATCCATCGATGTTGGATCAACCCTACTACCTAACCTAATTTAACCTATTCGAACCTGTAACAACTGTTAAGCCTGCGTTTTGCACATGCTTGACTTTCCACTCTTGTATATCATTTGGAAATTCACTCCCCTATTATCTTACGGAAAAAGGTGGAAAAGTATATATGTATATTCTGGTACTGACATTGAGATTGAGGTCTGCTCAAGTGAGATCCATCGATTTTGTACCAACTCTACGACTTCATATAACCTAACCTGCAACAACTATGAATCTTGCGGTAGTCAATTGTTTCAATTTACGCTCTCAGACATCATTTGAAAATCTCCTCCCCTATTATCTATTATTAATGTAAAAGTTGGAAAAATATATATTTTTGGTATTGATATTTTCAGTTTAGCTAGATTGTGATTCTTAAATAGTTCTAGTAAAAACTTCAATACAAGCGAAGATAAATCTTTTTTTGAGAACTAAGTTAGCTGCTCTTTATAGTGTATCTATCTGAAACTGACTGTTAAAATATGGCTAATATTTCGACCAGTTTTTCATGTACCTGTGTTGGTCTTTCGAAAAAAGCAGTTTCGAAAGTTTCCTTAAGCATAATAAATACCATAAACATATGTATTTAAACAAACTTTAGACCAAAATTTCTCAAACTGAGCTTGTAGAAACCATCTGGACGTTGAAGTCATCAGATTAAATAGGTTATATTCTCTCTAATGTTTATCAGTAATTTATCTAATAAACTTAAATGTCCTAAATAGTGGAAGAGCTAGGTATGAAATTCATTTTTGTTTTGCTTAAGTTGAAATCAGTAAAAGAGCTCAATTGAACAGTAATTAGTCTCAAAAGTAAAGTGATTAAAGTTGATAAAATAATCATATCCTAACCATTTAGTCATAGAAGAAACTAACGTAATAAACGTTAAGAAATTAAAACGTTTGCCATTAGTAATGTTAGTTGTTCGTCCTGCAGGATCAACACTTAAGAGACGCTTTAAAAGATCGCGTGCGCCACACAAGTCACATAGAATACTATGTATGTATTACTTTTGAAGTGTATATCCTTAACGTCAGGGACTCGCTTGTTGACTGTTAAATGGCTTGCGCTGAGGAAAACACCTTGAGACAAGCGACCAATCAGAAAAGAGAAGAGAAACGTTTCAAAATAAGGGGAGCATGATACTAAGAAACATTGAAGTATATAAAGTTATGTACATATGTATATTGATATAGTATGTTTGTATATGTACATATAAGTAACAAAGTGGTGGAAATGAAAAAGAAATTGAAGTGTAGAAATTTCACCAAAGAGCGGCATATCCTTAATGCATTAAGAATTTTGAAATGAAGTGCTTCGGATAATAAGCATTTGGCGTTTAATGCGAACAATGCTCACACCTCAATATTTAATCTTAATTAACTCGGCATAAGAAAGGAGACGAGGTTTCTTAAGAGATCAACTATAAAGAAGAACACTCAAGTCAAAGGACAATCCAGAAAATCGCATTACGAGCATGAAATACATAAAAACGGCTGAATAAAGCAACACAATGACATGTCTAATCGGCACGCCCACCCAAAAACACCCACACGTGCTTGCAACAGCAACAACAACAATGCGCGCCAACAAAAAGGACAATTGCGAAACTGTCAAAAGGACAATGGTGAGCTAACGAATGACAATGCTGGTGGCAGCGCTGGCGGTCAGTGTTTTCGCAAAACGCACAAAGCGAACAAAGCGTTGAGCGCACAGATGGACAATGGATGACCACTTGAGTGCGCACTTTTCCTCTTCGGTCACATATTCACGCCTTTAATGCTGGCTCACCTTAGCCTCTTTCACATTTGCGGCATTTTATACTTCCCGGTAGCAATTACATTGTTTTTAGCAGCGATTTGCTGGAAAGTATCTTTTTGTATTGTCAATTCGAGTGCGACTAAAATTGTCACAGAAAGAATAGCAGAAATGCGGCATTGTGATCCACTCGGTGGGAGTTGGTAGTGAAAAGTAATTGAAAAACATTTAAGCGCGCAGCAAACAAAGGCAAAGTAGAGATGCTGAGGCACTTGAAAGACAAGCCGCCGGCAACAGTAGTTGAGTTGGACAACTAGCCGTAGCTGTGGCATGATTGTGCAGAAATTTGGAATTGGCGCCATTACTTCTCAGAAGACTTGAATAGCTAATGGTTACTCAACCGAAATCGTCGGGTCAAAGCGACCCGTAATGATCGCAACTTCGAAATTTTCTCATTTTTTTTAATATTGATAATATTTAGTTTATAATGAAAGACTTATGTTTACTAAAAATTTTGAATCGTTATTTTCAGACTTCAAACTATATCACCATAGTTGATATAATCCGAGTTAAACATAAGATATTTTCAAAATGTCACTTTCATTAAAACTCCCACTGCCTTTGGGAAAAACCTGCGACCGTTGAATTTCACAAGCTGTTTTTGGGGCGAATTTTTCACCTGCAAAGTCATTCGCCATAGACAGGAGGAGTAATCGCTTGGCCTATAATGTGCATGCGTAAAATCCTCGCAAATAATCTCCAAGAGCTGGTGTCGATATGTGTTTCTTGACTTGATGAAACAAAATTCCTCTTTTGTTGGTCAAGGCTGGCAATTTTTGAGCGATTGCTGCCTTCCGGACTAGTTGTTGGCAATACAGGTCTGGATCTAGAGCTCTTCTAAGAGTTCTAGACTTCTTTCTGACCATCATAGCCAACTAATAAAAAAATAATGCATTTATTTTTACAGTACCTTATAAAGGGTGATACAAGTAGAGGCACTTTTTTCAAAAGCCTTTTTTTATAGAACACGCGTGAGTCGTATGAAGTTCATTTCACAGTTTTGTTCAGTATTCTTTGGCGATTCGCTCAACTTAGGGTTAATATAGTACGCCTACTGAGCGTACTATTCGAAACACCATCACCTATTTTGAGATCCAGCAATGGCTATGCAAACAAACAAAATTGCCGCATTTGAGTATATCGCTTCGATTCCGGCCTGGGTGTAAGACATTACGAGTGTCATTCGCCAGTTACCAGTCAAAATCCTCGAACGAGTCATGAAAAATTGGACCCAACGGATGAACCATCGACATAGCCGATGCCAACATATGAAAGAGACAATCCCCAAAAAACAAATGCCAAAGGATTTTGGTTCGAATGACAATAAATATTATCCATTAAATTTGAAGTTTCTGGGGTTTTTTTTTTTTGTAAAGCAGAGTGCCTCGAAATGGATCTTTAGATGTACATATATTCAAGTGTAAATGGTTCATGAACGTTTTGAAATAATTTTTCTATCTTAAACCAAGTTAAGGACGTTTGAATAGCTAATGGTTTTGGGGTGTTACTGAATAGCAACAAAAGGCCTTCATCTGAAAAAAAAAAAATCTGAGATTTAGAGAAAAGAGGGAGGGAGACCTTAAAAACTAGCACGGAAACGATAATTTTCATTTATAGTTTACTTTAGTGGTCACAATCTTGAATACAACTGAATATATGAAAATCGTTTTCCAATATAAATTTCGTTTTCTGGATACAAAAAATAACATAACTGTTATAAGTATCACATCCCCATTGCTATCATCTGTTGATAGTAATATTTATCAGGCTAGATGTCCTTAATACGAAGTTTTTCAGAATAGCTCACCATCTCTTCGGAAGATTTTTTATATGGATATTTTAAAATTAGGGAAATTATGTGGATGTATGATAATACTGGTCTACAGATGTATTGTAACCATAGCTATAAATCCGATTTTGTATATATTTGTACCACCTATCAACTTGTCCCTACTAATTTCGGATTGTTTTTACAAATGTCACTACAATAATAGCCATCCATGTCCTCTAAGCGTCGTTCATTTTGAGAAAAAAAACTCTGTGGAAGATATTTCAACTTTTTATTTGAAAAGACTCGTCCGATATCTGCCTATTCGGTAACATTTTTGTTTCTGAGCAGTGAATGCGAATGATATTTGAGACGAAAGCGAGATTTACATTAAGTAAAATAAGCAGTTTGTATACTGTAATATTCGATATTTTCACGTTTGATTTTTAGTGAAACCTTGAAATTTGCCGCATACTTTTTCACATATTTTCTGTAAAGAGCCTTTGAATAAGACTACGTATTTTTTTTCATCCTAAAAAAGGTGCACACGACCCTAATTATGACTGAAAAAGTAATTCCTTATTATTAAAAGCACGATTTTTTAAGGAACTTACCATTTGTAGTAAAGTTATCTTAGTGTTTAGTCTACTTCAAAATGGATGAAGAAGAAATATACAACATTTTTCACTATTACAAAAGAGAATCTACAGTGTACTTGCTGACTATGGTTTTAATTACCTATTTGATAAGAGCGGTAAGATATTACAACAACTCAATAACAGTATCTTTCAATAAAACTAACAAGCACAGTTCTCAATTGTGAACGATTTTTCCACAGATTATGATTTCTTTTCAGAATTTTTTATGGGAAATACATATATGAATAGAAAGTAAAAGAGATTTGAGAGAAAAATAAGACCAATTTTCAAGGTCTTGAACAAATTTTGGTGTCATGTGATTTGGAATAACAAAGAGTGTGGTTCTTCCACTTTTTAAAAGTGTAATTTTGTCTAAAGCTTCTTCTTAGATAAGTTGGATCTAAAGTGATAGTTCATGTACTTAAATACATATATAGTTTGAAATTTTTGATTGTAGTCGTAATAACCTATCAATATTTAGATATTCCAGTATTAGTTGCATGAATTCCAGCCACATATCCACAAATATTTTTTGAAGTTCGTGCCTTGAGTCTTTTGTACCACAATTTATGAGAGCGAAAATATCTACATAAATATTTCGGATGCACTTGCAAAATCTCTTTTCTATTTTATTTTATTATGTAAATCCGAATTTTTCATTCAAAAATACAAATTTTTTAGTCCAAAAATCCAGCGAATTAACGCCTTTGCAGCCGCTAATTAATTCTCACTTACTAATTATTTCGCACTTAAAGCGCCGTTTGACGTTAAGGCTAACAATTAGTTGAGCCTGCAGATATTTTCACACATTTCAAGTATGAAGTCCTGAGAAAGTGTTGAAGTTTGAAATTAAAATCGTGCACTTATTACACAAAGCCCACGGCGAAGGCCAACAAATGACGGCAAAATATTCAAACAAAGATATGCAAAAGCTAAAATGGTTGTCAAGCTAGCAGCCAGCTACAACAACAACATAATGATGGCAACACAACAACAATCAGCTGGCCTTATTTGCTGACAAGCGGCACAACAAGTGCAGTGGCATTCAAAAAGCAGCCGACGGCCTATAATTTGCGCGCAAAATACAAACAACAATAATAACAGCAAAGGCCGAGCAATAATTTTAGTATGCGCTTTCATGTTTTTATGTGCAAATAACCGAAATTTTAACATTTTGACAGTTATGCGTATGTCAAAAATTTATATGAACGGGCATAAAAAGCCGCACAGCGCTGCATACGGGCTGACATTGCCGGCCACGCCCGCAGCATGAGTTTTGATGGGGCGTGGTTGGGTGGCAGGCTGGTCGAACAGCCATGGGCTCCCAAGCGATCGCAGCTACTGTCGCTACTGTGTCGCTCTTCAACGCGCGTTGACGACTCACGCGCCGCCGGCCAAACGCCTGTCCAAAGCGTAGCGACGCGCAGGCGGCGGCGCATTTTCGGCAACGTTGTCAGCCTGAGCTTGAAATATGCGTTATTTGCAATTAAGTCGTTTGCGTAACAATTAAATAATTCACATGCGCCTGTCGTGAGACGCCGCTCGCTCACTTCACTCACTGGCGGCCGCGCTGCGTTGCTGGCTTTCGCTTGGCGGCGCGCGAAAATGAAAAATCGCCGCTCAACCGAAAAATCGTCTTTAAATGTTGCTCGTCAATTGGCATAAACTAAAGCTAAAGGATATTTATTTTATGCGCTATTTCGCTCGAAGCGCACATTAAGGCGCATAAAAGGCGTCCTTCCTGTCCGGCCTCTGTGTGCTGAACGTGTGAACGTGCGCACATTAAATTTGTATACACTTATAACTGCTGCTGGTTGTGTTCATGCATATGTACTCGTATGTGATTGCCTACTGGGTGGACAGTTTGTAATTTGTTTAATTGCGTTTCGGCCTTGAGCGACTTTCGTGCATCAACGTGTGCGAACTCGGCTTGACAGCTGTGGCGCTGCTCCAAGTAGTTGTGGCATTATTTGGTAGCAAGTGGTTATAATTTAATGTCAGGTCTGCTCTCATTTTTATGTGGCAAGTAGAAAGTTTTAATATTATTAATTTTATGAATATTAGGTTATTAAAGAAAGATATTATTTCGCATTACGAAGATTAAATTTTTGCGATCAATTGTATCCCTATATATAAGCAGGACTTAAGAAAGGGATTCTTCATAAATTATTTAGACAGATATTCTCAGACACTAGTATATTCCATATTCAAGTGGCCTTGTACTAAACGCTCAGTTCGCTTAGAGGAACTTTATCCACATTAAAATTATTAAGGAAGTAACTACCTCCAATGAGTTTTCCTTAGTAATCTAAAAATCGAATGTTGCGCCTATTTTTGGAAAAGCTGAACGACAACTACAGAAGAGGGGAATGCTGTTCCCTTATTCTATATGTATTTCTTATCCTTAGTTCCCTGCCAAGTGACTATGGTCAAAACACTAATAATACGTATCTTGATCTAAAATAAGGTTTAGTAATTTGATATTCCCCGTTCATATTGGCAAAAACCTGGGGCAATTGAATTTCATAACCATCTCTTGAGGAATTTTTCACCAGAAAATCTTTCCCCATAGACGGCAGCAGGTAGTAACTACTTGGTGTTGTGTTTGAATTATACTATTTGTATGGCCTGGCATTGGCTTGGTGGTAAACAATTTCCCTACTGCTGACCAAAACGAGCTGTTCTGGGCGGTTGCTGCTTTCGCATAGTCCAATTGTTGCTAGCAGAGGTTCGAAATAATAATCTGTCAGTAGAAGAGCTGCTTATAGCAAATGAGTAAACTGCCAATCCCACCAAACACATGATAATACCTTCCTGACCGCCTACTCAAAACGAAATGCGAAACTCTTCTCCGATCTGTTCGGTAAGCAAAAATAATTCCTGATTGCAAATTCTGCTTTGGCGTCCGTTTGTGCCGATTTTGCGCTGTTTGACGTCGTCAGATGTTGTCGTAAATGCCACATTTTACATCGCCAGTAATTTCCCGCTTCAAAAATTGATCGATTTTCTTGCGACAGACATGCACAAATGGAAACTCGCTTAACTCTATATCTTGAAGACTATCTCTTTAAAATGTTGGCCGCGGCTATGTCTCAGATGATACATTCGTTGAGTCCAATTTTCGATGACTCGTTCGAGCATTTCGACTTATAATTGGCAAAGACACGCGTGATGTTTTCTCAAAGCCCTGAATTGAAGCGGGATTGTCCGCATATATTTTAAACTTTGCATATCCCCACAGGAAAGAATCTAACGGTGTGATATCATACGATCTTGGTGGCCAATCGACCGGCCCGAAACGTGAATTTATCTGCTCACCGAAGTGTTCTCTCAAATAAATCCATAGATTGATATGATGTGTGGGAAGTCTTGTTGAAACCAAATGTCGGCGAGATCACACACTTCAATTTCAGAGATCAAATAGTCGGTTATCATGGCGTGATAATGGTCGCCATTGACGGTTACGTTCTCAACGGCATCATTTGATCAGAAATATGGACCGATGATTCCACCGGTTCACAACTGACACCAAATCGTTGTTTTTTCTGAATGTAATGGCAGTCCTTGAATCTCTTCAGGTTGCTTTGCGACCCAAATGTGGCAATTTTGTTCGTTTACATACCTATTGAGCTCGAAATGGGTCTCAAAAAAATGTAGTTTGAAAACGTCGGATTTTGTGGAACTTTTCCAGACCTCATAGAGCAAAACCATGCCGCTTTGGAAACTCGAGCGGCTTCCGTGCTTGTGCAAGCGGTATTTTGTGCGTTTTCAATGAAGATCTGGACGTAAAATGCGCCAAGTCTTTCCATACGTCAGTCCGAGTTGCTGTGAACGGCGCCGAATCGAGCTCAGTGGGCAGATTATGTTGACCATAAGTTAAGCAAAGCGCACGAATTACAGGCTATTGAAAAACGTACCTATCATCCGTTACAAGATGGTGGGGACGTTTTCCGCATTTTTCAAATATAGTGAGTTTATAATTCCACTTGGAAGTAAGTCCGGCATTGGAGATTTATAATTACTGAAATTTGCCTGATTCAGTGTATTTATTACACAACTCAAACGATTTACCTACAATTTGTAACGTACAACAGAGAAGTCTTCATAATTTAGGAATCAAAATTAATATTCATTATTTTTCTAATAGAAAATCTTGAATAATATAAAAAATCGTTTTTACTAAAATAATACAATAACAACTACAAAACTATTACTGACCATCACGATTGAAGTCTTCACGATCCCATACACAAACTCACAATATTTTTAAATTTTTTGCATATTTTTTTTGCTGTTTCTTATCGCCATTATCTCTTAATTCTGTTTACCATCTAAACCGTTACGCGGCTAACCGCATTTTGTCAAACTCATTAGCAGCCATTCAGAAGCGGTGTAAACAACTTTCTTAAGCAAATTAAATATTGTACAATACACACTTGTAAGCCGCTTAGGCGATTCGTTTTGCTTACCGAGCAGGATCGGTGAAGAATTCTACATTTAGATTTGGGTAGGCGGCCCGGCACAAACGCCTCTGAGACTGCATTGAGTAACTGATCTACTTTGGCTTGTAGTATCCTCCAATTCTCGCATATTTTCCAAGCAGGATTAGAGTTAGCGGTAAAGAAAACTGGCGTATCACAAACACAGATGTGAGGAGGAAGGAATGTAGTGCAAGAAAAGTATATTATGTAAACAGTTTGTAATTTAAGGATTTTCTCTTGTTGCTTTTGTGCTTGTATTATTTGGCGGCAGTTCTATTTGGTTGAATGAGCTTGGTGCATGCAAATGAGATTTTGCGTAAAGATTTTTGGATAAGGAGTGACCGCAAAAGGAGATTAGTTGCTGCTTAACAGTGTCAAAGGAAGAATGGAAGAATCTACTGAAGGTTTTGGTTTTTGTCTAAGGTGGAATCTCTGACGTCTTATTCCTAATATTACAAACTTCATGTATTTGAACTCTGTTCACGATATAATAATTGGATTCTTATGCATCGGAGCTCACTGAAAAAAAGGACAGGTAGGTGAAAAGAGATCTTCAATCAGTAAGATCTTTGAAGTTTTAAGCTTTGTGATTAAGAGAGGATGGACTCATGAGTAGAAATTCACTCAAGCGAGGAAAGTTCTCTGAGCGCCATTTACTTGAGAGTGACCAGAAACGATTCTTTTACATATGGCTCAAGCAGCTCACGCCTTCCTGTTTTAAACCAAGTATCTTCTGGGTAGCCAAAGAGCATCCATTTAAAGGCGAGCTAAAGTGAGAAAGCGAACCATCCGTCCCCAGGGTTGTAAGGGATCAAAACAAAGGGTCTGTTAGTGAACAAGGGCAGGACGAAATATCCGCTGTAATCAAACAAATAGTTGTCGTTGGCAGTAATAACTTTGTAGACGTAGATAATTTCGTCTATTTGGAAATAGTATTAACACCGAAAACAATGCAAGCGACGAGTTCCAATGCAACATAACTCATAGCAACAGGTTCTACTACGGACTGAGTAGGCAATTGAGAAGTAAAGTCATTTCTCTATGAGCAAAGACCAAACTCTATAAGCCAATTCTTATACCCGTCCTGTTATAGGGTGCAGAGGAATGGATGATGATAACAGCTAATGAGTTGGCAATACGAGTTTTCGAGAGAATGGTTCTGCGGAATATTTATGGTCCTTTGCGCATTGGCAACGGCGAATACCGCAGTCAATGGAACGATAAGCTGTACGAGATATACCGCGCCATTGACAAAGTTCAACGAAGTAAAAGACAGCGGCTACGCTGGTTTCGTTGTCGTCCGTATGGATGAAAACACTCCAGCTCTGTAAGTATTCGATGCAGTATTCTCCTGGAGAAGCAGAAAAAGAAGAAGACTTCTACTCTGTTGGAGAGATAAGGTGGAGAAGGACTTGGTTGCACTTGCTATCTCGAGTTGGCGCCAAAACTGGAAATGAATGGTTTATGCATAAAAGGTAGTTCGGTAGCGTATGAAAAGCTTCTAAGTTCGTGTTAAGTGAGACAATTTCTCATCATCACGAAATGCGTAGATAAGATTATTAAAACCACCAGCAACTCAAATTCATTGCTTGGAGATGTATCTGAAAGGAACAAAGGATAAACTTATAATCGATACAAAATGGAGTTCTGGAGCTATGAACTGGAGGCAATACAGTGAGTTTAGAAAGGTATTGTTATGTGTTTGGTGGCATCGGCTGGTAATCAACTACTATGAGCTGCTCCCTTACAGCCAAACTTGTCATTCGGACCTGTACTATCAACAATTGGGCCCTCTGAAGGTTACGATTCACCTAGAAGATGCCAGTTTTGGTCAACAAGGGGGAATTGGATTCTATCAGGATAACGTCATTCCTCTCCCATCAATAACAGCTCGCCAGACGCTCCGGGAGCTTGATTCCTATACATTTATCTTTTAGTCTGCACCTTCTTCCAAGCAGTTACTAGCTGTAATACGCCAATTGATTTCGCTGGTGAAAAATTCGACTCAAAAGAAGCTTGAAAATCGCTTGTCTAAATGTTTGCCAATAGGAACGAGGGTTTCTATGAGAGAGTCATTACGGAATTACCTTTAAAATGGCAACAACTTAAAGAACCAAACGTTAAAAATTCGAATGGGACTACTCTACTGGTCTCAATAATGTCTTCAATTGAATGCAAAAATAATAGATTTCTTCTACTACACTTTCCAAGACCGCCGTTTTCGCATTTTTCTTATCTCGAAAAAGTTAAAAAACAGAAGATTAAGCGGCTTTGGGGGAAAAATGCTTCAGAAATACATTTAATATCACTCAATCAACCACTGTGACAGCATATTTTGATTTCCCCTGTTAATAGAATCAACGCTTTAAAATTCTTAAAATAACATCACTTTAAAAAAAGTTCTTAAAAAATAAACGGTCAGAATGATTTATGTTTGTGCCAAAAATTATTCACAGACCACACGTAATAAATATATTCTTCACAAAATTGACAATTTTCCACAAAACACGAGTCAAAGCGAGCCACTAGCAAAAAACCACACACTAATTCTAAATTAAATGTATTATTTGCCCTTTACCGTTTTCTAAGCCGATTGTGTGTCGCTTGCGGTGGTGTTTGAAGCTAACAAGCGTAGAGCAACGTGACTACCTTTACTACAAGATGATGCTCCAGTTCTTGACAAACGAGTCTAGCAAAAAATGGCACAGATCGCCCGAACGGGCCGGGCTTCAGCAGCGACTCGGGGCGTTAAGAAAAAACCGGCGGCCATCAATCATGGTGACAGCCGCAAAGGACAACAGTTGAATGCAACTCACTACCGCTACTCGTCGCAAGTGTTTGTGTATGTGAGGCTGTCAGTGCGGCAGGAATGTCGCTTTACGCGAATGAAGTTGTTGAAAGTTTGATTGCCGCTTGGCTGTGCGATGACTTGGAATGGCTGGACTTGGCGTCGCAGTCACATAAAAAGCGACACAAACTTAATTGGCCTTTTATTTGCGCAACTGCGATGATACTATTTGGTATGGCGCGATTGAGTTGGAATTTAATTGCCGTGAAACAGACTGAAGTGATTGAGCTAACTAAACTGTTTGGCCGGTGGTTTCTTAACTTGGTGGAGGCAGTTAAGCAGACGTATATGCTTATATAGATATCAGTGTTGTATTTATATATACATATATGTCTGTATGTATGTTCATTTAATTTAGTTTGGTCTAGGATGCTTGATTATCGCATTTAAATGGTCTAAACGGAAAGCAATCCGTGGTAGCGAACCTTTAGAATGGCCGCGTAATTTCTAAAGCTTTTAAAATAGCATTTAGATCAAAGATATTACATTCTTAACCATTTTACTTTGTTTTCTTAGCGCTATAATTGCTTAATTTTAAAGGTGTAAGTAAGGAAGGTTCATTAACTAGATTTAGCTGGAAGAGTTTATGCAATGTTTGTTATTGGTAGCACTATAATGTCCTGCATATGAGCAAATCTCATAGCATAAAAGGGTATAAGCAAATTTTTATCGGTTCAGTTCAGGCAGCTATATGCTATAGTGGTCCGATATCAACTCTAACTCTAACTCTAACTCTAACTCTAACTTTAACTCTAACTCTAACTCTAACTCTAACTCTAACTCTAACTTTAACTCTAACTCTAACTCTAACTCTAACTCTAACTCTAACTCTAACTCTAACTTTAACTCTAACTCTAACTCTAACTCTAACTCTAACTCTAACTCTAACTCTAACTCTAACTCTAACTATAATTCTAACTCTAACTCTAACTCGAACTCGACCCCTAACTCTAACTCTGACCCTAACTCTAACTCTAACTCTAACTTTAACTCTTGCTCTAACTCGAACTCTAACTCTACCTCTAACTAAAATTCAAAAAACATGTAAAAAATGGGCTCAGATCACTCTGTGTTCTGAGGAAAGAGATAGCTACTCCGAACTCCGAAACAAGGAACACTGCTGTCTTTATGCAAGACTATTGGCTAGTCGGTATGGAAGTCGGCAGAACTAATCGGGTTCTTTGAAACTAGGACTAAGTAAAATTTCAAATATGCCAGAAACTAGATGGACCCAGATGAAGTTTCAAATATCTCAAAACACGATGTCTCTTAATGTCTCTTTAATATCATCTATATAACGAACCCTTCTCCAGACACTGTCCACGATACCATTTACTTGAAGTCGGCAAAACTAATCTGGTTCTTTGAAATTAGTAGGACCGAGATAAAGTTTCAAATATGCCGGAAAGGATTCTTCTTGACACCTTATCAATATCATCTATATAACGAACCCTTCTCCAGAAACTGTCCACGATATCAATTTTTGAAATCATAGAAGAAGATGTATCGTATCCTAAACACATTAAGAGGTTATTTCGGACTGGACATACTTCGGTCGCTGCAACAATAAAATAGATATTGTACTCCATTCACAGGCTCACTTTCCTTTTTTCCAGTGAACGCTTTTTTAGAAGCTAGAGAGCTTGTAGATAAAGGGTTTAAGAGCTTAAGTTGAGTGAACAAAAAATATAAAACCGTGTGCAATTGCCCTCTTCCTCTAATACAGACATGGCCCTAATATATCAAACATATCTTCAGCATGAAAATGGTGGCCGTGAGATACTACCATAACCCTTGAATGCCTACTCAACGTACTAATCTAACAGCCTACTCCATATGGTCCTAACCCAAAACCCAAATCCTAACCCAAATAAATCGCAAAAGCACGCTTTTGGAGCCTAATATCTCGGAGTTATTCTATATAAAAAAAAAACTAAGATGGAGAGAAAACACTAAGACCACTAAGACTCTGGAGGTCTTCCTGGACATCCGGTCAATACGAACACAAGTAACATGTGAGGCAATGCTTACGGCGAGCCGGATCATGATTTTAGGCTACTGGAGTCTGATACCGTACTCGACCTTGTTAATGAACTCGTCTTAAGCTGGCACTGCGACCGAGTAAAGGTTTCCCACGAGGATATAAACAATTTTAATTCATTTGAAAAAAGAAAAAAAAATTGCACCTATGGTTCAGTGATCTTCTGCTATACAAAAAGGGAGCTTAGTAAGATCGTAGAAGTCATCATAGGACACCTCACCTTCAGAATTTGGAAAAATGGATTCGACCGAATGCAGAGCATGCGCGGGGAATGATGATTCGCTGGAAGATTATGTCTGCGAATGTCCAGCCTTCAGCAGGATGAGAAAGGACATATTCCATGGCTCCCAATACTCAAATTTAGTGACATTAGGCAGCTGGGGTGAAAAAAATCAGGTTTTTGTTTACCAAAACCACTGAGTTGTTGAAAACGACTTAACTTTGTTACCACCAGGGAACACAATGGGCCTAATTATGGCCTAAGTGCAGCCACCTGTGGTCCGGCACTTATGTGCCTCTCTGTTCAACCAACTATCATCTTCTATCGTAGAACCAGCAATAGAAAGCTATGCAAGGATTGATGCATTCCGAAAACTATTTCATAAGACTCTCCTAATGGCTAACTTGTACTCAAACTCGATAACAAGAATTCTTTCGCTGGATCTTGATTGCTGGTTTCTTCAGGTACTTGTGCACTGTTAAGTTCTGCGTGGAGAGATATCTTGGAAAACATATATCAAAAGCTAAATTTTAGTATAGACTAGCTGATTTGGTTGGCTGATTGAAGCCAAGTTTGCGTAGCGCGGCCAAAAGCATTAAAGCTGCTGCAGTCTTTGTATATCGAATTTTGAGTAGCTAATTTTTCAGAAACTAACACATTCTAACTTCAATCTTTAATATTCAACTTCAACTACCACCTGACAGTATTGCTTTCATGCCTTAAGGGACCGTAAACAAAATTGAGATCTCAAATGCAGCACCATTAATTTTCGAAGGTGTGAAGTTATTGAATACTGCTGAACCTGTAAATTGATTGGGAAGTGCTCAAACGTTGGCCGAAATAGCCAACACCAACCGCGACAACCCACCAGCAACAGAGGAGCATTTCCTGATACCAATCAATACTTTTCCACAAACTCCAGCCAATACCGAGGCCGTGTGGTGTGTTGTTGTGGCTTCTGCTGCAGCGCTTTATGACCCAAGGCCAATTTCATTGAATGCCAAACAAATATTTATATTATTTGTGATTATGTTGTTTGCTGTCAGCACTTGTATTTGTTATATGGCAACAATATTTCACCGCTGCTAAATTGGATTAAGCAAATTTGTTTGCGTCCACTGCGGGATGCGTAGGCTCGACGCCTTCGTTTGCATGCGAGTAGCTTGTGGGTTTGTGGCCGGTAATTCATTGCGTACAAGGTAGTTGTTGCTTGTGCAGAAACTGGCAATTTCTCTAACGAATTTGTATGCAGCGAAGTAATGAGAGCTACGAGTAAATAGTGCGTGGTCGTGTTGAAAATATAATCATAAAATATTTAAGTGGTTTGTGTTATATGGCCGTCGGCGTTCAGGTTTGTATGGTTGGTTGGTTCAGTAACTGTGTTCTTATAATTTGCAAGAACCAAAACGTAAGGAATATTTGAAGGTTTTAGAGGGTATATAAGGAGCAATCATTCAAGGTCTGTCGCAAAAGAAACAGGACTGTTAAAAAAAAAACAACAAAAAATTTATATTTTTCAAAAGTTATATTTTTTTATTCAAAGTAGTTTCCTTGTGCTTCGATACACCGTTTAGCCCGGTCAATTAGCATTTCAAATGAGTGTTTAAGGTCAGTTTTCGGAATGCTCTTGAGAATATCGGTAGTCGCCTTTTGGATAGCTGAAATGTCTTGAAACCAGAGTCCTTTTATGGGCAAATGAAGTTTTACAAATAGGTAAAAATCACAGGATGCCAGCTCAGGTGAGTAGTGTGAGTGATTAATGGTTAATATGGAGTTTTTTGTCAAAAAATCAGTGACAAGCGTCGACCGATGACACGGCGCATTATCGTGCAACAGGCGCCAGGACCCTGCCTCACGGTATTGTGGTCGAGCACGACGAATGCGTGACAAAAGACGCTTCATAACACCAAGGTAAAACACAGCATTAATCGTTTGGCCAGGTGGAACGAACTCTCGGTGTACAATACCCTCGGAAACGCAAAAACAAATCAGCATTGTCTTTATTTTTGACTTCTGAAGACGACCGACTTCTGATCGTCACAGAGGTCCTCACCAACTTCTTGGAATCGCTTAAACCACTCATGCACATTACTACAGGATAGGCACTGATCGCCATAAACTTTTTTCATCATTTGAAATGTTTCAGTAAACGCTTTCCCAATTTTAAAACAAAATTTAATATTTGCTCTTTGTTCAAAATGCATTTTACGACCGATGACCAAAAGCCGCTGTCACTTTTTCATCAATAACATCGATTGTAGTTATCCAATTGTCTTAAAATTTTTACGAAATGTCAACAAGAGATCAAACTTTTTATTTCATATACCCATCAATAGGTGGCGCCACCAGAAACAGTTATATTTAAAAAGTTCTGTTTTTTTACGACAGACCTTGTATATGAATTGGGTGCGTATCTCTGCTAGATATCAACATTGTGCCTAAATGTAGGCAACGGTTATTTTGAAAAGACATAAAATCAAAAGGAAAATAGAAGTGGATGAACTTTAGAGTCTTAAGAAGAAGAAAATTAGGTATCCCTAAATGACCACAACCACAAAATTTTGTTCAACGATAAGGCTCATTGTCGGTTGAAAGCGTCAATACGCAAAACAATTGTAGAAAACGCCATTATTTCCTCCAAAAGTCACTGTTTGATATGCTTTATGAGCATAGAGAAGCACTGGTCCATATATCTTCAAATATGAAGCCGGCCGCGATGATCCGCTATAGAGCCATGAGTAACTATTTTTTCGGGCCTGAATTGTAGAATATTGATGAGGACGACCTCCGGTTTCAATAAGACCGCGATGCATATGAATTATATATAATATAATATATGAAGTTGGCTGTTTACGCAGATAAGATCGAGACGATTAACGCCTTGGAAGATAGCATTTGGTGCATTATTGCTAATGTGCAGCCCCAATTGCTGTAAAAATTGTTCAAAATTTGGGTTCCTTGGCTAGGTTTAGCCAGTCTTGGCAGTCACTTTCTCGAAATCATTTTTAAAACATAATGACAAACCCTCGATTGAGAATCAACACTACGGCTTAACTCTAACCTAACGCGACTTTCCTATGGGTACACTTTTTGTGAACAGGAACCGATCCGTCCTTCTATATATACGCGAACTAGATCTTCAGTTTTTGAAGTTGCGATCGGACATTTTTCTCACTTTCTTTCCTTTACAAAAAGCTGCTGATTTGACGGAATACCGGATATCAGACAATTGTAACTTATAGCTTCGATACAAACAATTCGATCAAAATAGCCTTTGTAAAACTAAGATCGGATTACTTTAGCATATAAATGCTATACAAACTGTCCGATCAAAATCAAGAGACATTTTTTTATACTCTCTTGTGTTATATGAAATGTTACGAATGTTGGAAAAGACTAACGGGGACTCAGTTTTATTACAAACACAAGCCTACGAGTGGTACAAAGCCTACTAAATGAATGATAAAAATATTAAAAAAGTGAAAGATATGGTGCCTGAAAGTCGTCAGGCAAGTGTTAGAGAGATGACAAGAGAGCTCGACATCTCTCGCGAGTCCGTTTGAAAGACTTTGTTGGATATTTTGAATATGAAACGGGTTCTTACTGGATTCACCTCGATAAAGCTGAATTTTTTTCAAAAAGAGTACTGTAAACAGGTCTCTTTAGATATGCTGCATCATAAGAATTCCGATTGTACATTTATGAATTTGTTCCGGAGGAGCAGACGGTTAATAAGGACGTTAGAAAATTATGAACAATTCATGGATTTTACACGATGATAATGCACCATCGCATCGAGCCACGATTGTGACCGAATTTAAGGCCAACAATGCAATGTATACCATTGGTCAATCACCGTTTTCAACAGATTTGGCTCTTTGGGATTTTTTCGTTTTCTCAAACTGAAATTGCGGCTCTGTGTAACTCGTTTCCAGTCGATTGAAGAAAATACAAAATTCGCTGTAAAAGATGAAAACCATCCCAAAAAGTGCTTATGAAAAGTGTTTCGAGGACTGGATGGGATTATTCTGAAGGCGACAAAAGAAATAATGATAAAATTATTTACAATTTTCGAGTACTTTTTGGTCATCAACATTATTGTTTATCCACAAGAACTTTATATTTTACATATGAAACTTTCATAAGATCTCCCCAAACTTATTTTTAAATAAGTCTTGGGCTCAGGAGGTTTTTTCAGTTTTCTCGGCGATCATTCTCCTCTGGGGACCTTGTAAAGTTCTTTTATTAAAGTCAATTATTATAATTATTTATAAATATTAATAGGAGGGAAATTAATAATAAGAAGTAACTTAAAATAATTGTCTTCAAGGACACTGTATTAATAGAACTAGTTAATTATAACCCGTGTAACTGGTCAATTATTATTATCATTGTTAGTTTAGCAACATTGTTAGGTTGTTTTAGCAACAACCAGTGGCATTGCTTAGTTAAGAACGCAAACGATCAAGGTCATCATCAGCTTGCTGCGCGCCAAGCAAACACCGCAAAGATAATAAGCAGCGATAAGAACGATTGGCGTTGCACTGAACTTGAACTTGAACCCGATGTATGGAATGCGCTGCCAGATCGCCGATCAACGCTTATATTTCACATTTATGTAGTGTTTATCGGCCGATGGCTGGTGCCTTGTCCATTTCATAGCGAAATTTTTATTTAATTGAATTTTTAAAAGCGCTGCAATAATTGCCAGAACACAGCAGCCGAGCAATGCAACATGTGTGGTAAATTTTAAGAATTTCTTAATCGCTCATTGACGATCGATTAATGAATGCCGCCATCGCTAAGAACAATAAGCAGAGATGCCAGACTGCAGGCCAACTGGCCGCCACGCAATGGTAAAAAGGGAGACTTTTTTGGTGCTGAAGTTTAGTGAACTCAGCTCAGCACACACTGGGAAAGCGCTGTTGAGCCGGAACAATCGACGTGCCGTCAATTTGCCTAAAATACGCGAAAATCATCAGTGGCAAGCAAAAAAAAAAAAAACACAACAACAACAAAAATGTGAAAAAGTGAAAAAATTGCAAAAATAAAAAGACACATTTGCGGCAATAACGTAATTGCTTGGGCAATTTGTAGCACGTCTAGTGTAGCTACGCATATGTGGCATGCCACATGCCGCCGCATGCCCTACAAATTTTCCCATGCGCGACCAATTTGTATAGCGCGTAATTAAATTGCCGATTGGCATGCGAGCGGGCTTTTACAAGCCAACGGCAATGCGGCAGCGACAATTGTTGTCTGCTTGTTGTTGTTGTGGTAACTTTTTATTGCTTGCGCTGCCGTTGATGGTTGTTGCTGCGAGCGCAATCAGCAGCAGTGACACGAGCGTGCAACGTAGTCGATTTGCTGCTGCGCTTTTGTCATTGTTGTTGTTGTTGCTGTTGTGCTTGCTGCAACGCTTTTATCCACTCACAACTCTCTTTTATTGTTGCGCCTAGCACTTTTTAGTGCATTGCTTTGTCTGCGCTGGCCGTCAGTGTTGTTGTTGATGCTGTTTTTGTTATTGTTGTTGCATATAAAAATAGTTTCGCAGTTATACGCTGTGCTTCGCTTGCATGTCACATCCTCATTATATACTAGCTGTAAGTGAAATAAATATTTGTGGCATGCTACATATTGTTGTTGTGGTTGTTGCACTTTCAACATCATTCAGCACCATTCAACGCCACAGATCAGCTTAATGTTGCTGCCGCTCATCAGCAGCACTTTGCTCTGTCACTTAGACGAGCTCTGCTGTCAGCCAACTTATCGCTACTTGCCTCTCTCTGTTTACTGGCTGCTTGACTCTGGCTTCAGCTCCGGCTGGCTGTCCTCATAAGCGGCACTGACTGATGTGGCATTTAATATGCTGCGCGCTTAAGTATCGCCCTTTCTCTGTGTAGCGTTTGTGTGTGCCTGTAAGTACATAAAATTCTATAGGAGCATACTCCACTCCATTCCATGCCATGCCATTCCGCTCGCCAATTCATATACTTTTCATCAATGAAAATGAAGTGTCATTTATAGCAATCGCCGATCATTACACAGGGCGCGTAATTACAATCAATTAGTCCACTTGCCGGTGTTGCGGTGTTGGTCTAGCGAGCGCTTTTGCTATTTAACTATTTTCATGCCGCCAATCAATGCGAGCGCGCCTTGACCGTTTAATGACAACAAATTAGCTGCCGACAGTGGTATGAGCGGCGATCCGATCATTAGGCTAGGAGCCGACAATAAGCTGCACCATACATATATAGAAACTAGGGTGAGACGAAAACTTATCTATCGAATAAAATCAAGGGAGAAAAACAAGAAAACCCAAAGAATGTAGAGCAATAAATCTAACCTCATTCCAATACCCATTCGTCGAAATATTTATACCCTGATCAGGGTATATTAAGTTTGTCACGAAGTTTGTAACACCCAGAAAGAAGAATCGGAGACCCTATAGAGTATATATATAAATGATCAGTATGTCGAGCTGAGTCGATTTAGCCATGTCCGTCTGTCTGTCTGTATATATACGAACTAGTACTTAAGTTTTTATTACGATATCGTTTTGAAATTTTGCAAACATCATTTTCTCTTCAAGAAGCTGCTCATTTGTCGGAACTGCCGATATCGGACCACTATAACATATAGCTGCCATAGAAACTGAACGATCGGAATCTAATTTTTGGGTGGAAAACTTTGACATTTGACAATTTATCTTCACCAAATTTGGTATAGATTGTTTTCTAAGGCAACAATGTAATCTCCGAAGAAATTGTTCAGATCGGTTAACTATAGCATATAGCTGCCATACAAACTGAACACATAGTTACTAAAAGAAATGCATCTGTGAAGGGTATATCAGCTTGGGTGCAGCCGAAGTTAACGTGTTTTCTTGTGTTTTCATGTTGGTATGACTGTCTGATCTGTACCAAATATGACCTCAAAATACAAACCAAGAGGATCGAGAATACGTTGATGACGAACAAAGTCCAGGAAGGCCATCAACATCAACTGATTAACACGTCAATAAAATAAAGGAATTGGTGCCTGAGAATCTACAATTAACAGTCAGAGATTTCATCAGCCATCGTTGGAATATCATATAGATCAGTGAAACCATTTTGAAAGATCATTTGGGCTTAAGAAAGGTGAAAGCACGATTGGTTCTAAAATCCCTAAATTTTTTCGAAAAGCAGCGTCGCGATAATGTAACAATGCTTTCAGACTACCAGTATGCTATGAAACGTAGTACTCGTACTAATGGCGATGAGCCTTGGATCTAAACTTGCGACACGTAAATAGACGGGCCGAATATTGGGTCGAAGGTGAGCTGAAGCCAATAAAACCACGTCAAAGTTTACTACGATTATTGGGGTATAATGTACTTCAAATTCTTTCCGACCAACCAAACTGACCAATAGGAATGCTATTTGAGTGTAAACTGAGGCCAGAATTATGGGCCGAAATCTATTGGAGTTTGACTTTAACCAATTGCTTCGAAGATTGTTAAAAACGTTGGCACAAGTGTATTGAGGCCAAGAGGGACCACTTTTTTGAAAGGAACGACATAGATTTTAAAGCATTTTTAAATTATGAACCAAGTCTTGCTATTTTTTGCCCACAGTAAGAAGAGTAGATACAGTAATACTGCACTTACTCGCTAACCTTAAATATATATAGAGCTCTAAAGCATAAGTAATATTTCCTGGGCGTCGTTCTTGGCATAAGCGTAGCATTTAATAATGCATTCAATAACACGCCGGTTAACAGTCTGGAAGAAGCTCGGATAGCGCCCGCCATTATCAGAAATAAAACGCCTACTTAGATGCAGAAAGATTAATGTTGCATGGAACGCAGCTAAAATTCTCAGATTAGGGTGAACAGGAACTCCTCAAGTGGGTGTCCTTCATTGAGGATATCTCCCAATGTCGCTTGTGACAAATGCACTTTTGCGATAAAAAAGCTCAAGCGGGGGGCAACTTGTTAAACTCTACTAGTAGCGGCATGCATACTGTTCTGAGGGTGCTAAATCAACATCGGCCAACCTAGAGTTAAAGGCCGGATATGGTATTATTTTCAAGGAGATATGGTGTGATTGAAATCTTCTAGTCTCAACGCACTAGAGTTAACAATTAAGGATCATACCAAGTACCTGTGCTTACAGGACAATCTGACGTGGAAACTCAATTTGGCAGAGATGGTGAAATTGGCCGAACACCCCTGGCTGTTTAAGGCAACATTGAGTCTATCACCTGTCCTCCACTCTTGGTGTTACAGAGCTGTAGACAAGTCAATATGGCTTTATGGTGTTTTCGTGTATTATATCGTTGCCAGTAAAAGCTCAAACAAAAAACATTTGGAATGATTAAAGCGGACTCGGAGCCTGCGAGAACCTACTGTCGTATCTCGATAAGCGGGGGGATGGCAGATATAACAAATCACATATCCCCACGATTTATATGGGACAAATAGTTTCAAGTTACACTAGAAGAGGGTGGCTGGCGCAGGCGATCGACCACCGGAACTTACAACATCCAGACGGAAGGCTAAAAATTGAGATATTGACATGAAATAAAGAACCTCAATGTATGCGTCCATCGCTAAGCGGCACTAAAGCAATAACCTCACATCGCATTGCGTCAGAGAATATTCTTAAAAGCGGGAAGCCAAAAGATATAATGGCAAATAGCTGTTGAGATTGCCAAAAATGACATCCGATTGGCCTGGATATGTGCAAGGAAATGGAAGAAAAGCACGCATGCCTTTTTACTCACACGGCCAAGTACCAAATTACATCTTACTGGCATTACACACGAACCATTTGGGTATTATTAACGAAGACACATGTGAAGCCATGAGAAAACATTTCGTAAACTAAATTTGTCCGATAAAAATTTAGATTTTCATCGTTTTGTTTGTAAAAGAGCTATTGTTTATAGCGTTTTGATATCAGTAATTGTAACATGTGAGCAGCTTCTTGAAGAGAAAAGGGCGTGTGTAAAATTTCAGATCGATATCTCAGAAACTGAGAGATTAGTTCCCATATATACAAACGAAAAATGATTCAGCTTGTCATGCTGATCATTTAGATATATATTTATAGGGTCCCCGACGAATCTCTCTCTGAGTTACAAACTTCTTAGCAATAATTCGATAGGATTTTTTTTGGCTCACGTGTACTTCTGACCCACCCTATTATATGCAAGGGCTCTCTTTGAATTACATTACATGACTGTCTGTATATATATACATACATATGTCTGTGTTTCCCTCATTAGTTATTATAATGATTAGCGGCGTTCGATGCGCGTTGCGCCAAATTGTTAATCATTTTCGATTTGACGGTGGAATGGTGAAACTAAATGTGTTGATCGGCGAGAGTGGGGACAAATAGAGTAAGCATTTCAATTACTCAACTCTTTCGTAGTTATTCTATAAATTTTATGCTGTTATAAAAATAACGCGAATGAGTTGTGAACATGCAATTTCTTGGCAAACTGCTGAAGTTTGTTGCGGCAAAGTGTTGAAGGGTGATGGTTATAGACGATGGAAATTTTTACAACCAATACCTACAAATATATATGTCCAACTACATATATATAATGTATATACTATATATAAATATACATTTAAATATACTATATATAGTTAAGTTAAATTTAATAATATATTTCGCACTTCTAGTAATTTAGATATTAAAACATGCAAGGCCACTGCTTCAAAATAAAGCAGATGAAGCATTAAACTATCGCTTTAAAAGGTAGAGGATGGAATGGAATTTTTCCTTTGGCATGAAGCTGTTAATTTGAGAAAAATGATGATTACGCTTAACAGAAACGAAGGGTCATGACATTGCCTAAGAGTGATCAATATTTTCCTCGCGGGAAAATGTGAGACACTACATGAGTATGTAAAGCTTACTTATAGGAAAAGACTTAATAATCGAACTAAATTGTCAATTTTTTAAAAATAAACAAAAATATTAGAATTATGCTGACTTACCAGATGTATAAAACATTTCTGAAAATTGCTGCTGTTAACTACTGTTAGACTTTGACTGTAGTTTACAGGTGACTGTAACTATCAGGAACGACATCACAATTAGGTGGGCATTGGGAAACACACTGAAATTGTAGAAATGATTGTCTGTATAGTAAGTAATCAAAAATATAAATTTGCTATTGATAATAAGCTAAATCAAATTGTTTCTAAGGTGCGACTTTGGGGTGAATATGAATATGAATATGAAAGCAATCAAAGGAGCAGAACATGTATATTGCTCACACTACTCTATTTAATGGATGGAGCCATGTGTAGAAGTTCACGCAAGTGAGAAAAGTTCTCTGAGTGCCATTCACTTGCGAGTGGCCAGAAACGATTCTTTTACATACGCCTCAAGTCTTCCGGTCTTAGACCAAGTAGTCTCTGGGTGGTCAAAAAACAACCGTTTGAAGACAAGCTAAATTGAGAAGAAAAATGAAGTTGAAAAAAAGAAAACAGCCTCGGATGAGATATCCCCTTTTTGATGATGGCCACTGCAAACGCATTAAGGATTACGATTAAAGTGCATGCACCTGGAATGTCCGGTCCCTTAATTGGGAAGGTGCCGCTGCCCAGCTGGTTGATGCCCTCGTTAGAGTAAAGGCTGACATCACCGCTGTCCAAGAAGTGCGATGGACGGGACAAGGACTGAGACGAGTAGGTCCTTGTGGCATTTACTACAGTGGCCATATAAAGGAGCGCAAATTTGGTGTGGTCGGAGAGAGACTCCGTCTACCCACAACCCGCATCAAAGCGAAGTTCTTCAACATATCGCTGACTTGCGCCCACGTCCCGACGGAAGATAAAGATGATGTGACCAAAAATGTTTTCTACGAGCGCTCAGAGTGCACCTATCAGAGATGGTCCCGACACGATATAAAAATCGTGCTCGGCCAATCTACCTGGCTGTGTCTCCGGATCGAAAAGCCACCATCCAGATCGATCAATTTGTGATAGACGGAAAACACGTCTCCAGTGTTTTAGGCGTGCGTCCTAACATCGACTCGGGCCACTATCTTGTTGCTTATACTCGACTTGCACTCTTTCTCTCTGAAAGCACTCGTCAGCAACTCGGTATATGGGAACTGTGGGACGGCATTTCAAGCTTCTTACGTACAGATTTAAACTAAACCATTGGTTTTCGGAAAAAGCAAAAGCTGGTACAATGAAGACTGTCGTGTCGCTGTGAAGAGAAACAGACTGTTTACCTCGAAACGTTACAATCAACCAAAAACACGTGCGGTATACTGGTATGGAAAAGATACAGGGAGTAGAAGTGGGAAGCGAGACGCATTTGCAGACAAAAACCAAAATAGACCAAATTGGAAGTTGGTCGACAATGACTGTTGCACAGAGCATACTGACATTATGGAAGGAACATTCATCAGGAGATGGTGAACCAGAATTCCTAATCGATGACGAAGTGCAGGACTAATAAGAAGCGTGCATCAGCATTTTTCTAGAATATGGTCTGACGAAAGCACGCCCGACGATTGGAATTTGAGTGTGCCCTGCCCAATTCACAAAATGAGTGACCCCACAATCTGCGCCAACTACCGTGGGATTAGCCTCCTCAACATCGCATATAAGGTTCTATCGAGCGTGTGAAAGATTAAAGCCCACCGTCAACAAACTGATTGGACCTTATCAGTGTGGCTTTAGATCTGGAAAATCAACAACCGACCAGATATTGCCCATGCCCCAAATTTTGGAAAATACCCGAGAAAGGAGAATCGACACACACCACCTCTTCGTAGATTTCAAAGCTGCTTTGGACAGCACGAAAAGGAGCTGCCTTCGTGCCGCGATGTCTGAATTTGGTATCCCCGCAAAACTAATACGGCTGTGTAAAGTGACGTTGGGCAACACCAAAAGCTCCGTCAAGACCCAAACAAGATTTCAGACAAGGCGGCTGCCTATCATGCGGCTTCTTTAATCTACTACTGGTAAAATAATTCGATCTGCAGAGCTGAGTAGAGTAGGTACAATCTTCTGCAAGAGTTTACTAATGACTTCGATATCATTGGCTTAACAATCGCGCTTTTGTTCCGCTTTCTTCAGGTCGGATAAGGAAGCAAAGCAAATGGTTCTGGTAGTGAACGAAAAAAACAAGACGAAATATCTCTTATCATCAACCAAACACTCGTCGTACTCGTGATTTAGCTTTACTGTTGAGAGTCATAACATCAAACTCTTGGGTCGGCCTTGTCGGCGTTACGAGTTTTCGAAGGAAAGGTTATGCAGAAGATTTATTGTACTTTGCGCATTGACAACGGTGAGTACCGCATTCGAAGGAACGATGAGTTGTACGAGTTATACCACGACATTGACGTAGTTCAGCGAATAAAGAGACAGCGGCTACGCTGGCTGGGCCTTGTCGACCGAATGGATGAAAACCTCCAGTTTTGAGAGTATTCGATGCAATATCCGCCGTGAGAAGCAGAGAAAGGACATAGCTACACTTGGAATCTCCGATTGGCGTCAAACAGCGAAAAGAAAGAACGGCTGGCGCGCTGTTGTAAACCCGTCAAAACGCGCTTAGGCGGTGTCAATAAAGAGGAAGTGAAGGGTATTATAGCTTCCGTGGAACCGAAGTTAAAGCCGTATATTGTTTTTTTTTGCGTGTTACAAAATTAATTGGCAAAAATTTAGTAGAAAAATCATCGATCAAGATCAACTGTGTTTCGTTACGGCAATAATTGGCTTCAAATTCACACGCTGCCGTAAATTAAGTATTGATTAAAAATGTGCGAGGAATGTCACAATGATTTAGGTTAACCAGATATATGCAGCAACAACTACAAGCATAAATAACTATCACGCGCTAGAGATCAATAGAAAGGAACTCACACACACATCTATACATATAAGACTTTACTATGAGAAAAGCTTTGCTGCGAACTGATGATAACCGTAGATTATATGCCGCAGATATCCGCGTTTAGTGCAACCAATGCAATGACAGCAACAAGTAGCTGCAATAACAATAGCAACTACAATGGTAATAACATGAAAATTAACTGCAATGACAGTGCTACCACTTAACAGACAAATATGCAACAATTGAAAGCAACAACTTATTGCACGCGGCGGCAATTTGTAGCCGCAATGGCAGCGCGATAGCAGTGACGGCGTCGACAGCAGAGGTGCGAGAAACAAGCAATAACAATAACAGCGCGAGCGCAAGTGCGATTTGCTGGCGATGATATGCAATTGTGCACTTGCCACAGGCACCACATGACATGAGTACATACATACATACATATGTAAATGTAAATGTTGTTTTTTTCCTTCTTGTGTTTGTTGTAATCAAGATCAGAGCGCACCGCTATGCGGCAAGTGCTCCAGCTGAGCGCATTCATTGATCATTTGAGGCGATGCATGCAACTTGTGGCAGCTTACGCAAACGGCGCGGCAGCGAGATATGCGCTTTGGCGGTGCAAGCACACACGCACACACACGAACATATAGTCACTTCAGAGTGTTAAGCAGCACAGCAGAATATTGTTAATATCGAAGCAATAAAACATGGCTTGCCAGCAAGTGGCAGCACTGAGCGATAGCGTCGCTTTGTAAGCGCAAATTTCATTTTAATTAAAATATACAAGAGAGTTATGTGCGCAGCATAAGCGTAACGCTTTCAAGCAGCTACAACAACTAACAACAACAAAGGTGCCACCGAACGACAACAAGGAGGCGGGCGTTACGCGTTACGCATATGGCTTATGGCGGCGTTAAACCATTTAGATTATCCACATTAATCCGCCGCGCGCACAAAAAACGCGTTCAACGGATTACCGGCGGTGCCGCAGCGCTTGCACGCCGCGTAAGGTGGCAAGCTGATGCTAACTGTTGTCGGTGCCGCTGTAGCTGTGGTTGGAGCTGGTGCTGGGTGCTGATGCTATCGCCGTATGTGGTTAACTGTAATGACCAGAGTTTAACTGATCACATTCGCCTTGTACAACATAAAAGTTAATTGGATTTTAATAAATTTTCGGTGGCAATGTGCCATGGGGCATGCAGGCGATGTTGCATATAAAAGTAGCTTTTTTATAAATAAAAGTGCTAAAAATAAATAAAAATCGTATTGAAAACATTAAAGTTGTGTAATTATTGTATTAAGCGCTGTTGGTTATTTACCAGTTGCAACTTGTGATTATCGCCCTTAATTATCACCTACAATTTAATTATGGTCCGCCGCATACATATATTCTTAATATTTTATTTATTTAATTTTTTTTTGCGAGAAATAAAATAGAATTCCTTCGAGATTATTAATTCGAGCTATTTTTTATTGCTTGCTTGCCGCCACTAATTATTTTTAATATTTTCGTATTCACGCCCTTTGTGTTTAGCGTGCCTTCGAGGTCTTGCGCGCTGTCAGAGGGTTAACGGCTACCGCCTATAAATTTACACATAACCTTTAAAGTTTTTATTGTATCTGTTTCTACCGATTTATTGTGTATTAAGTGCCAATGAAGGTGAACAAATATGTAACTTGTATTTGAATATCTCTTATTATTTTTCAGTGGCAATAAAAATGGCGACATACGTGATTCGCTAAGAGATGATGTAGATCATGATTACAATGTTCCAAAATTCCGTATATGCGTTGGGAAGCTACTGTCCTAGTGTCTTGACGCCTGCGGTCAAGTCTATTGGATCTACCGGGAATCTACCGAAGAGGGAGGATATCTCCTCTCTTCGCGTCGGTGACACTCTGTTATCGTCGTGGAGAGAGTGTGCGGGGGTTCTGTTAGGTGCGTTCTTGCCTAGGTCGCTGGTGCAAAAGAGGTACTCGTCCCTCCATTAGAGAAGTTTGGATATGCATTTCGCCTGGTTAGGTCTCTAAGTTTTGATGATTTGAATGGAGAGATGTGCAAAAGCTTCTGGAAGTTTATTCCGGAATACCTGGAGGCTGTTTATAATAAGTACGTTTGGGAAGGATATTTTCTATGCGACGGGAAAAGTGCTGGGGTTGTTCCCCCCCTGAAAGCCTCCTGATAAGATCACGAACGATCTTAGTCCTTGCCGGCATCAGTCTCTTACGAGTACTTGGAAAAGTTCGTTTTTTCCTAGGTCGCAGGTGTAGGTACCACAATCATCGAGGATCGGGGCATCAATCTTATTTCACTACTTGGAAAAGTGCTGGTAAGAGTTATGTTGGAACGGCCTCAGTAGCTAACGGTGGGGTAATCGGATAGGCAGTATGGGTGCAGGAAAGGATGCAGTATAGACGATGCATGGTTTTATGTTCAGAATGTTGTTAGGGAGAACGGGGTCAGCATTAGGTATGTGATTCAAGTCGAATAGCATGACGCCGTGTTATCATATATCGTGGCTTGTTTGTGGTCTGTGCCACTTATGAAGCCGCAATATGGAGGGAACAGCGATGCCTGGCTCTGGTTGGCAAAAACTCCTCTCGATGCAACGTTATAAGATACTTGCATGTTTGCCTGAATGTCACACCGTTTCGTCGATGCGATGCAGGTTTTGTTAGGTGCGTCCCCTCTTGACCTAATTGTCATCCGGCGAGCTGTTGAATTCAAGTTAAGAAGGGACTTGATTATGCCATTGCTGCTGAATGATTGGATTTCTGATAATGACTTGGAGAGGGAGCAAGCAAGAGGATTCTGAATGATAGGGTCAGGTGAAGGTGGCAAGACCGTTGGGAAAATAGCGCTAACGGTCTGGTGACTTACATCCGGGACGTTAGGTTTGTTTAAGTTAACACAGACTTCAGATTCGGTCCTAGTCTGGGCTTTCTGCTTACGAGCCTCTGAATGCATTTCTTGAAATTTGTGGACACTTGGGATCTTCGTGGTATGGAGGTTAACTGGACTGATGGCTGTTTAGATGTTTGCGGTGTGATCTTCACAAGACGGAATGCAGAAGAGTAAGGGTTGTTTACGAATTCTTTAGGCGGCGAAGGCGTTTAAGTGTGTATTAGATTAGGGTTAGCTTCTTATATACTTAATTCGGGTACCACGGGGAGCAGGCTACCACGGTAAGCAGGAGGCCTTGAAATTCGCTCCAACCTGTTCATACGGAGTGGTACCTCGGGAAGTATCGTAGTGATTGTAGTTAAAATCCGAATGCGAAAAGAATTGACACTATGTTAGTTTAATGCGGATTTGTACTGCAACTGGGTGCCGGACTTAAAGTATGTCAGAGGTTTTAGATGGGACTTCAACCCTACCAAGGTGGTTAGTGTGTTCATTCCACACGCATTGATTTGATCCGCTCTGATTTTGAGGCAGGTACGCACGTCAAACACATCGAACATTGTCCTAGTATTTTCTCCAGTGCAAATAAATAGTGCTATAATATTCAGCTTGAACTGAAATTATAATAATTTCAATGAGTTTTCTGCAAATGTAAAGACTTAAACTTCAAATTCAAGTTACAAATATTAGCAGTCATGAATTGAAAGCGTGCTCAACTGGAAGTAACTTCCAGTAATATTGGATATGGTCGGGTGTCGCTGCCAAAGTACGATCAACTGCGTTCACGAACTTCGGTGCTCATTTCACCACGTCTAAACTTAGTATACCAATGCTTGATGGTTGAGTTTGATACGGCAGTGCCCGGAGACTCGTCACCAGGTTTTCGTTTCAACTATATTTTTTCGCATCAAAAGGAACATTTTATCAATACGCGAAATTCCGTTTTACAAAAGCTGCCGATAGCTGTCAAAATTTATAAATTATATATAAAAATCTTAATGCTAAATCGCTTAATTCCAATAGCGCCATATACATAAGTATGTGTCACGCCAGAGACTTTTCAATTGACCTGTTACATCAAGAGATCTTCGGCAATTCCTATCTGCTCTATTTTGCTAACCATTGTTATAAAGTTTTAAAATTACTAAATTTGCAACTCAGCAACATTCCAGCAAATTTTTTCCTCCATTTTTGCGCATGTCAAAAGTTTCGACAGTCATATCGCGAGCTGATACGCCTACGGCGGCAACTTAAAATATTTGCCGCAAAGCTAAAGTTCATGGTGGGCGTTACGAATTGCGTAAATCCGTCATTTCGGTCAATACAAAGTGAGGCGCGCAGAAAAATAAAAATTAAGCAAATCAAAGCAAAAGATATTATATGAAGACAACAGCAGATAACCTGTTGCACTTCCTTGCGGTTACACGGCAAGCTTGCGTCGGCTGTCCGGTTGTCTTTTCGTCTTAACTGCGACGTCAACACTTGCGGGTGTTGCTGACACTGATCCCACTCAACGCTTTATTTACTCGCATGCTGTACACAAAAAATGAAATAAGCAACAACAACTACAATAATGCAACTCCTTTCGATTTTTGCGCACGCCACTTGGGGCCAAAACGTGATGTTAAGTGTCGTAATTGGTGGCACCGAATGTGAGCACACTGTTGCACCGTTGTGTATGTGCCCTGTGGCTTTGGTTCAACACTTTCAGCTGACGACTGGTCATTGAGCGTCTGCTCTAGATTACGGACATTTGCGGAATTGATTTCTGATTTTGTGCCTTTTTTTCGGCAGTCGGTGTGAGGTGTCACTGATGAGTTGCGCCGCAAGCCCACTCCAACTCAATCACCTGACACACGACTGCCATGTCGAGACACGCGCATCGCATTCGGATTTCTCTGTGCGCGCGGTGGCACTTTCTTTATTTGGCTGCTCATTTACTAAGCGATTGCATGACCGCTCTTGGCGTGTTTTTACATTGGTTTTTTGTTTCTTGCTTCTTAAGCGTTTTCCTCATTTAATTTTTAATGTAATTTTTTCCCTTTGCTTTCATTTTTACACAAAATGGGTACTTTATATGCAGAAGTAAGTGGTGTAAGTTGAGCTCGAAACTGTTGTAAATGTTATGCAAATATTGCAATTTATTTGCGTAAATTTTGATTAAAGTGTGACTTAAGATTCCAAGTTTGACATGCTTAACTGTCAATTAAGTGGCTATATGCTAATGCATAGTGAGAGCAAAAAAGATCAAGTGTTAAGATAAAATCTTACGATGAAATAAAAAATAAGAAATTTTCTTTAAGACAATAATCTCTTCAAATTTTTCACAGATTTTATAGATCTTATAGAGGTTAACTGGGATTTCCAAAAAGCCTCCACAAAGCCAATAACATGCACCATCTTGAAAAATATGCCTAAACATTTACAAACATTTTTGAAACAGTGACAAATAGGGGACCACTCTCTGGCTCCTTAGGGAGATGACGTAACTTTTCAGTAATTTGATTCCTCTGTGAGTTTATGCTGCTAGGAACTGAAAACCTTTAAGCTCCATACAAAAATAGAAAATAGGACACCTATTCAGTGGCAAAATATAAAATCCTGATTATATTTTTTTTATTTACGCCATGAAGTCTACTGACTCTCCGCAATATAAATTATAAGTCTTTGTTTCCAATTCGAAATCCATCAGACTATTCGAATAGCAGAAAAAGTAATATATTTTAGCATAATTTTTCATCAGAAGTGAAAGCCAACTGAGCGCTCAAGCATTCTGGGTGATGTCATTGCTCTAATCGGTATTCTAACCTAATGTGAGGCAAAATTTATCATGAACAAGCGGACAGATTTATGGAGCGAACACTACTCCATCCTACTGAACGGCAGTGAAAGTGTAACATCTGAAGATGGCGAACCCGATTACGATGGAATAGTTATTCCAATGCCCGACTATGATGAGGTTCGAAAAGCAAATGTCAGAACAGTGCATTCGTGTTGATGTCTGCCATCACCTGTACAATGAGGTCGGTATGCTCCCAGTTAAGGAGCGTACTGAACTCCTCTCCAAGCAGTTTCTGTTGTGGTGCTTTCGCAGAAATCATCCCTGCAGTCACCTGTTTGGAGCGGAACCGCCTCCTAGGAGCATCAAGACGTTCTTCTTCAACTACTTTGATGACACAAAAAAATACGTCGACCAGACTTCGGACGCAACAAACTAGAGACATGGACTGACCGCCATACACAGTGGAGCCAATAACACTTTCACCAACTTTCTCTCAGTGAATGGCACATATGGGGTCAAACCACTACACACAGCAGACGAAGAGCTCGAGTTGCCGCGAGAATCGAGAGTGATCCTTGTGCAGCTTCGTTCTGGATACTATTGCAGGTTAAACTCGTCCTTATCCAGAATGGCTTCTGACATATCAAACATATGTCCAGCATGCGCAGTGAGTCCCCGCTTGACACTAACCATCTCTTTGCATGCCCTGCTAACTCTATACATCCGGCGCCCTTTTCGCCCTATTGTCCGACTCCGTCGAAACAGCAGGTTTCCCGAGCCTACCTTTGGATGTCCTCAATGACAACTTATATTATCCTTACCATTCTAACGGAGATTAGGTACCCGTTACAACAACAACAACATCAGCTAATGAGTCGGCTTTAGTAGTGTTGGAGAGAAAGATTTTGTGGAAGATTTATAGTAAGCGGTTGCGCTGGCTAGGTCATGTTGTCCGAATGCAAGAGAACACTCCAGCAGTGAAGGTTTTCGATTCAGCACCCCCGGGTAGAAGCTTAGGAAGATCTAGAATTCGTTGGAGAAATCGGGTGGAGAAGGACCTGGTTGCAGCTGATATTTGCATTGGCACTAAATACCGAAAAAAAGAAAGGACTGGCGCGCTGTATAACTCGGCTATAGGCGTGTAAGCGGTGTCTTCGCCAGTAAAGAAGAAGAAGAAGCTAAGAAAATTTTTTCACTTGACCTCATTTTTAAATTATCTTTCGCTCTGCCTTGGTACACAAATATAGTACAAATTACGGATGTAACCGAGGACTGTCGAAATTTTTACTATATTAAAATAAGCAACGAATTTATAGCCAACTAAATATTGTAATATTTCGCCTGGTCCACTAAAACTATACTCTCCGCTTATAACTGTTGCCATATTTCATAAAAATGTCAAATAAATCATGAGAATCATTTTTTATATTGCAAGCTCAAATTACCAGTGAAATCGTTAACAGCTCAACAAGCAAAAAAGAAAAAAGAAAACCAATAACAATAACAATAAAAACCGATTTACATTTCAAAATCAATAAATGAACACATTCACTTGGGCATTGTTTGCGCAGTGAATTATAGTTACAAGTTGAGAATTAAATAAATTCCAAAAGTCAAAAGTAAATTAAGTTGTACGGCATTAATTGACAGTATCCAGCGGCATCGTTGAGCGTAGAACATGACATGAGCTAATTTACGAAACACCGGCCAGCGATGCCGCCACCGCCATCGCCATCGCCACCGACGCTGATAAACTGCGACACACACCGACACCCGACAGACGGCGGTATACGCGAGGCTACACACGAGGGACTTTTGGACACATGGACACCTTAATCCGCTGCAAAAACAATGCAAAATTGCTGTTGCTGTTCACAAAAAGGAATAAAAATAATATTAAGCTGTCTTTAAATGTCTGATAATCGATTAATGTTTCAGGTTCATGGGTTCACTGAAGATTAAACAGCGCCACCGTTGCGTCCAACGCAAGCTGCCACTAAATTAAATAAAACGAAAAAGCGACTGCGAACGCTTTGGTTTCAATTTCGGCATATATAAATATAGAGCTACATATGTGTTCTTTGGAAAGCTGCCTCTCAAGAGCTTCGGCGACGTGATATATTACTACCGAACATTAGCAAATTATACCCACAACAGCTACCAGAAAGGGAGCAGGCGGCGTAAACTATATGTTGCAACTGCGCAAATTGTAGTTGCATTGTGGTTGTTGCAGGCGGTACTCAAGCAACCGTGTGGCACTGAAGCTACTGAGCGTCCTATGCGACCACTTCTTTGGGAAACCGCGTTGGTGGCGCTGCATGGCAACTTGAGCCCGCGTAAAGGCCAAGGCTCCGAAGCTTGCAACAAAAGTTTGTCATGTGTTGTCTGGCAGTCAACATTAACAACAACAAAAACAACAACAATAAATATAAATATAATACGTTCGCCTTGTGGAGCAACTTAATTTGGCATTCGAATATTGAACAGGCTCACAAAGCAAACAACAATGGACCACCAGCATCCCAAAAAAGTTCCAGCCGAACACCAACAACAATAACAATAGTAGCAAATAGAGGCAGCGAGTGAAAAGCCAGACGGACAACGCGCAATCAATGAGTGGTTAGTGGTTGCACCGCTCGGTATATATTTTTGGTGGTCAATTACGGTGTGTTCGCTACCAAAGTCGTTGTCGCCGTCGCCGCCGCCACCGTTGCGGTAATAAATTCGTTTATCGCCCGCAAATCGCTTTTTAAACGATTGCATTGTCGTACGTTTGATTGGCGGCAAAATTTGTTGCAAGTTTTTATTGTTGTTATTACATTATTACTTTTTTTTTGTTTTGGCACGTTAGAACTTGAAGTTTGGCGTGGAAGTAATGGAATTATGTAACTGCTTAGTAGTTTTGGTGAGTTCTTGTAATGAGTTCTGCTCTAAATGACTTTGTTGTTGCTGTTTTTTTATATCATCTGGTGATCTCTTTCATCATTTTACAGAAATTGGTTTCGATGGCTTTTTATTTTTTCATGTTAAATCCTTAGTGCTACAGGATTCTTCATTCTACTTTGAGTTCCTTGAAGCGTGAACCCATGGTTTAGACATTGTCATCTGTTCCCTGATAATTTGTAGTTATTTCCCAACTGAGTAGTACTCTTCTCGGAAGTCCTTGAATATCAAGGTACTTAATGTCTCAACAATCTTTAACTTGGATTGCACTAAGTTATTCAGCATTCCCAACCATAACTGAACTCGTTCGCGAATATTTCCAGTAGAAAACGTCTTTGATCCTGAAAGTGACAGTTTCTCCATTATCTTTTGGCTGTTAATCAATACCCATGTAATCTGAAGCTGGTTCGCTTTGAAAAGGATTTCAGCTTTAATTGGCATTCCCGAATACTTTTGGAATTACTTTTTATTATATTAACTTAATGAATTTTTAGTTCTATGTGGTTCCAATTACACTTAAACCAACAACAAATCTTTCCTTTCTAAGATCTTTTGATCTCCTATTCCAAAATTTTCATAAGCCATCTCCCAAAAGTAGAGTTCCCATCGGCTGTGTACCGAAATATATTGCCGTAAGTTGGGTTTAGGTATGCAAGTCACTTAGTCACTGAGGTTCGAGTTCAACGCATTTAGATTCGAGTTCAATGTCACGTCGTAAACTATCTCTCTTCACTTTCTCTTTGATTGGGAAACTCTGCTCTAATTATCTTACTTATATATTTCTTTCCTCAGCGAGTGGTTTTTTCTACTTGATTTCTTGGTTGAAATTAGAGTTCAACAGATGACTGACCACACTTAAACAATTATTAGGTTAAGCTGCTTATTCCCTCCCTCCAGTTAATTGAACTGCTCTCCTATGCTACCATGTCAGATGCCATCAAAGTTGTATGCAAGAGAGTAAGGTGGAAACATCTAGACTTCCTCTTTCTTGTCCATTTTTTTCGCTGGGCCTTCGCTAGACTAAAGTTGAAATATTCCGGTATCCACGGGTCGATTAGTGTCGATCACGGGTCGGTTGATCCCAACTTAGATGTTGGTGATATCACAAAGGACTGGCACACTCAGCTGTCCTAGTGGGATCCATTGTGACTTCTGTCCGGATGTACTTCAAAAGAATGACTTTCTGACTTCCGAGGTCAATTATTTAGTTAAGACATTACGTCGTTAGAAAACGCGGTTATAGCCGAGTTTACAAAGTCGTTCTTCCTTTTCACTATTTGGCGCCAATTAGATATTCCAAGTCCTCCTCCACCAGATCTTTCCAATGGAGTGAAGGTCTTCCTCTTCCCCTGCTTCACCAGGCGGATACTGCGTCGAATACACTCACAGCTGGAGTCCCAATTCAGCTCTGTAGCTCGAATTATTTTCTCTAGCAGTAGATTGAAGGAGTTGCATGACAGAGAGTCGCCTTTTCTGAAACAACGTTTTGTATCGCACGCCTCGGAGAGGTCCTTCCCGATCCTCATGTAGCTTTTGGTATTGCTCAACTTTAGTTTACACAGCCGTATTAGTTTTGCGAAAAAATATCAGTCTTCCTCTAAATAATTTTGAAAAATACGCCTCTTTTGTGATTTCAAACGTATTTCTATCAAAAGTAGTTTCCTTTATATTTAACCTCTAAAACCAATAAAGCACAAAACAAAGCACGAATACTTAAGAAAAAGAGCCAAACTATTCTTACCATTTTAGCGATTTACCACTCGGCTTGATTGACTTATGAAAAAGTCTTAATTTTGTATCCCAAAAACAAAACTTATCAAAGAGTCAATGGTGTAGCATGTTGTTGTAACAAGGCAACATAACAGCAATATACAACTCCTTTTGATTGTCATTGCCATTTCTCTTACGCGAAGTGCGTTTGAACTTGACGGCAACAATATTGTTGGTAGGAATGCATAAATACAGGTGAGTCGACATATTCACGGAAAACATATACTTAATATGTGTACTTCTATTAGGGATGTTACTAAAATATTTTTAAATTTTATTATTGAAAATTTTCTCGAGCATTGAATGCTGTGAAGGAGAGCTATTAAATAGTTTCCGATAAGCGTCTGATCCAGGGCGACTTTTAGTTGCCGTAAGAACATATCATCTTTCAAAATAATTATACCGCCTTCTTGGAGATAAGAATTCGTCAACAAATCGACGGTCTTTTCTTTCACTAGATTCCGTGAAAGCAAGTATTTGGATAAGGATATCGCTATAAACCAATATTACAGATTCTTATTGGCTTAGAAGAAACCTACTTGCAATCTTAAAAGAAGTAGAATGGTTTACATAAATGACCATTAAGTTCAGTTCCGCAATTATTTACCATCAACTTCAATAAATGTTCTCATATACGAGTTTCTACCAGAAGACACTGAGTCAGAGATGCTTTATCACTAAATCGAGATTTACCAAACGCTTAAACACCTTGCCTTGGAGAGTCATAAACATATATGACGAGGATTCTGGCTTAAGATTAAATATTGGTATTGAAGACTTTAAGAAAATCCGACCACAGGTTTATCGTCTGAATTTCAGTTTCAGTGCGATGATTATCAAAACCTTGAACAAAAAGGCGGATGATGGCAAAGAAAGTAAATTCAAGGAAGAGGCTACCGAGATCTTACTTAACGAGAGGTACTCCCATGGCAACTGAGGAGCATCCCGAAGAAGCCTTGCCATCAAGCCAAGAGCTCTTGAACAAGTTTGTTATTGAAGAAATGCAAACCGATGGGTTGTGCGACGGCAAAAGTTCTGTAATAGATTCCCACAAGGCTCTAGGCTAGCTGAACCTGCATGGTTTAATGGCAGTCTCGGCTGTCAGGTTATATGAATATGATATAAAAATGAATTAGCAGATCTTCACAGGTCGACAAAACATTTGGAGCTTACAATAAATTAAGTTTATTAAGGCGGTTAATATCAACCACTACGCTTAGCTCACCAAAGTTGTGTTTACTGAGATATTTCAATCTAAGTCTGGTCTGAGCGGGAAAATAGAGGAGAAAGGGACACGTATATTTCAGGTCGCCTTCATCCATACAGTTTGGGCAAAGACCTTCCGAGATAATATTTAGCCGCACCGCGTGCACCTTTCTTGGACAGGGTCCTATTGCGGCTTTTTTAAGAGCCTGTAGTTTGATCCCTTACAGTTCGCTCTGGACTAGAAGAATCTCGCATTCGCAAAGGTTCTGGTTGTTGACCAACCGCTTAGGTCAGTGGTCCAAAAGTCCAACGGCAGAACGCAACATTGGAAACCCATCTCGCTTGTCACTCGGTAGGTTCATTTTTGATAACATATATGTAGCTCATTAGATAACTTGGTTGTCAGGTAAAGGAAAAGGTAATCGATATCACACCGCAACCACCTAGCGAATGGTCTGATCTGCAAATCCATATAAAATATTCCCCAAAAACTAGAACCCGCCTAATGCAGACGCCATACAGTCATCAACTCCACAGATGTCAATAAGTTGCTGCCGAAACAGCGTCAGTGACGATTGAGATTTTGCTTATACAAAAATTTACAACCAATGACAAGTGTAAAATGCTAAGAGGCAACAAACTTGAATGACGCAACTACAAAAAGCACAACAATACAATAACAACGGTGGTAGCAGCAATGACATGTTTGCAACTGTAAGCTAACCGCAGTCTGAATGTTGTGATTTATGATGTGACTGGAAACCACAGCAGCCACAGCAGGAACACTTTGGCGCTCCGTTGGCGATGCTCGCTGCTGTTGTTGTGATTTCGAGTTTCCGCGCGTGGTTGTCAATGTGGTATTTATTGTTGTTGTATAGAGTGTTTGCGATTATGTGTGTGCTGCTGACTGCTGATGGGCCACTGATGGGCAGCACAAATCTCCAGCGTCAACAAGTTGAAGCGAGCGGTTGGCTGTCGCCTGCCACTGCTGGCATTGATGGACGCCGAAATGAAGTTGTTTTGCGTCAACGTGAATATGCTGTCAATGAATGAAGTGACAGCATCGGCGGTCACTTGAGAATTCATTCAAATTTTACAAGGAAAAGTCTTGGCAAAGGCAAGGTAAAGTTGTTGTTGTTAGTGTTTAAGTTGTTTTTCAGTTGAGAAAAGTGTGCTTGAGGTAAAGGAGAGGAATTGAGCACAATTTACATGTGAAAAAGCTGATTTGACCTGACCTATCGGTTAAATTTATATTTAAAAGCGAAAGATTCAGAAATTCTATAATTTCGGAAACTGTATTATGGTTAAGATTTTCCGAAAGATGATTTATATAACCCTCTAAGGAAAACGTAATGTAAGACTTCTAGCATCATTAGAAATAAATATTTGACTGGAGAAAGTACTTTGAAAGAGAAACGATTAACTAGGGACATATGTTTCTGTTTTTAAGTAGAATCCCCTTGATCTTCATTGAGAGGGTTAAGAAACCTAACCTAACTGTTCGGTAGCTTTATTTAAGAAAGTATCATAAGATTTTCGCTTTTTCAAGAGATGATTATGATATTATCTTAATCCCTTTTGATCAAATTTGACCCGGACCTGGCAATTTAAACTGAACTTCAACTATGCAATCGTTGCAAAAGTGATTTAGGAATTCTGTCAGCCTCAGGAACCTAACTCTTGGGGGCAAAGAGGTACAGATGACTAACATAGTAAATCCCTAGGCTGAAAGCCAAGGATTGTCAGGTACACCATGAAATTGCGACCGATAATCATGTATTAGGCGGTGGCTTGGGCCTCATAAGCATCGCAGATTTCGGTAGGGCTCCAACTATCGAGTCTGTAACGACTTGCTTGTATTTGCATGTTGGATGCCTTGCGCACATGCCCGACAGCAGTACTTGAAGTCTTGCTTGAGCTTACATCGCTTCATCTAGTAATCGATCAGGTAGCCAAACACACACTGCTCCAAATGACAGGCGAAGGGTGTGGCAGAGGTAAGGAAATCTCATCCCAGCGCATAAAGGAATTAAGTGGTGTAATACCATTGGCTCTTCCCTCCAGCATGAGCAAAAGGGTAAACTTTACCAAGAAGTTCAAGGTTACCCTCCAGCTACTGCTTAGGGATAGAACAATCAAGTGGTATACCGACATCAGGGGGTATCGATGCAGGCATCGCAGGTCCACGCACCAAACTCTCCATATCTATGGGTAGTTTTCCGAGCATTTTCCAGCAGAAGTCTTTGCTATAATTAGGTGCGTTGAGTAGGCAGAGAGAGGTATTGGCAGCAACTCCATGTGCCATGATAAGTGCCTAATATGTAATCAACGTCCTACGGGAAAAACTCAGGCTACTTGTCGCATTCTAGAGTGGCCACTGCAATGTGAAGAAGCAGTTATATAACATATCTGCTTCTTACCTGCATTGAAATCTGCAGGCGCAGGACAAATACCCTTGGATCCATTTTCCAAATGACGATCACTTCGCTTAACTAGCAGCTAGCAGTATATCGGAATTTAGCAATATGCTGGGGCTGGGATTGGTCGTTATGATGTAGGAGAGGGCCACAATACACCTACGGCCGCTATAAATTCTCATATATTTATCTTATCTTAGGGAGTCTACTTTATCACGAACAAAAGCATTTGAGCTGCAGAAAGCATTCAGTGACGCTCGAGAAGCTATCGAAAACTTCCGAGTCGTCCAGACACCTCTGTTAAGGACAATGACATCGAGCATCTCAGTACCTCTTATGTATCGACTAAAAATATTTTTAATAATTTAATAATAATTAATATTTTGGGTATAACAGTTTGATGCTTTCGCAAAAAGAACGACTAGTATAGGTCGCAAAAGAGTTGCTTGACAACATAGCATTCATCAAACGTATCATTATGTCGCAACCGTCCAAAAACCCGGCGAATGACGCTCCAAAAATCAGGTGCAACCCAAGGAACCACGACAAAAACGGCAAAAAATCTTGGTGTGGCTCATTGTTTTCTTTCGTTAGCTTAGTGCGGTTCACAATGAATTGGTTCTACAGGGATACAAGAATACTATTTGGCCGGTTTGAGGCCTCTACGTAAAACAATTCGTCATAAAATATCGAATTTGTGAATACAAAATACATGAAATTTTCACCACGATAATGCGGTGTCACTTTCTGGCATGATTGTTAGTGACTTTTTAGCCAAACCCGAAACGGAAGTCACCGCTCTACCTGCGACTCTTTTCTGTTTTCGAAACTTTAAGGTCCACTTTGGGGAGCGCGCCGGAACTCTAATGTTAGTTAAAATTTGTTTAATGCGTATCAGTCTGGATCAAATTTGATCGGTTATTTCTATGGTAATACGAGATAATAGAAGAACAGGAGAATGGCACATGCCTCTTGAGTGGCATGAAATTCTTAAAGAATTAGGATCATAAGATACCATACAAAGAACCAAAAGTTTCTTTTATGCACTGAAAACCTCGATTAGAGACATTAGAGCTTTGCAATATTTAAAGAAAATCTTTTATATCGCGTATTAAAATTTGGTGTAGTCTGAAGGTTAAAGGTCAGTTGTCTTCATTCTCTACCTAATCACCAGCGAATAACTGCTTTTATTGAATGGAAAGTCTTCAGAGTTCGCACAATCAGCTGATAACTCTCAGACTATATATATTTCCAAATTCTAAATTCAGTGTTACAAACAATATCACATAAAAGTATACGTATGTATAATAAAAAAATACAATAAAAACAACTCAAGGAAATCACACTGACCAGGTGGCCCGGGCAACAGATCGTCCTTCGAACCATACGAACCGTGCCAACCTTCAATCAAATGCGCTAAAATACCTACGCTCTATTTTATGCAGGCAAATAGCACGCTCCGGAACTCCGTGTGTGTCATCCATTGAAGAGCAAAAAATAATAATAATAATTCGCTCCAGTATGGGCAGAACTATGGACAAGCGGTCAGCCAGCACTAAGGCGCTCATAGAAAATCGCCGAAGCGTTAAAGTAGCGCAACAAAAGGTGGGTGAGAACAGTAGCGAATCGCAAACGGATACTTTATATACAGCTAATGTGACCTGTGACCTCTCACCTTTCGGTATGGGTACATGATCCTTGGCTTGCTTGCTTCATTCTTTCCTACTTAGGAATGTTCGTATTCATTTCGTATTGGAATTTAAATAGTTTTTAATAGCGAAGCGAATGCCGAATGCATTAGTTGGGCGCAGGTATGAACGCGTGCGGTCTCGCAGCGTGTAGTAAAATCGGGCGTGGTGGATAATGATAATAGGGAGAACTTATGACACCTGAGATATTCAAATTCGCAAGCGTTTAACGATAGGTCGAACATACGGAAATCTACAAATTGGTGTTGTTTGATATGCAAAATGATTTTGCCTTTTATTGCAAATATGAATAAGATTTCCCCTTATTTGAGAGATTCAAGAAACATATAGTGCATTAAATTAAGGCTAATTTTTTTCTGATAAATCAAAGATATTTATAGATCCAGGTCATAGAAATTTTGATTCGTAACGTCTTGAGACAGGGGCTTACGATTTATTTCATATTTTCTTCATCTCCGTGGCAGCAGCATCTTCCAAGCGGAAGTGCCTCTCATTAAGTTAGCAGTATATCTACTATTCCGGAGCGCAGCCTGTTTTAGAGTGGTGACTATCCACTCCGATGGTACTAGGCCGTCTACTAGCCTCGAGCTGACCGCACCTGTCACCAAATTACTTCATGATTGTACTGGGTTCTTAGCCCAAACGGAGTTGCAGGAAACTACAAGACCGATGAGCTCACTGAGTCAGACACATATTTCAGTCTCATTGGCTTAGCTTTTTGAAGTTTGGTACTGAATGGTTGGACCTCAGGCGAGCTTGGCAAGCACTGTCAGCTACCAGCAACTGCGCAGTCACAAGTTACTTCAGGCCCAGGGTTAAGACTTCACCTTTGAATAGTTGACGCAGATCTAACTGGACTCTGACCGTTCGGGATTCATGTTAAGACTTCACTTTTGAATAGTTGAAGTAGATCTAAACGGGTACTGGCCGTTTGGGATTCATGTGGGATTGAAATTTTTATCGGATTCCGACTGCATGAGCTGCTTGAAGATGAAATAAAATCATCCTAATACTTGCTTCTGGAATGTCCCGTCTTTGCCGGATCAATGTTTCAGGATTCGGATTTCGAACTTTAAAGCGTTGAAGTGAAATAGGGAACGTCATATTGGCATTCAGGTCCATTCGTCTCAGGCGATATCAGCTTTGCGTACAGTAATATTAAAGCCGTGGCTCTATCTTTAACAAACTCCATATTCTTAGTCCTGCTAATCATTTTCTTTTCTCCAATTACATTAAAGACTAGATTGTCAGTAAAAAAATTTCAATAGCCTCAAATGGATCCAACTAACAACTGGACTAACCAGACTGGTTAAAGAGTCGAAGCAAATGGGTCTGGCTAAGGCAAGACGGAATATATCCACTGTCGACGCACTCGTTACTTGGCTCCCAAGATACTGTCAACAGTCATAACCTCAAAGTCGTAGATAATTTGGTCCATTTTGGAACCAGCATTAACACCAACAACAACATCAGCCTCGAAATCCAACGCAGAATAACTCTTGCCAACAGGTGCTACTTCGGACTGTGCAGGCAATTGAGAAGTAAAGTCCTTTCTCGACGAACAAAAACCAAACTCAACAAGTCTCTTATCATTCCCATCCTGCTCTATGGTGCAAGGGCATGGAAGATGACAACCTCTGATGAGTCGACGTTACGAGTTTTCGAGACAAAGGTTCTGCGTAATATTTATGGTCCTTGCAACGGCGAATACCGCAGTCAATAGAACGATGAGCTGTATGATATATACAACGACATTGACATAGTTCAGCGATTTAAGAGACAGTGGCTGCGCTGACTAGGTCATGCCATCCGAATGGATGAAAAGACTCAAGCTCTGAATGTATTCGACGCAGTACCCGTCGATAGAAGCAGAAGAAGAGGAAGACCTCCACTCCGTGGAGAGATCAGGTGGAGAAGGACCTGGTTATACTTGGAATCTCCAATTGGCGCCAAACAGCGAAAAAGAGTAACTACTGGCGAGCTGCTGTAAACTCGGCTATAATCGCGTAAGCGGAGTCTACGCAAATAAAAAAGAAGAAGAACAACAACTTCAAAGTAAACAAACAAATAATTTAGACAGTTAATCTCATCTGCCCTAATATTTTAGGAATATGGAAATAGAATGAAGTAGTCCAATTATATTTCCGTATTTTCGACCGATTACGAGTAAGAGTTCCAAAGTAGTTTTTCCTTCACAGTATGAACTTTAGCATTACACGGTTGATGTCTTCATAACTTCTGACACTACCAGCTCTAAATACAACAATGTGTATCCCTCCTAATCCATCCTCCGCTGTCATCTCTATCCATACTTTACATACATATAACTTTAGTCTTCAACAATTTTGTTTTCACAAAACTCGTAAAACTTGTACCAAAAACAGAAACCATCATACTAGTAAGCGCTGTGGCATTACAGGCGTTATTTGTAAGCTTAATCTTTAAATTAATCTTGAAACGTACTGTAATTATAAGCAATACGAGTAGGGATCAACTTCGACAGTAGCTGTTCGTAGTCTAATATCAGCGAGTTCGAATCTCCAGCGCAGCTAGCAGGCATGGAATAAATTACACTGCTATCCACATACAATGTGGCATATGTGGCAGTATGAGCGGCACTTGACGACAAGCATGGGCACATAAACTTTGCATGTTATAATTTGTAAGCGTTGGTGGTAATGTGTGTGCGGTATAAGCTGCCTGCATGCATTTAAATATGGTTTTCTGTACACATTGAGAGACAGTTAAGCTCCCAATGAACGCTGATCCAGCGAGGTGATAATCCAGAGGTTGACATATGACGCCTCACCAGCCGCTGAAGGCGTATTGTTGCAAGGCGTATGAGGAGCAACAAAGGCTTGCAGAGGTGAGAACTGCGGGGCAAATAAATTTTCATACCAAACATTGCTTGCAACTGCACCAATCGATCAGCGTTTAGAGGGCTTGTGATCGCGCGCATGATCAATGACTCGGACTCGCGCATGTGCAACAGTAAATTGCGACGCGTTGCAACGCCACAGGGTGACATTTGTGGCCTTTTTGTGCTTTTCAATTACAACAAATTGCTTGTAATTATTATGATGTGCAGCGATGATCATCAAATTGCGATCACTATCGACGCCGATGTCGCACATTTGAAGGTTACACAAGTTATCCTGCCACCGCGGTTAGTTGCCACCGAGACGCGAGCTGCCGTTATTGAATTTCTGGGCGCTGGTGTGGATGTACAGACTATCAGCAAAGCAATCGCTGCGATCAAAAATCAATACATCATCATCATCAGCATTAACTGAGCGCGCCAGCACGCAGAGATTAAATAATCGACAGGCCAGAGAAATAAAATAGGAAAATTTGCGGTGAGGAGGGCAGAGAAAGGTCTGATCGTCAGCGCTGACGTTATCACAGGATTCATAAATAAATGAATGCCACTGCCATGATCGGACAGCAACAACAAGAGCAACGGCATCCGGTCAAACGTCGGGCGGCGGTCAAAAGTTGTTTGTTGCCATTTTTTGCGCGCTTCCCTTTTGCGGTCGCATGAAAAGACAAGTGATCGATGCTGCGATCATTTTAGTGGCAAATAAATGATTGCCGCGCAATGCCGGCGACACACAGTCAGATCCCGGACGGTAGCGAAGTCGAGCGAACAGGTCAATGTAGGTGAACAACAGGGCAAGCGAAAAGCAGGCGAACAGCAAGACAAAAGTAGCCTCGCTACACAGCCGGTTCCAGTAGTCGCAAGCGTAGCGCAATTTATGTTGTTGCAACGTGCCACTGCGCTTAGAAAATGCCAGTCTTGTAGGCGGCGCGCACACATACCAGCAAATGAAATATTTCAATGCCAATTTAATGACATTTGCAGTTGCTGTTTTTGTGTTGTTTTTGTATTCAAACGCGCGACACGAGTCCAACGTCTGCCACATCACTGCGCCGCGTTGAAATGCTTGTTGCACCTTCAACATTTCTAATGACAGTGCAATTATCAGACAGCAGAAAATGATTCTCGGAAGATTTGCACAAAATACGATGAAGAAGAGTAGGAAGAAGTGGATTTGAGAATTCTAATACGTGTGCGTAAGTGCTACTAAAATGTAGGTGCCTCCATGGGGGCGTGGCCAGTCGCTGTGCACACACTAATGAATTGACTTGAAATATTCATTCGCCAATTCTTGCACTGCCAATGTTTCGTTCATGGATCTACGAAGGGTAATTTAAACTGTAACATTTGAATTGCAGCGAAAACCCGCAATTATCTGCTGAATTATTTAGTATTAGGGCGCAGATTATGGCATTAAAGATACGTGCTGGGAAGGAGTGGACATACATACATATGTATATACAGATAGACATAAATAATCAAAAGAACCCTCCGGTAAAAAGTTATAAACTATTCATATATAAGCCATAAATAATCCAACAAGTGGCAATGCCTTAAATGATCTCAAATGACAGTTTTCGGTTAGAAGTCTACCAGTTTCACACTAGTTCAAAATGGACACAAAACTTTCTAGTTTCGTTTCTGATCTGGATAATACTTATAAATTAATTTTTTTCCGATCCTCTTCCGGTCCGGCACTCGAAGTGTAACCAACTTCAGACCGTTCGCGCAGCTGCCACACTGGAATCAGCTGTTTCTAAATTTGCTGAATGACAGCTCGGAGTATTGTTCGCAAGTGTACAAAAGCGTTTTGCCAAAAGTGAACGCAAAAAAAAGTGATCAGCAATGGAATTCAAATGTTTATATTTAGCTGGAAAATCACAGCCAGCAATTGTTCGTGAGCTCAAATACCTTAATGTGAATAAAGTTTTTGTTTATCGCACCATCACTCGTTACAATGATACTGGTAGCATCGCAAAACGCCATGGAGGTGGTCATCAAAAGACTGCAACGTCATGTGAGATGGTTCGGAAAGTGAAGAAGCGACTTGAGCGAAATCCTCGACGAAGTGCCAATCAAATGGCTGAAGAACTAAAAATATCCGACCGCAGCATCCGACGCATATTGAAAAATGAGCTGAAGGTCAGGCCGTACAAGTACCAAAAGGCCCATGATCTGACACCGAAACAGCAACAAGTTGCTTCGCTTGCCCGAAAGCGGTCAAATTCCGAACATTGTGTTTTCTGACAAAAAAAAAATTTTCCTCTCACTCTCAAAACGATAGGGTTTACTTGACCGACCGTTCATACGAGAATCTAAGTCAACGGTTGGCCACCAGGAGGCAGCACCCGCCACACATAATGGTTTGGGCCGCTGTCACAGATGGGCGCTCTCCAATTGTTTAAATCGAGCCTGGTGTCAAAGTAAATGCGACATATAATCGGAAAGTATTTTGGAGGCTACTTTGAAGCCGTTGGCAAACAAGCATTTTGGTTTCAAACCATGGACGTTTCAACAAGACTCAGCAACGTCTCACAAAGCGCGAGTGAACCAAGAATGGCTGAAAAATAACGTTCCGAACTTCATTACGACCACACAATGGCTCTCGAATTCACCAGATGCGAATCCAATGGATTATTCTCTCTGGGCCATTTTGGAGAGCAAGGTCCGAAGTAAAAAATACACCAGTCTCGAGATGCTGAAGAAAGCCATTGTCCGTGAGTGGGCCAAAATACTGGCAAGTCACATTCGGGCAGCTTGCAATTCGTTTTTTGACCGTCTCAAGGCCATAGTTAAGGCAAAAAGTGGTCATATCGAGCAAAAGTGAATTGGTCTTGAATTTACGATTATTTTCACACATTTTGAACTTTAAAATACATAAATAAAAATAATTTTCCAAACCGAATTTATGGGTTTTTAATTGGTTACACTTCGATTGGTGGACCCTGTAGGTATATTTTAGTTCGGGCTGGTTCCTCGTACTCTAATAAGTATAATTATACTAGTTTCTGATTAATTTGACTTCGTTTAGCCGATTCGAGTTGTAAACTAGTTTTGATACTGACATTTCATATATCTCACTAGGAGATATATTCGAGCTGCAGATCGACAGCATAAAAATCGGATAAACGAAACTCAAAACGGCTGTGAGTTACAGAAGCCCCCAGAAAACTGAAGTCTCCTGGCCACAAGCTGACAACACAAGGAGAAATATATAATTCTGCAGAAAATGGTAGCTGGGATATGTTGTCCTAACACTGTGTGTGTTATATACATAGAAAATATTCCCTCCATTAATACTTCATCTAAAGATAGTAGAACCTCGGAAATGTCATGCACGCGAATATAAAAGATCATTAACAGAAAGACAGGATTATGTAGTACTTGCTTTATTTTAGATTTTAAAAGTAAGCGAAGAAGTTCGAAAAATATCGAAAACGGGCGATATTCTTCATACCTTCTTCATTTGCAAGTGAATATAGAACTCCATATACCTGTTGAAATTAGTGTGAGCTTGGCAGCATGTACATTAGGGTGATTCAAAAAAATTTTTTTTTTTTCAATTGGCGCTCGAAAAAATAGGTTCCTAGACACCTCTAAGAAAGCCTCTCCAAATATGAGTTTTTAATTGTAACGGGAAGGTCCTCCGCCTAACGGTTTTCTTTTTTTTCTTATTATCAGATAGAAAAATTTATATCTCGCTTCCAACTACTTGAAAAAATATTTTGTTAATTAGGTTTTGTAGGAAATTGAATGCTCTAAAATATGGTCTCTCATGATTTTTTCGTAAACCCAACCGTTTAAAAGATATTAACGGTTGAAATTCGACTATTTTTGGGAAATTTTTTTATTTCTTAAGAATTTTATAACTCAATGAAAAAAAATTATTATGAATAGATTTTTGGAAGGGCTTTCTTAGAGGTGTCTAGAAACCTATTTTTCAGAGTACCAAACGAAAAAAAAATTTTTTTTTTGATCCACCCTAATATGCATTGATGTTTGACGATGAATATCTCGTAAACGCTTAACTTAATCGAAATATCATAGTAGACCATTTTTATAGAGCAGTAAATTTCCTACAAAACTATGTGTATCATCATTCATAATAATTTTTTTTCATTGAGTTATAAAATTCATAAGAAATACAAAATTTTTCCAAAAATAGTCAAATTTCAACCGTTAATATCTTTTAAACGGTTGGGTTTACGAAAAAATCATAAGAGACCATATTTTAGAGCATTCAATTTCCTACAAAACCTAATTAACAAAATATTTTTTCAAGTAGTTGGAAGCGAGATATAAATTTTTCTATCTGATAATAAGAAAAAATAGAAAACCGTTAGGCGGAGGACCTTCCCGTTACAATTAAAAACTCATATTTGGAGAGGCTTTCTTAGAGGTGTCTAGGAACCTATTTTTGCGAGTACCAATTGAAAAAAAAAAAAAAATTTTTTGAATCACCCTAATGTACATATGTCATGAATAGCAAGTTCAATAGTTCTAAAGCTTGAAGAGAGTCTGGTTTATTGCTAAAGACCTACGACTTCAAATAAGCGCACATGAAGTAGTCTAATGGCGTTAGAAAGCAACTTCTTGGAGCCCATTCAATATCACAATTTCTTGAAATAATCGACTCTCCAAACTTTTCTTGCGATAATTCGATTGTTGCATGTGCTGTGTGGCACATAGCCCCATCTTGTTGGAACCAGTTTTTGTCAAGATCAACTTCTTCCAATTGTGGCCATAAAAATTTGGTTATCATCGATCTATAGATTGTCTCTCCATTGACAATAACGGTGTCACCAGCTTCATTTCGAAATAAGTGCGGACAGATAATTCCACCAAGCCAAAAACTCTCAAATGAGGTGAACGTAATGGTGCTTGAGTTAGATCAGTTTGATACAGATGGTCAGAAGTCCAAATCCTTTCTCAAAATCCACGAAGTTGTACTTTGGAATCGACAAATTATGGTCTTCAGGAACACTTGCCTGACCGGCAGCAATATTTTCCTTACCATGAGTGGTTCTTTGTCCTATTGATACTTGAACATTATACGTACATATGTATAAGGAAAATGTATGCTCGAAATTTTTAACAACTCGACGAATGGCGAACACAGATGGACGATTACAACCTATTGGAAAACTCGGTATTTGCTCAGGCGCCTATTTTGAAAGCTATTCATTATACAGATTTGTAGTTAAATGCGTGAAAATTTATATTATTTTGTTATTATTCCGGATCAAATTTTATCGTATGGTTTATTTATTAATTAATATTACAATTTTGTACATGATAAGAATAATGAAGAAGTTCAAAGGTGGAACCAAATTCGATTAAATAATGTAGCTCATGAACCACCAATATTAAAACATATTCAACCTCATCTACGATCTGAATATAACAAAAAATAATTGTTATGAGATATAAATATTTGTATAATATTTCGTTTCCATATTTTTTTTATCAGAAAATAAGGCGCATTAAAAACACATTCACTGGAGCGAAGAACTTAAAAGACGCTGCAATCAATTTAATAATTATGGAAACTATTTTTTGGATGTGGAAGACGTTATAATGCAGAGATTCTTGGTCGAAACAAAGTCGGAAAAAATATTGCTGATAACAATTCTGAGAAGTTTAATAGGTATAAGTTATATTCTATAATATCTTTGCAGAATTAATCCTTATGTTGGGTTACGGTTTATATTTTCATTTCCCCTGGAATGAATTAAGAATGCAGTTCTTGCCTTAAAGGGTTATATACCTTCTTTGTCGAAGAAAAAAAGGGAAGCTTGGATTTTTTTTAGGTATGTAGCAATTATTTCATTACACGAATGTTTTTATTTTTTGATAGTACACTTTATTAAAAATGTTTGTGCGAAATTTCGTGGTAAAATATCAAATAGTTTTTAAGGGGTGGCTGTTTCCCTTAGAGGCTTTTTTTTGGCAGAGCCTTGCGGTGACAATTCCCCAGGTCGAACAAGTCAACTGAAACCATAAAAGTAAACAAATTTCATTAGTTTAGTGTAATTGCTTGAACGACCGTTTTTATGATTTTTTTCTTGTGCACACGGGAACGTTTTATGCAAAAAATAACTTTTTGGTCACTAGAAATTTCACTAAAAAATTCATTTCGGCGAAAAAAAGGTTTGTGCGTAAAAAGTCGATCGTTCTAGCACAGAAAAATTTCATTACGAACATTTTAAAAAAATTTGGAGAAAATCGGTTCAGTAGTTTTCCGCCAATCCATGTCACCGCAAAGTCATTTTTCGAAAAACACCATTTCGAGATATTCGCAGGTGACGCTGACCGCTCGGGTTTGGGGCCGCGACAAGGCGCGCGGTTAGAAGTGCTGTAACTTTTTTTCTACTGCTCGAATCTCTATGAAAATTTGAGAAAATGTTCTCAAGGAGTTGTTCTTTAAGATAAAGTAATAAAAAAATTTCGATTTTTTGAAATTAAAAAAGGTATATAACCCCTTAAATAGCTTACAAATTTTCAAAAATACTGATAACAATCTAGGTAAAAAGTATCATAAGGTCTAAGCGTCAATTATATGTCTATACATATTTTTTCATTCATATGTACTCCTTATTGGAGCTTAATTCTTTCTTGGTATCTTGTGTGTGTGGGACACCTTTGACGATATCAGGCGTTAAAAGAATTCTGTGCTGGAAATATGGAGTTCACGGAGCTTACAGGTTTCAACAAATCAAATTTTTTATTATCTTATTAAACTCTACAATATCCTAGAATATTATCCTAAATTTTCAAGTTGATCTGAGTAATAGTTTCGGAGATACAGCCTTGAGAACTTGTGCGCTCGAGGCTAGCTAGGCTCAGTGCGCCGTTTTTGAGATACAATTCTGAAAGACTTGGGCTAAGAATTTTTTTCTTCGTTTACAAATATTTAAAAAAAAAATGTCGCGAAATTTTAATGAAATTTTCGTTTTTTTGTAAAAATGTCTGACAAAAATACAGTATTTTTACTTTATCCAAGTTCTAAGTTAGGCACGTATTTTTTCACTTTAGATGATCCTGTAAAGAGTTATCCTGCCAACGCGGGCGCTTCTTTTTTCCGAGAAGTCACCGGAAATGCCGTCGCAATGGCCGAGTTTTAAGTATTTTTTTTCCAAAAATTTCAGAATTTCTTTTTTAATAGTGTATGTTTGTAACAATAAAAATTCTAATAAAATATTTAATTTTTTATATGAGAAAAAAATTTTGAAAAAAGAGTGTTTTTACCCGAGAAACCTATGTAACCACTTAAAAAAATGCTGTGCTGGAAATATGGAATTCACAGAGATTAACAAGCTATTCTATTCTTCAATTCAACATGTTTCTACTCACATCTTGAAATAAATAGCAAACTAAAGCCGATAGAGTGCAAAAGTAGTCATCGTTCAGCTTCTTTTTAGTCAAAAATGGTCTTCCTTAAACTTCTTAGCAAAGAACCGATGAGAGGAACCTATTGTAAGTGTACGGCAAAGTCGATTGACCGTTGGTATCATTATTTTAATTTAAAGGCAACACATTTTAAAATTATAATAAAATTTTTAGGTTAAAAGATTACAAAGTTATTGCTCTTGAACTTCTCTAAGCAAATTTCATCGGCTGCTAAACTGAAGAGTGGATTTTAAGGAGACTTCTGTACATAAATCTTAAAACTTAAAATCATTATGTTGCATTGCCCGACCACAATTCTAATAATATTTTGCATTTCACAAACCACCAAGGTTTTAGTTTATTAGTACAAATTCTTTATACCCAAATCCTAACCTAATCTTGCACAAATGGCTTCGAATTATTCTAAATACCTTCGCCCCCAAATGATTTATTGCCAAATAACATCTGCTCCACTCACACCAGCAAAGCACCGCATTTCCCGGCAGTCGGCATCTGCGAAAAATGCTGCCATTTCCAAATTGTTATACATTCGCAACCGCGCATGCGCATGTACGTGCCACAAAATGTAGCACAGGTGGAAATGTAGAAATAAAATAGCAAAGGAATAATGTCACAATTCAGCGTCATCGAAATCGCTTGCTGACGCATTAATTATAAGCAAAAGGTGTTTTGCTTGCCACTCGAGGGGCAGAGGAAGGGTTTAGCAATGAATGTGAAACGCCATAATCAATGCGTCAAAGGGTGTCAATGCACCTACAAGTACACATATATGCGCATTTAGATTTTATGCTTTTCTTTGTTTGTGGCACAAACCAAATATGATCGAAGCCGCGCACGGCGATGTAATAAAATCGAGCTGGTTTTCTATCAATGACACAACGTTGTTGGCGGCAACAAAACGAAACGCATCAAATTTCGATGAAAGGTGCAACATACAGAACATGCAACATGCGGCACACACCTCAAATAAAACAAATCGGAAATTGCATATGCGCATGCGCAGCCGACGCAGCACAAATATGGAAGTGCACGCATGCGCGAGTGTGTTTGTCTAAACTGCATTACATTCCTGCGGGTGCCCCATCGGATAGGTGTGTGTGCGTGTGTATGGTAGTGTGTTTGTGCGCTTAGGAAATGCGTGCCGGCGCTACTGGTGCTTACATTCATAGGAGTGCGCATCGCAATGTGCATTTCGCTGTCAAATGAGACGTGCTAATATTTGCTCACCACACGCACACGCACACGCAAACAGCCACAAATATATGTGTGTACAGACATTTTATATGGAGCAGATGCATTTCATTTTCAGTACAATTTGGATTTTCTTTTTGTTCTGTCTAGAAATTATGACAGCGCTACAATATCAGGACCTTTCGTAGGCTCCACAAATGGTTGCCTTTTTTCGATAATATTTTTTTCCTCTAAAAAGGTAGAAAAAACCGCGTAGACAGATGCACTTGCTGGCCTTTGCGTGAGGAAGTAATCGAAGGAAGTGTGTCGTTGACACTCGCGCGGTGATAGAAAGGATATTTTTGATTAGCAGGCGGTCTCAATACTCCTTCTTCTTATCAATCTGGAAGGGGCAAACTCATAAACTTGATCATATACGATTTCGGCGCTCCTTCGTAGAATCTCCTACATAACTATTTCACTATTTATATAAGGTAGTAGGCATGTATGTACATATGTACTACATTATGTACCTATGTATATGCTCGCAAATATGCTCGTAATATAATAATACATATATTTAACAACCTGGCATGTTTGTGCAGCTTTATTTTGATTGAACGAAATTTCATTTCAAGTGGCACTTAGAGTATGAGCACTGCTGCTTGCTTAAAGAAAATATGCGCGTGCCATTGTAGAACCTTCTTAAAGGTTAGTTTCAAATAGATCTCGGCAATGAATTCGCCATGGCTCGCTGGTGTCAAGTTAACAGCTTCTAAGGCTACAAGTGAACAAGAAAAATCATCCGAAAAAAACTCTTTTGTTTTACAATAAAAATCGGAATTTTTGAGAGAAATATTGGGTAGTCGAAAAATTATCTTCGTATTTCTAATCAAACTTCAACTTATTTTTTTATATTTATAATGAACCAAATATGTACCACTTTAATTGAACACTTTTCGCTATTTTCCTGCTAGCGACCTTATTCCATTAGTGTAAAACTTTTCTGGTTTCTCGGCGAAAAACTGCGACAAGAATTTTTCACAGGCTTCTCTTGCAGCCAACTTTACTACAATAAAGGAGTTCTGCATTGACCGAAACAATTGGTAGTCCGATGGTGCAAGGTCAGGGCTTTATGGTGGATGCATCAAAATTTCCAGCCAAGCTCTTCCAGTTTTTGCGGAGTTATCAAAGATGTGTGTGGTCTAGCGTCGTTCTGATGGAAGACGAAGCCCTCCTTGTTGATAAGTTCTGGCCCTCCTTTTTTTAATTGCCTCCTTCATTTTCATCAGTTGTAGCAGCTCATAATGGATGATTCCTTTTCAATCCCACCAAACACTCAGCATAACCTTTGGAGGCGTCAATCCTGGCATTGCAACCATTTGTTGAGCTTTACCACGTTTGAACCATGATTTTTTTCACAGATTATTGTCGCATTTGATCCACTTTTCGTCTCCTTTACCACTCGATTCAGCAATGAAACGCAGATGTTAATACCGTCCATTAAATTTTTCACAGAGAACTCTTGTGGTACCCAAACATCGAGCTTCTTTTTGTAGCAAGCCTGTTTTAAATGGTTCAAAATGGTTCATGGCTGCTTATATGACGATCCTGGTCAATCTTTTCCATAATTTCATCGACTTTTTCAACGATAGGTCGACCAGAGCGAGGTGCATCTTTCACATCGAAATTTCCAGAACGGAAGCGAGCAAACCATTGTTGTGCTACACGAACTGATACAGCATCGTCTCCGTAAACTTCACAAATTCATTGGTGGTTTGCGTGGCATTCATCCCATCTTTATACAAAAATTTCAGAATATAGCGAATTTCTTCATTATTTTAACTCACTTTTGAACAGCTGTAACTTTTTTTAATTTGCCCGAATTTAATTCCAATAACCAAATGAAACTTAAAATCTCACTTTTCCAACACTATCGACTACCCAATATGTAGTTTGATGTGATAATTTTACTTCATAAAAACAGAATAAGAATCGCTAGTAAACAAATCTGAAGCATAAACTGGCTGAGTGAAACGAACTTTGCGGTTAGCTAAAGAAGTTTTATATGCGTTTTCTGTGTATAAATTCTGCAGCATTCCAAGTATGTTCTTGAATCCATCAGAGTACGCAATAGCAGTTTTGTCTCATATGATCAATGAATGTTTAATTGAAAGAACTAGTCGGCTAAGAAGCAACCTTCAGCTTGATTTGATACCATTTACATATGTATATCGGTCTGTATGTGAGGCAAGCCAGTACTAATAAAACTGCACCGAAAATTTCTGAAATCGATCTGAAAGATGCCAGTCCAAAGATTATTTTGATTAAATGCAAAAGTAAATCTACGAAGCAGAAGAGATATCCTCTTCAACCAAGGACAACCTAAAGCACGCCTTGGAACAACTGCAGAGTAGTAAAATGGGTAGTAAAGACGTTCGGACTCCAAATTGGACTGTAGGTGTGACGTTCCCTACAACTTCTACATCTATTTGAAAATATATTCAACATATCACGTGACTGGGACCTATTTCCAATTTGATCAACATATTTGAGTTTACAATAACTTCATCACAAAGTAATATTTCGAAACAAGTTTTAGTACTGCCATTTCCTTTTTCAAATGCGGCTGTTTTTCGGCGATTTCGTTTTCCAAATGGTCGCTATTGATGGTCCTTCCTTTTTTAAGTTAATCGATAAAAATTATCCCATGCGCATTCCAAAATACAGACAGCATAACCTTGCCAGTCAACTGCAATGTTTTTCCACGCTCTGGAGCAGGTTCATCATCGGTGTGTGTTGGCTTCTTATTTCCTCTATTGTCACATATCGATGCAAAAATTCGATGTTATTACGCTCGAATATCTCCAAACACTGCTCCGAATCGTCAACTCGTCATTGATCAAAAGTGAGCTCGCGCGGCACCCACTTTGCGCAGAGCTTTCGCACACCTAACTATTCATTCACAATATATCCAATACGTTGTTTTGATAACTTTAGAGCCTCTGCTCTCTGAAACTACTTCAATTTACGAGCATCCGGGTCTTTTTTATGTTTTCGTAGTTAACAGTATCTTTACGGCGTCCACTGCCTTCACCGTCCTTGGTGCTCATTTGGCCTCTTTCCAACTTAGCAAACCACTTTCCAACAGTTGATTTCTCTGATACATAGTCCAAATAATGTTCATCAATGCGAACCTTGGCTTCAACAGTACTTTTTTCCCCCAAAAAGCAATGCTTTATTAACACACGAATCCATTTGATCCATTTTTTGTGAACTAACACAAGTACACTACATTTTCTACAAAAAATTGTATGGATATCTTGAAATATTCCACATGACCGTAGTTCTTATAGTATAATATACATACATATATGCCGAGTAGATTTGGATACGCATCACTGTGGGCAAAAAATAGTAAGACTTTTAATTTAAATTTCGCGCGAAAATCCATTCGTCAAAATATTTTTTTCTTGGTGCCAAATGTCACTTCGAAATAATCATTAGTGTTTAGTATATGCTTGTCTTGTGAAGGATATACATATAAAAAGCATTCGGCGATTTTTACGATGAGTGAAGTTATTCAAAAAATAAGTTAAATTTTGTATGCGGAATCGAATTTTTGGTTGTGAAATGTTCCGAATGTTGGAAGAGGCCTGTCTATGAAATCAATAAAGTAAAGAAATTGGTGCTTCAGAACTGCTATTAACAGTCAGAGCTCTTACCGACATCTTTGGCATATCGGAATGATCAGTGATAACCATTTTGAAAGATCATTTGGGTGCAATAAAAGTGAAAGCACGTTTGGTTCCAAAATTACTAATTACTTTTCGATAAACTACATCGAGATATCATCTAAGATACAATACTTTTTGACTATCAGGATATCATGAAACGTATTGTTACTGGCGACGAAGCTTGGATCTATGCTTACGACTCGGAAACAGAGCATAAATCGTTCGAATATTGTGGAAAAAACCCCGTGAAAGCAGGTCGAAAACCAAGTTTTCTTCGGTTATCGAGATGTGGTGCACTCCAAATTCCCTCCGACCCGCCAAACTGTCAACAAGGAATACTATTTGAGTGTTAAGCGTCGTTTGCACGAGGTTATTCGTAAAACGAGGCTGGAATTATGGGCCAACAACTCTTAGTTTATGCACCATAATAATGCACCGTCGCATACTGGTTGATTCTTCGTGAGGTTTTAGTCAAATTTGCAATCAATATCGTGCCGCAATCACCGTATTCGCCTCATTTAGCTTCGTGTGATTTCTGGATCTTCAGCAAACTTAAACGACCGCACCCGGGAAACCATTTTGAGTCAATTGAAGACATTAAACCTGAATTGCTAAGCACTATTCCGGAAATTGACTTTGCCAACTGTTTCGAAGATTGGAAAAAATGTTGGCATAAGTGTATTGGGGCCAAGTTGGTTTACTTTGGGGGGAAGACATAGTTTTTGAAGAATACATTAAGAACTTTAAAATTACGAACAAAGTCTTATTATTTTTTGCTCATAGCATACCATCTAATAGGATATAAGTAGCTGTTTATTTTCTGGAATGGCATTCAATTGCCAATATCAGACACATATCAGCACCAATAAAACTATACAACCATGAAGATATCTTTACTACAACACTAAAAATATAAGAAATGTCATTTAATTACTAATACAGAGAGGTCTGAAGTTGGAAAGTTATCTAAAATGCATAAGAGCTGAGCATAAATGCATAATTCCGGCGCAAACGACATTGGATTGCCAATAAAAGGCAACTAAAACTAAATGAAAATGCAGATAAAAGCGCATTAAGTGCGACCAAAGAGTGGATAAATGAAAATGAAAGAGCCGAATGCGCTCAAAAGTGAGAATGACTTTGTTGCAAGAACAGCGCATAGAGTGGACCATAAAATTATTAATAACTCTGTTAGTCGCTTCGACATTCCCAATAGACAGTTAGATGCTAGGACACTAGGGAATGCACAAAAACATTCTAAATTGTTGTTGTATGTCTATGCTGGTATTTGCTGGCTTGAAAATGAAGTAATTTGGTAGCTCGTAAAATGTGTTGCTTTTATGGTGCAGCGTGGCGCATGCGCAGCAACACATATCCATTATGTGCACGCCAAATCACTGCCTATATATATGTTTGGCTGTGTTTGTTGTATTCCCTGGCAACAATAGTTAAAATGCAAATGCGCCAAACGCCTCTTGTCCGTCCCTCGCTCTCTCCATGGGCTTTGTGGCAACTAAGTTGCCGTTTATCGCCACAAAAAAGTGGAAAAACGTTTCATTATCTCTATCATTTCATGGCGATAGGTGGAAAAAGCAAGAAATAAAATTTAATTGATTTCATTCGTGGCTATGAAGTGACCGCCATTGCCACTCGCCGCTGATACTGTGGCGCAGAGTCACCCGGTTAGCTGGGAGGTTGGCAGTTGTGTTGTCTTATCGTGATTCAAATGTAAAAGGCAGCTTCTGTTTTCATAAAAATGTGCCACCGGCAATACGAGGATGGACGACTGAGAGTTCGCATATTTTACAGTGTACGGAATGTCTACGTGGTTACCTATGAAGAAGTTACTGGAGTAGAGGAGAATTATGACCACAAAATAGCAGAATGAGAAATGATACAAAACAAAACTTAACCTAGAACAAACCGTTCCAAACAAGGTTGGATCGCGAAGTAACAGCAATTGACTGGATAAAGTCGGTATAGTTTCCAGTAACATATAAGAGGTTGTCATGAGAATTGCGGTCATAAGTTACGCTGCACTAATATGGTCGCCTGGAAGTAGCGATACCCAGACGAAGAAGCTTCAGATGTGTCAAAACACTCCTGTCTGGACTATTACAGGATGCCTCTTGATGTCTCCGGTTGAATATTTGCACAGCGAGGACCGCGAGTTTTCTGATAAGGAACAAAATGAGCTCCTCTCCAAGCAGTTTCAATGGGGATGTTTTCGCAGAAGCCACCTTTGCAGTCGTCTGCTTGAAGCGGAGTCGCTTATTAGGAACCAACAAAAAATCTTTCCTTGATTAGGTCGACGAAAGTGAACATTACGCCAGGCTTCAGACGCAACTAGCTCTCAACACACATTGACCACCATTCACAGTGGAGCCATCAACACCTTCACCGACTTCCTACCAGTACTTGGCGTACTAGGAGTCAAACCGCCGCCCATAACAGACAAAAAGCTTGAGTTTCGACCCTGGCGCAACTTCGTTCTGGATGCTGTAGCAGGTAAAACTCCAACTTATTCAGAATTTATTCCGACATACCAAATGTGTGTCCAGCGTTCAGGCGTGCCCAGCGAACCCTTCTCCATATGGTCCGTCCCAGTCGAAAGATTCTTGAGCCTACCTTTAGATCACTTCGATGACAACCAGTACAGGAACGATTCCATTGATTCGCTCAAAATTTTTAGGTCATAAAAATATTTATACATAGCATTGGAAGAAGTTAGGCTATGAGATTGATCTCAATCGATCGATCTAAGTTGTACAAGTTTGAAGGTAGGTCCTTTGTGTTACCCAAAAACACCTAAAAATAGATAATCAAATCCTCATACAACGACGAATCCTTTTTAAGATTTGTCGACCATAAAAATATTTATCCACAGCAGTAAAAGAAGTAAGGTTAGGATAGATTTGGTTAACTTAAGTCGTAGGGTTGAACCCAATCGATGGATGACAGCTGTGAACGTTGATTCCTTGTGATAACCAAATCTCCTGGAGCTGAATCTCTAAATTAGCGTAGCGTTTTGAGTTTACCAAACAATTTTTCAAGACAGCCAGTTCGCTAAGTTCGCCGAAAGTCAGTCTACCGAAAAATTTAAGTCTCAACTCAGCAAAATTCGGGCGGTGTCCGACTTTTTTTCTCTTATAAGTCATCTTAGTCTACAAGAAACTCGAAGTTCTGGTTGTTGATCTGCGCTTGATAAGCTCAGGAGAGGTGCACAGCTCCAGCGATAGAGCCTAAGAGGACAATGGAGTACCGACTTACTTTCAGTCGTTTGATATTCGAGTAAGCTCATTGACTTTGCAGTTTCCGGCGGTTCTGCTGTGACTGGACACCCAAACAACCCAATGCGGAAATGCAATGCTGGTTTTGAACATACAATCAATGAGTTCAAAGCTAGTTTAGTCGCTCTGCTTTCAGAGTGAAAGCACACATATCTGAAGGAAGCCGCACTTCGCAGCAATACATGCACTGTTACTTTTATGGCGGCCACCTTTGCTTGAAATACGCTACAGTAGTTTGAAGTTAATGGAGAACTCCCGACAGAAGATTTCACAATCCCTCCCTCTTAACTTCGAGCCCACCGTGAAAAAGCTCACTGCATCTTTTCCACAACGGCTTTGCTCCACACGAAAATTCATTGTAGTTATGTAAGCAAAGGAGAAACCGCCGGGAAAAGATTTCGCGATGCAGTAATCTAAATTGTCAAGAGATACCGATTACGCTGTTAGAAGACGCTCCAATTGCTTGGTTAGTGCGGGTTTTCCGAGAGCCAATCAGCTTATAAACGACTCTTTAAAACATACTAAATAAGCCAAAAGAACCACATCGGTCCGGTCTACGGGTTGAATAATGGAGTCTTCCAGCGAAAACAGTGTAACATCAGGATTTTGTATCTTCAAGCTAAAAGAGCCAGACCCTTTTCACCGGTTGACAAATAGAGCCTCCCAGCGAAACAAAATTAGTTTAACTTTTTTTGGATTTAGGGCTAATCCATTTATAGCAGCCCACTTGGTTACAACATTTATATACCCTTAGGTAAGTTCGCAAACGATGTTTAGGTATTTTCTCTTGTTTCCTCGTCCCTCAAGAGGAGGACCGCAAGAAAATGATGGCATTCACAGAAAATAAGCAAAGAATAGAGCTGATACCACTTTTCGTGGCTAGATTTCATGATATTTATATGCAAAAACTTATTCCATCCCAGACCATCCAGTTTGAAGAATATCTACAAAGACGAACTTTTGTCAATCCCCTTCGACTAATAATCGTTGTGTAAATACTTGGTCTAACGACTGCGTATCTGTGGCATAAAATCAAAGTACAAGAAAATTGCAAACCAATTGCTGTAGCTATTAGACGCGGCTACTTGCAGCCACCAATCGGCAAACATCCATAGGAATATATGGAACCTTCGGACAATGGCAGGAATTATGCAAAATTGCTGTGGCAAGCACAATTTTCTATTCTACAAAGTAGCTGGCGGAACATCAAAGCATTTGCTGCGCGCATGCGTAGACACTCACACACACACACATTTGCATAGGCACGCACACAAGCGCACTCCCGCGCCGCCGCTAAATATCAGCCCTGTGTGTCTAATCGCTGAGATTTATCAGAATTCTGCGGTAAAATCGAGGTGCGATTTCATAGTAGCTGCTGGGATAAGCGAACAAAAAAATTGTTTGCTTATTTTAACGTGTTCTTAGCAACTCGCCTCCTTTGTGTGGCACTGTTCAGCCGCTCTGTCTCTGAGCGCAGCAAGGCGTGAGCTAGCCCATTTAGGACAGCGAAAAGTAGCTCACTGGTGGCGCGGCTGCATCGGGCTCAACAACAGTAGCCAACAACTTTACTTCCTGTGTTTAGGTTGCTGTTGTTGTAGGGAAATCAAATTTATATTTGCTTTTGTTGGACTGTTTTGTGTTGTTTGTGCAAGCGATTAGGCTGTTTGCATTGGACTTAAATGGTCGAGTTGTGGTCGCAGGATATTTGTAATGCGGTCCGGCCATGTGGAAATGCATACTTATACACAAATATATATACACATGTACATGTATGCATATTCAAACCGATAATGACTTTTCTATTGTTTCTCAGTGACTTACTTTCTTCCAAAAGCCGCTTACTCATATGGTTGGTAAAAATCAGACATAGGCACTTACATACATACATATAAGTATGTGTGTACTTATAAATAAACTCATACGATAGCATATTTACTCACATATCGGTAATTTGATCGCGTTGCCATTTTCAGCTTAAATTTTTTTTTGATTTTGCGGCGCTTTGTTATGTTTCTGTTTAAATCGTTCCTTATTTACTGACTTTGCTTGGTCCAAATATTGACTTAACTATGTGAATCTTTTGCGGGAAATGCGGAAATGCAAAATTTCAAGGATTTGACGAGAAACTAATATCTTTCTATACATACATACATACAAACATATGAGAGGACTAACAAATAAACGCACAAAAGCAAGTAATAACACATACGATTCCAATTTACGATAGGAAACTTGTATGAAGGATATGTGATATGAGATAACCATCGGTTAGCCTAAACTTAATCACTTCTTATCTCTATTTTAAATCGTAGCGCTGTCTTAGAATCGGGATACATGACACTAATTCCAACTTTGCCTAATTTTCATATTTCTTATGAACTACAGCCAAAACTTCCCGAATTTCGGCCATAAATTTCAAAAACCGATATTGGGAATTTGAAGGATAAGTCTATGTAAAATGAAGACAGCTATTTCCATCAAATTCGGTCGCTATCATAACAATATAATTTTGTAAATATCAAGTTTTCTGAATATTTAATCTCTGATATCTAACCATATTATTTCCAAATTTAAGTCGATAACAGAAATTGTATTATCGATTAATTAGAGGTGATAACTAATGCAGAAAGCAACAAGAAACAGTAACTTCGGCTGCACCGAAGCTAATATACTCTTCACAGGTTTTTAGTAACTATGTGTTCAGTTTGTATGGTAGCTATATGCTATAGTTAACCGATCTGACCAATTTCTTCGGAGATTACATTGTTGCCTTAGAAAATAATCTATACCAACTTTTGTGAAGATACATTGTCAAATGTTCCGTTTATATGGCAGCTATATGTTATAGTAGTCCGATATCGGCCGTTCCGACAAATGAGCAGCTTCTTGAAGAGAAAATGACGTTTCCAAAATTTCAAAAGGATATCTTAAAAACTGAGGGACTGGTTCGTATATATACAGACGTACGGACGGACGGACGGACAGACAGACAGACGGACATGGTTAAATCGACTCAGCTCAACATACTGATCATTTATATATATACTTTACAGGGTCTCCGACGCTTCTTTCTGGGTGTTACAAACATCTTGACAAACTTAATGTACCCTGTTCAGGGTATAAAAAGGTTATGCATCCTGTTGAAAAAGTTATGGAATTCATCATACTAACAATCTAAAATGAAGTATCCTTTTTATAAACGAAATTTAACTATACATATATTGATGTACAGTACTGTCACAATATTCTGGTCAGATAGTCGCACCCACCTCAAGGTTGAGTAAGTCCGCTACGGTCTAGATTTCATCAAAAAATTTCGGAAGACGGTTTCATTTTCCCAGATAAAAGAGTCCGAAAAGGTCCGAAAGACGAACTTCGCCCGGAAAGTCCCATCCGACGTTCTTGTCAACAGGATCGCTTTAACAGAATGGCTGCCAAGCGATTATGATGAAATCTTTCAACGGATGCCAAGCAAATTTTCAAAAGCATATCATATCATAGCAGAAATCGTCATAGAGCCTTGAAATTTTTTTCCGAATTTTTGTACAGATATCAGTATATGTAGAAAACATTATCAGATTCAATCAAATGTCGTTTCGCACAATCCTCTTAGAACTACCGATGTCCTTGAAGAAAAACCCTTGGACAGCCAAAAGGGAAACAGCAGAATATTAGTCGGTGGATAAAACGAAGTTTGATATATTTAGATCAGATGGTTTCGGTCATGTACGGAGAAGATCAGATGAACGGTTCAGCGGAGAGTCCCCACCATCCACAGTAAACCAGCCAGTCAGCAGGAGGGTTTAGGGCTGTTTGTCTTATAAAAGAGTAAAACGGATTGAATTAATTGAAGGAAGAGTAAAGGATGAGGCCTATACAAAAATCCAGTTACCTAATTTGATGACCTCCACCGAAGAGCTGTATTAATACCGCCATATTTCAAAACAATTTTGTGCCATGTCATAAGATCGACTACCTAAGTATTTTTTTTTCAGTTCTATTACCTATTATCTATCTCACTGATAGTTAATTTTGATCCTTTAACTTCTGTTTTTGCATATTCGTGGTTCTAAGACTGAAAACCAGTGGCTGGTTATAAAGCATAGATAGCCTCACAGAAACCAACGGCGTATATTGACAAGGAGGTGAGAATACTGCAAAAACTCATATATTCACTGCCAGCAATGATAAGGAGGCGCGATAAAGTATTGATTGCAATATGTTTCAATAAACATTATAAATTTATGAATTTGTATCAAACATTCATTGCGATTTTAGTATTATGAATTTTGTTATTAATATTGTAGGATATTCACACTTTTAATAATATGACCAAATATGCATAAAATTCTCTCCTGAAAAATTTTATGTTAATATTTATGGAATATCCTTTGAGTATTCTGATATTTAATAAAATTCAATTCATAGATTTTTTTACTCACCATTTTCCGAATTCTTTTCAACCCAAGTCCACAAATATTGTTCGTTCTGAAAGAAAAGAGGTATGTATAGAAATTATATCGTTTGTTTCAAATATATTTATTTTCTAAATTAAAAGTTTTATAGTTAAAGAAAAAGTGTAGTTTGTTATTTTATTACTCCACATGTTACATGTTATTTGCTATTCCACATTATGGTTTTCGGTCCAAAAATGTTAAATAGTCATCATCAAATCATTGTATTATTAATTGTACTTTAATATGTCTTAATAAAATAATTCGCCTATCGAAATGTATATAAGGATTCACATTTTCATAGTTCTTGAAAATTTTACACCATGAATTGGTTTTAAAATTTAACTACCTTTTTATATTCTGAAGTATTGTAAAAACCGTAACTTGGTAAATTCTCAACCTTAAAGCATGAAACCGATAGGTCAATGGCCTCTTAGAACTCCCATAGCCAGGAAGAGGCTAGCCTTACTAAGGGCAAATAGCTCACTGGATCTCTTACAATCGATATTGGTCAAAAAGGCCTGCAATTGCGCTGTGGTATCCATACTAATTTTATCACAAAGTGACTCGATGCCATTGATAATGAGGTTAGGCATTCCATAATCAACTTCAAACGTACGGTTAATGATCTTAAGTCTGGTATCGCCTTCTTGCTATCACAGTGGATAGTCACTTCTCTGAAGGAGGCTGCACTATGGAAGAGTAATTCTAACGCCACCTTAATGACAGCAAAATTAATATGTTAAAAATATCAGAATTTTGGATTTTTTCTTTAGGTTCCCAGAAACTTAACCGGTTCATTCGAACTTATGAAAAATATTGATGGCAACACAGTCCCTTTCTGAACAACAATTTACTTAAGCAGCAATACTTTAGTGCTGGTAGTATTATCACGATACGGTATACCGATAGATTTAGATTTTGTTTAGTATAATAAAGTGGACCTAACATTCCTGTATACTAGTAAGTAGAGTTTTGTAATGGCTTTGTCGGCACTTATACTGAAATGATCTGTTCAGAACTTCAATATTTCTTCTTAGCATAGTTTGGACAGCTTTTTGTGACTCTGAGTAGAATTTCCTTTCATAACGGTTTATGTCTTGAAAGAGAGTCTGCAGCACCACAATTTGCATTCTGATACTTCTATTATTTATCGATCTAAATAGGGTTAGATCGCCGAAAGATTAGCCCTTCGCTGAATCTAATCCAGATTCAATTCCGGTAACTTAGAACCAACTGTTGAGGAAATTCGATAGATTCTGAAGCATTTTGACTTTGGTTCAAGTTAATGCTTCTAAACTTTTAAGACATACATGAAATGAAACAATGAGCTATACAGGCTACTACTTATATAAAATTATGACCAAATTTTCGTTGAAAATGTACGAATGCATCTTTGTTCAATAGCCCCGTTTTATGTATTTTACCCAGCGGCCTGTTACACCAAAAAGCAAAAGAAGAAAAAAAAGTATTTGGAATGAGTCAAAGATGGAATGGTTTAGTAGGATCACTACTAATGAATTATCCAATGTTTCAAATATTTATTGCGCTGCCAAATAATTAGCGCACATTATGAGTAATTGCTGACGAATTTAATGACCAAAAGTCCGAAAAACTTAAGAACATTGGCGCTGCAGGCGGTAACACCTTAGAAATCTGTTTGGCAAAAGCCGACAAAGCAACGCAAATTTAATATCTCGACAGCCATGAAACCGTTAACCGTTAAACGCCCGACAGAATTACGATAGGTGTGAATTACATGCACCCACATATACATACATATATCTACATGCAGACATAATTATATGAAAGCGTGTTCGCTGTGGCAGTCTGGGTGCGCAAACGTCGAAGTAATAAAATATAACACTTTTTAGGCGCCATGCGTTGCATGCCACATATGGCGCTTGGCGTGAGTGCGTGAGTGGCAGGCGTGTTGCGTGTTGCAAATTTAGTGCAAACACAAGTCAGCGAGCCCGTCTGCGCCTACTCAACGCTTGCATGCTGATGAGCCCGGCAAATTAACTAAACGCTCGAGCGTTGTGCATGTTATTCACATACCAAAAGTGTGCATGTGTGTATATATAGCTGTGCATTTGCTTATAATAAATTATATTTTGGCATTGTAGCGGTCTGTGAGCGATTCGGCGCTCATTCATTTAAATGCTCTTCCAATTCCGAAATTTACCTGTTCGATGGTTTTTCATGCATGTGCTCGAATGCTGGTTCGTGTGGCAACGATTTGCCAGCAAGGTGTGAATTTCATAGAAAAAAGTCAACAACAACAACAGCAAAAAGGGTAGGCCAGCTAAGGCAAAAAAAAACGAGGCAAGAACGTGCGAAGTAGTTCGCACCTTTTTGCAACAATTTGGTGTGCAAACTGTCGTTTTGTTGTTGTTGCTATTGCCGTTGTCAGCACAGTTGGTCTCGTGTGTGCTTAACAACGTTTTTTTTTGTTGTTTTAGCTGTTGCTAAATTTTTTTCGTGCGATTTTGCCAGCAAACCCAGCGCTGTTTTGCTGAATTAGTGTGTATATGTGGAGTTGTTATTGTGATTTTTGTTGTTACGCTTGTATGTGTTGTCTTTTCGTGGACTCGCTGATATTTAGCACTTTAGAACATAGTTAAACGGGTGATTAATGGCTTTTTAAGAGGCTCAAGCTGAGTATTTGAGACGCTTAATTGGAATCTACAAGTCAACAAGTTGAATTTAGAGACACAAACACACACACATACATGCATGCATACATGCATAATGAACATTGTATGCAGGCAACGCATGCTGCTTGCCGCAACATAAATCTGCTTAAAAGTTGGCACTAATAGGATTTGATTGGTACGTTCGGCAGCATGTAGGCAGTTAGCAACCAAAACAAAAAAAAAAAACAACAACAAAAATACATATATGTATAACTAAAAAAAAGTAAACTTCAGCTGTACCGGAGTTGTTATACCCTACCAGTTACAAAAAACTTCTTGAGAGAAAATGATTTTGACTGGTCTGTTTATATGGCAGCTATGTATATGCTATAGTTATTCGATCTGAACAAATTCTTCGGAAATTGCACCGTTGCCTTGTATAACCACGCTTGCCAAATTTCGTGAATATTACTTTTCAAATAAAAAAATTTTTCCATACAAGCACTTGATTCCGAGAGGTCAGTTTGTATGGCAGCTATATGCTATAGTGATCCGATCTAAACAATTTTTTTGGAGATTACAGTTATCTCGTCATATGAAAAAGTTTTTCATACAAGCACTTGATTTTGATCATACAGTTTGTATGGCAGCTATGTATATGCTATAAATGTCCGATGAAAACCATTACTTCAGAAATTATAGCAACGTTTATAATAATATACTATGCCAAATTTTGTGGAGATTCCTTAGTGGATCGGTGCGTTTGTACGTTTGTGCTTGGCTAAATCGAAACAGCACGCCAGGCTTATCCTTTATACGCTTTATAGGAACCCCAACGATCTAATACGATCTTTCATTTGGGTGTTACATACGTCGTGGCAAACTTAGTATACGTTGTTCAGGGTATAAAAACAAATTAGAAAAAAAATCTAAAAAAATAAAAGAAATTCGCCTAAATACCATATCTGCCATCTCTTCGGAAGTGTTGCCTGCTCGTTTGCCATTCTGGTTGCTGGTGTTAACTTCAACACCTTTTGTTCTTGACTCACTCCTTTTTTGTTCGTTTGATGAGTCGCTTTGTGCGCCTGCGCGTAATATGACACCGCCTTCCTCCTCTGCGATACTTTTGTTGTTAATTAGCGTCAGCCGTTGTTGGTGCTCCCATTTTTTATGTATTTTATGGTTAGTTTGTATCTTTTAGTTTTATTTTTATTTATTTTCATTTATTTCTTCAAATTTTTTTTGTTCACCGCCACTCAACGAGGTGTTGCCCCAGACAATATAGTTAGCGCAAATTTGTGCAAATTAACACCTACGTCGGCGTTAGCGTCTGAAAGCTGTTGATGGCCTTTTGATTGATGGCATTGGCGCATACTTCAGATTCACTGAATGTCTAATATTCACTTTCCAGGAATTAGAGCATAAAATGATTAAAAGTAGCTAAGTGATTTGTAGGAATTTCAGTTGAGAGAAGACTGGAGGAAACTCTTATTGTTAGAGGATTTTATTTGGTGAATATAAGTTGAGAGAATATAACGGTAGTAAATGAAAAAGAATTTCAGCAGAGCCATAAATTAAAATAGTTCCAGGTGACCACATCTGGTAGCAATTCTAAGCTTAGGTAATGCAAATTTGTCGTGATTTTCCTTGAATTATCACATGGTGCATTGTTTTGGCCTCCACTGACATGCCGATAGTTCGCCCAATAATGATCATTCAGACAGTCTACTGTTGAATGTTTGGTTGCTTTTATTTTTTTCTTTCAAACATTTTTTGGTTGTTTTTGGTCTTTGTCTAATATTACTTTCTTGAGCCGCCTGCTGTTTCTCGAGTTTGTTTTGTGCTCTACTTACGGCCTAATTGCCGGCATGCAAACAGTTTTATTAACTGAAAGATAATACACGCATATGCTATACGTTTACCCTGGTATATAAGCGACCATGCAACAAATCTAGTTTAACGTTGCTTTTGGTAAAAACTAATTTGAATTGGTAGCAAGCTTCCAGTAGCCGTGATCGTCTAGTGGTTAGGACCCTACGTTGTGGCCGTAGTAACCCAGGTTCGAATCCTGGTCACGGCAATGCTTCCCAGAAGCATTGTCACGGATGGAAGTGAATTTTTTTTAAATACATAATATATAAATTTTTATACTGCAAGATTAGCTTAACTTTAACGCACTTCATGTTTTGAAAACTGAACCTTGAAGATTTATTTACTTTATATATAAACTAGATTATGGCTGGCTTTTCGTCCGACCAGTTGTATATAAACATACATATTATTTAACGGCTTTGGAATATTCTACCTTAGATAAGTAGGGAAGAGCTCATATGAGAAAATAGAACTTTTTATAATTTCATAATGGCATCATAATATAGATATTGGAATTTAAAAAATATTATTGAGCTTGAGCAAAAAATGGGCGAAGAAAATATTCCATAATATTTATATTTGAACATGGAAAAAACTCTTGGTAGACAATTCTCTCTCTGCGAACCCCACCAAATAATTAGCAAAACTTGACCGTCAATTCTGACTTGGTCACCATTTGCCGTGATTCGACCACGTCCGTTCACGATAGATACGAGTATTGTCGCAAGTGACGCGCTTTTCATCACCAGTAACCATCTGCTGCAGGAATGGATTAATTTTGTTGCGATTCAGCAGCGATTTGCAGATCGTATCCATGTGAATTTATTGTGCTAATTCGTGTGGTCATATCCAGCGTAAGTTAAATGGTTCCAAACGTCTTTTTCTGCAACCTTTAGCCCATGGGCAATCGATACAGTGCTTACAATTTCTTCTTTTTTATCGCTATTTTCGATCATTGAGCTGCCAAAGGAATGGAATTAACGAAACTAAAATTGTGCGTGATTAGCTGTCAGAGTATCAGTGCCTTTATTGAAGAAAAAAATGGGTTGACTTCTAATATGCTTTACACAAATAGATGAGTTAATATTCGGGGGCTTTGACAACATCAGACATTGTCAAAGTCTGGTCTACGTCTGAATGTCATCCTAGAGAACACCTCTAGAAGACAATACACATGGGTAACCTTTTTCATCCAAAAACCGTCAGTTCCGAGGCATACTTTAAAATATGATCGCTATGGATTTAGTGGGGGAGAGTGTTAAGTTCCGTGCAGAGAAGAAGCGAGAAAGTTCGGAGAGATAGCCGTTTACCTTTGAACGCATGCCATCGATTCCAATGACCGACGTCAATATCGTGCAATCATCAGCGTACGAGGTTATAAAAACTCCCTCTGGTAGCTGTGGGAGTTTCGAGATATAGAAGTTAAACAATAGCGGGTAGAAACCACGACACTGCGGAACTTCTTGTTTAATTCTTCTCAAATTTGAGTTTTTGTTCAGTCCTGGAAATAGCGCAATTTTTTCGGTGTCCTGCAGTAGCGTTGTATGACTGACTGTGTCTAAGGTTTTTGACAAGTCCAACACCAATAGGATCGTGCTCTCACAGAGTGGTTTCTGGTTAAGGCCTCGAGCTATCTAGGCGCTTATGACACTAAGTGCTGTGTTGGTACTGTGCACTTTTCGGAAGGCATAATGGTGGCTTACTAGGCTCAGGTGGTGAGGTAACTTAACTACGCCGCACCAATATAGGCAAATGCAGTGAAACGCAGACGAGGAAGCTTCAGATCTATCAGAATACTGCACTCCGAACTACGACAGGATGCTTCTTGATGTCTCCTATCGATCACCTGCGTAGTTAGGCCCGTGAGCGTAAGGAAGGTAGTTCCTGCTGAGATGCTTTCTCAGAAATAATGCTTGCGGTCATCTGCTTGGAGCGGAACCGCTTTCTAGGAGCATCAAGAGGTCATTCCTCAACTACGAAGACGTCATCAGACAATACGCCGACCAGACAGCGAACTTCCGACAAGCACTGACAATCATTCACAGTTGCGCCACCAACACCTTTACCGACTGACTTCCAGCGAATGGCGTACTCAGGATCAAACCAACACCCATTGCAGATGAAGAGCTCAAGTTGCCGCGAGAAATGAGAGTCGTGCTTGTGCAGCGTCGTTCTGGATACTGTAGCAGGTTAAACTCCTACTTATCCATAATAGACATTGACATATCAAATATATGTATATGTATATGCTAGCCCTACACATCTGACTTTCTTCTACCTTTGGCCCGACTCCGTCAAAACAGCACGTTTCATAGGCTTTCCGTTGGATGGTGTCGACGACAATTTAGCTATTCCTTACCATCCTAATAGGGACTAGGCAACAACAAAAACAAGCATACTTTAAAAAATTTAAAAAAGTATTATGCGTTTACAACAAAAACAGGCCAAGAATAAAAAAAACATCAATCAACCAGAAAATATACTAGTTGTTAGAGGTTTCTAAGATGAGAATGGATAAACGTTTCTTAGACATATTAACAGCATTAACTGACCAAAATCATGAAGCTTCATATAACATATGAGACACATGATCAATATACATATATGGAAGACGAACATATCATAATAAGAGTATATCTTATTTCGGTTTTGTCAGCCACCAACCGTCGCCACCACCGCAATTCCGCAGAGCCACTACACACTTCAAAAGCATAACTCCGCACATTTTAGCTTCATTAAAAATCAATAAACGCGCACATTTGCGCCGCTAAAACGCTGCCGAAAGTTCAAATTAATAGGAATTAAGGAAAAGGTAAATAAGAAGTACGTAAAATAAAATCCTGCAACATTAACGAGAGCAAAATTCAATCAACTGGATCAGTAGCGACCATATATGGAGTGCGGTAATAGCTTTCGGCACAACAACAAGGCCAACAATATGATGCGTCAAAAGCGTCATCGCTTGCCAGACATTGTTACAAATTTTATTTATTTTAAATTAAACGATTCGTCGCTTTTACGATTATATACACCAACAGAGGACGACAGAGCATCGATACACTCACTTCCATGCGACCACATGCAACACTTCGTAGCAATGTGGCACGGCTACTAAATTGAGCAATCAAGTAAATTATTTTGCTTTCGATTTTCAAGTGCTTTTTTTCGGCCGAAATTAGTTGCGTGAGCTTGCGAAATGAGGCGGCGGGAAGCATAATTCAAGTGCAACATCACTTGCGCTGCCAATATGCGTGCAACACCTCGCAAACCCACGAACTTTCGGGCTTTTTTTTCAAAACAAATATCAAAATTTGATGAAATTTGTAGCAAATTCAGGTGCCTTATGCGGCGCGGCAATTGACGAACAACCAGCGAAGGGGATATTTGGTGGTAATAACCAATAATGCGTTGCGCTTCGTCCTTATAGCACTCGTTTGGAGAATATGCTTTTAATTTCATTTTAATTTTGTTTTCGAGTGTGAGCACAACCAGCTGCTCCGCACCTCACAATCGGCATTATAAGCAATTATTACACAATAAGGATGATGAGCACAGCGCTGCACAGGGCCAGTACTTGTGTTGCTTCCGCATTGTAATCACTCGTTTGGTTGCATTGCATTTATCGAGGCAGTTGCAACTCGTAAGCGCATTACCGCTTAAACTATTTAGACAACAAAAACAGGATATTAAACGTTCCGTTTCATTAATTTCCGCGCACGGCGATAGTTGGTATTGACCGTTTCACCTTTTCACTTGTGGAGTTACACAACATTGTAGCGCGTGTTTCAACGAAAGGACTAAAATATGCAACAAACAAGAAGGGATGTGCACGTGCGTTTATTCTCAATAAACTGTTCAGTACTCAGGACATATGTAATGCAGATATGTATATACTACATACATATAGATATTAGAAATACAAACATAAAATTGAAAGACAATGTGAGTAGAAGTCGAACATTAAGTTGATTTACATTTTTGAGTACAGGTTAATATTAGTTGAAGTGCTAAATTGGGAGTGGGCTTCGAGTCAGTAGCAATGACAATGTGAATCTCTTAGACATGATATAAAATAGTGCCTAAATTATGTTTCTATATATTGGGTAGAGGTCCCGATCTCTGATCATATTTATAAAAATAAATTTGTAGTCCAAAGGCAACAATAAACCGCTTCTCTCATCCAGATATTCTTGTGAAGTTTCTTGGTTCAACTCACACTACCTTCGATTGTCAGATAATCCACTATTTGGATGTTATAGCTAGAGCTGCTTCGTTTTTGCCAGTAAAAGTCATGCTCATCTCATTGGATAGAGCTTAGAACCTGCCAATTCCAATTCTATTCATAAACTTAAATAAATTATTGGTCTTCCGACAAGTGGTTGGAAGGTTGTTCAATTTTCTGCAGATCTGGGCAGATTTTTTAGAAAAATATCGAATTTACAGGTCTTAACGATATTTCATTTCTCATTGACAACCGTTATTAAGAAATCCAATGTATGCAATGAGCCTTTCGAATTCCTAGACATTTCTGGAGCGTTTATCAACATATCTACGGAATCTATTCTGAATAGTATCCAATTAATAGGTGTTGAACCTGCTATACAACGGTGGACCAGAAACTTTTTGAGCTCTAGAAGTATAATGTGTAAGGAGTGTTATGTCTACTTCAATGGGTATTAAAGGTGAATAGACTGCTAAGGAACTTGGACGATAGATAGTGGCATATGCGGACGATATTGTCATTCAAATAACGGGTACGTTTATACAGACCATTAGCAGTAATATGGCCACTTCTTTAAACACTGTCCACAATTGGGCACAGCAAGTGAGTCTGGCGTAAACCTTGAGAAAACGGATCTCCTTGTTTTCACAAAAAAGCGCAAAATCGCATAGATTGGAAGTACACAAAATTCCTATTGGTACTCGATAGAAGAAACTGTAGGTACATGATTGGAATACTAACTGGTCAGTGGTGGCAATGTCTAGAGCAAAGCATCAGGGAAACTATGGAGCACCTTTTGTGCACTTGTGTCGCCTTGACAAGGCTATGTTGTAAACATCTCGGATCTTCACGGTTATGATACAATGGAGGAGGTATCGACAGTGAGGCCACAGAGTCTGTTGAAATGCGCATCAAGCGCAGCCATTCTAAAGGTTTTCTACTACTCATGGACCTTGTAACTGAACTCCATCTGGTACCAAAAAGGACCAAAACTGGTATATGCGTGGCTCATTGGCCACCTAACATAACCTAACCTAAACTCTAAGTGAACTTTAGCATTGACATGATTAAAGATTATTGTCTCGTGACTAGTCGCGAATTCCGGTCATTTTTCGGCAATCGCTCGTTTTAACGAGTCACAATCTGTTGTAAAACCAAATTTTTCTTGCAGTTTTCAAGCAGTACTCCTGAGATGCAAGGCCGTCTTTCAATGTCTATTGGCTTCAAGATGAACCGAACATACTCGAGGTAAGTTTCTTCTCCAGTTGCAGTCTCTTATGTGTGATCATGTGTTTACATTTTGACTTCTCTTAAACAAATTGGTCTCGAAACAACTCAGTAAAAGTTATTGTAATCAAGTAATACTTCGAGATATCGGATCGATAGAGTGAGAATATAGGAACCCGACCTTCACAAATCACCTGAGCCTAGCAAACCGCCAGCATGACTTCCTGAAAGTGGACAGCAGCACCACAGCACTTAGCGTTATAAACGCCCAGATAGTGCATGGCCTTGACCAAAAACCGCCCTGTGAGAGGACGATTCTCATAGCGTTGGATTTGTCAAAAATCTTTAACAAAGTCAATCACACAACGCTACTTGAAGATGTGGACTATGAACTACATGAGCGGTCGTCATTCATCCGTACTATTTCGAGGTAAAAATTCAAAACTGAGAAGAATTAAGCAAGAGGTTCCACAGGGTGGTGTCTTCTCGCTGTTACTGTTTAACTTCTTCGTACGCTGAAGATTGCACGATAATGATGCCTCTCAGTGAATGGCATACTTGGAGTCAAACCACCATCCATTGCAGACGAAGAGCTCCAGTTGCCGCGAGAAACGAGAGTAACCCATCCAAAATAGTCCCCACACCTCTTGCATGCAATACATAGTGTAAAAGACACAAACCTCTCTAATATAGCAAAATATCCACCGAAGTCCCTTATGGAACAAGAGTTTAAAACGAGTTCTTTGAATTACTGAGAATAAAGATATCCTTCCAATGATTTTTTAACGTGATATATAATAGAATAATAATAATATAATAAAACTAAAGGGAATATACTGTAGACGATATGGACAATTTGCTCCCCTTTCATCGGTGCTCTATAAGAACTCGAAATCTAAAGTATTGATCATCCTAGCGATTTAACTATTTACTGAGTTTTGAAGTCAGAACCGATCTATTTATGGTCAAATAAATAGTTCCAAATATTTGGCGAACAGGCCGTACCACAAGCCATAAATACATTAAACCATTTTATAACCATAAACCTTACGACTCTCGCTCGCACATAAAATGGCGAACAAATCTTTATCGCTGATAATCATCAAAGCTTTCGTCTTGATACGAACGGACAGGCGGCGCTTACATAATCCACAACTACCACACTTGACATAGCGAACTGTGGCAATAAAATTGCTGGGATTTTTTATAGCTTTATTAATTCCAAGTCAGCACTTAAAGCACAAAATCGTGATAATGATAACAAAGAGATCGTCAGCAGTGATTATGTGCATAAAATGCACTTGCTGCTATTGAGGGCGCTGCTCGGCCGAAAATCGCACGATCTACAAGCGATCGCTGGACAATCAGATCGGCGGTATCGCGTGGCGGCTTTATGTCGCTGACGGGTTGTAAATGATTCTTTACGATGCTTAAATTGTGTTTTAATTTAATAAAATGTTTGCTACCCGGCCGCCACTTTGGGGTGCGCAACAAAGTTGTGCGGCTTTTTATGTGAGCCATTGATTGGCGGCGATGCACAAACATGGCACAGAGTTTGATAGCGCAGCGCGGCGCGGCGCAGCCTCGGCATCGGCACCGGCTATAGTGGTAGTGGTCGGTGGTCGTGCAGCGTGCGGCAGTAAAAATCATCAAGTGGCATTTTATGCGCGGCGCTGCCACCTTGGTGGCGATTTTACGATGCGGCGGCGCTGCGCTGCGTTCGATTGTGGCGGCAATGGAGGAGTGTTTGTATGTTAGTGAGCTTGCCTAGGCGTTGGTGTGCGCCAATGCGGCTGCGTAGAAGTTGTAAAAAGCCTTTTGTGCTCTATATTGCCAACGAAAAATTGTTTAGCGAGCAATAAAAAGCAACTATGTTGCCATAAAAAACAATAAAAATATTTAATTAATTAATATGTATATTTAATGTAGCGATTAAATGGCCGAATGCATAAGGGAGCAGCAATCAAAAATGTATTAAAAATTGTTTGCGCATTGGTGGCATGCATTAAATGGCCATTAAATGCCGTTTGAGATTACCGAAATACTTGCGTTGGCAAAACAAATTCGGACCACGGCCGATACTTGAATATTTTTTTCTCTCGAACAATTTTTTTTGTACGTGCCACACGGCAACTTGCGCCAACAATGCGCATTTGTGTTAATTAATTTAAGTCTCAGCAATTTCGCAATCAAAATAAAGCCCTCCTGGGCTGAGGCCAGAGCTCCATGGAAATTGTAACTATTCCGCTCACGATCACCTCGGCTCATTAGCGCCAGCGTAATGAGCAAGTTGGCGAAAATTCCATGTCAACCACACGCATACCAGCAGTCAAAAGTAAATCCGTGCCCGCACTTGCAACATGCCACATCATTTTTTTCTTTCACTTTTTTCCCGTACTTTTTGGTGGCACTGTTGTCTACACTTTGGCATGCGCCACGCACTGCATTTATACATTTATTGCAGTCCATCAGCATATAACAATACGCAACACTACTTCGTTCACTCATTCATGCCACATGGTTGCAACAACTGCCGGTTGGATGGCGGGTCTCGCGTAGGTGCCTGATTAGCTATTCTGCGCCAGCAGCAATGAGGTGTTCAGAGTATTTCACTTATTTCTCTAATTAAATGATCAGAACAACAGCGCCAAGCAATCAATGTGCAACATGGCGGCAATGCAATGCAACAATGATGAATGATCGATTTGATTGACGGCTACAGAAAGCGAAAGCTTCGAGAGTGTACATGAACGCCAAGGAATACAAATAAATGTACATATATTTTTAAGGATTGGTGTTGCCACAAATTTATTAATTTTTAAGATTTTTATGAAGTCCCTTAAAGTCGTCTTCCACTATAGTTAGCTGGACCGAAATGTGTCTTCATGGATTCACTTCAAAGGCATAGCGGCAAACTGGCCACGAGCTCGCTGTCAGTGCTTTAGACTAGCTTTTGTTTGTTTGACCTCTTTATCAGAAGTTGTCACTCGCTTATTTCGATGCCTGGTCATAACGGATTCGATGAAAACCACAAAGCTGGTGAGATTGCTTACCCAAATTTTCTCAGATTGAGAATGGGTCGATATTTCGACTTTACCATTGCTTTTATGGACCAGAGGACCCAGAGTGGAACGCAGAAAATCATTCTCTTTAAAATTGCTCATCTCGCCGCATCTGCAGATGTTTTGACTGGAAACTGATTGATAGATTTTTATGCATGCAACGTTTGAAGCTAGATGGAGTCATAGCTTCAAAGTCGTTGGTATTTTCGTCTATCTTGGAATTAGCAGTAACACCAACAACAACGTCAGCCTGAAAATCCAACGCAAAATAACTCTTGCCAACAGATGCTACTTCGGACTGTATAGGCAATTGAGAAGTAAAGTCCTCTCTCGACGAACAAAATCCAAACTCTATAAGACACTTATCATCCCCATGCATGGACGATGACAACATCTGATAAGTTGGCGTTACGAATTTTCGAGAGAAAGGTTCTAAGGAAGATGTATGGTTCTTTGTGCATTAGCAACGGTGAATATAGCATTTGATGGAATGATGAGCTGTATGAGATATACGACGACATTGTCATAGTTCAGCGAAATAAGAGACAGCGGCTACGCTGGCTAGGTCATGTCGTCCGAATGCACGAAAACACTCGAGCTGTGAAGCTGTGAGTGTATTCGATGCATTGCCCGCCGGGAGAAGCAGACACCTCCACTCCGTTGGAAAGACCAGTTGGAGAAGGATCTGGCTACACTTGGAGCCAAAAAGCGAAAAGGAAAAACGCGCTTACGCGCCATCTACGCCAATAAAGAAGAAGAAGAAGAAGAATTGAAGGAAGTCGAAGTGGAACCGTTCCTTTTTCGCTCTAGCATTGAATTGTAGAACCTCTTAGAACCTCTACCAATGACGGATTCATCTGGCCTAGAGTGCTACGTAAGAGATTCTTTGAACTGCTTGCTCTTAGTAAGTCGAGAGCTTTCATTTCGCTGCAATGGTTGGCGTTCAGACTGCACATTCCCCAATAGGGTCACATATAGTGAAGTTACATCTCTTATCGGTGACAAATAGCCTAAGCATAGATAGGAAGGCGAAGTGGTTAGGCACTTTCATCTCAACTGTCCAGCTTTTGCTTAATTGAGTGTAAAAAATATCGGTATATACACCTTCAGTGAATCTAACAAAGTGACTGAGCTTTAAATAACCATCCTAACATATTTATGGTAAGCTCGAAACGCTTCGTCGATCTACCGACGGATATCTAGGAGTTTTAGAAATCACAAAGGACCAACGTTCATATCTATCCTAGTGGGCTCCTGCGTTACCTTGAGTACGATCAACCATACCACCTAATCTAAACGGTACTAAGAAGTGCGAAGAACATCCGGCTCGGCTACAAGATGAGGAATTGAAAACATTATTTGATTAGGATTGTTGCCAAACACACAGGGAGTGTATCATATGAGTGGATTTGGGTGTCATATGAATGGAAGCCAAGAGACCTCCACCCTAGGCCTAACGAATCTTGATGTTGTACACAAGGTCCATAAACTCAACGCTCGAAAGGCGATTTAGTAGTAGTAAGAGAAGCTGCTTGCATGCTACAAAAAGAAGTCGCTTTGCATCGCTGGTGATGAACAAAAAATTCATTACGACAATCCAAACACACAAAAAAATTATAATGTATACCAAATCTTTCCAACCCTTCTTCAAAAACGTAACCTTCAAGGCCAACCGCTATTACGCCATAATAACCTACTATTTGATGCCTGAAATTCAAGCTCGTGATCTCGATTTCAACAAGACGGCACCATTACCCACACATCGCCTAAATCAATAGATTTATGGAGAGAACACTTCGCTGAGCAGATAGTTTCACGTTTTGCACGGTTCAAATGGCCAGCAAGATCGTGTAATATCACACTTCCAGTGGGATATGTAATGTCTAAAGTCTATGTGGCAATCCCACTTCGACTCAGGCCTTGGACCAAAACATCCCGCGTGTCATACGCCAGTTACCAGTGGAAATGCTCAAACGTGTTATCGAAAATTGGACTCAACGGATGGACCATCTAAGACGAAGCCGCGGCCAAAGAAATAATTTTCAAAAAAATAAATGCCAAAGAATGTTCTTTCGAATGATAATAAACATGCTCCATTAAATTTGAAATTTGTTGTTTTTTTTTTTAATAGGGAGTCTCGAATTGGATTACCCTTTATTTAAGAGTCTGATGTCTTCGAATCAAATGAGTATTCCCTGCTTAATAATGAACATCTATAAATTTTTTTATACCAAAATTTTTATTGTAAGGTGGCAACTCGAATTACCAAGCTTTCCAGCTTCGTTTTTTTAACAGTCCGATGTTCCCGTTGTTCTTCAGTTGTCACCTCACAAAAAACACAAATATGTAGCAGCACATTGACAACAATTGGAATTTTGATGAGTTCATTTCGCATTGATTTGCTGTCAGAACGCCAACGTTGCAATGAATCCCAAGCGGCAAACGGCACTAAGGTACTTCACGGCACTGCAGAAACCGGAATAAAAACATTAACCAGCACTTATTGTGTGAGCGGCGCTGCAATGGTGTTGGTGTGAGTATGTGTGGCATGTAATGTACTTCCTTATAAGCGCATTTCCGTCTTGCCGCAGTTCCGCACCGCAAATTCAACGGCGGAACGGCCACTAGACGGCAATCCTTTCGCTTTTATTGAATATCAAAATGATAGTTGCATTTTGTTGTTGTCGTCGTAGATATTTGTGTCGGTTTTCGGCATTTTCTCAGCATTATTGTGAATTTTTGCAAATCGGCCAGGTGTTTGCGTTGCTTTTGTGCTGACAATTTTCTATTTTCATTTTCTTTATGTGAATTTTTTGCGAAAATAAATTGATTTTCGCTTCGCAAAACCCGTGTCTATTTTCGCTTTCGAAAATGTCAATAAAAGCCGACCGGATCGATTGATCGGCTATGCGACAATGTCATGACACGCAAAAAATCCGCACTCGCCACAAAATTCTTTCGCATATCACTCGCCCATATTTGTCCTTCGACATTCTTTTGCATATCCTTTCGCTTGTCTGCTGTTTTCCATAATCGTTCGCTTTGTTTGCGATTTTCAATGCGCATCATTAACACTTTATTTTTACCTTTCTATCGCCGCTTTTGTTGTTTCGTTTACATTGCGTTCCTTTTGTGTTGGTGTTTTCGGTGCTGCTTGTTGCTTTTGTCATTTGTGTTATCCTTTGGGTCCATGTGCTGAGTACCCTTTTCTTGCCGTGCCTATTCAAATATTGAATTAAACCACCGCTGTGGCTGTGATTTGACATTTTCCGTTTGAAAAATCACTTTTTCGCCTCCTTTCTTGGCGTGTCCTTTCAAGCAATGCAAATAACTACGAACAATGGTTCGGTTTTCGTAGACAATGCCTAATGATGCGCCTTTCAAGTTGCTCTCAAAATATGGAAAAGAAAAATTAATTTTGTGACTTATAAGACCAGTAGCGTGGGTATGTTTCTTAGGAGTTCAAGATCAATTCGCACCTTTTGACTTTTGGAACATTTTGGAACTTTTTTTATTCCGATATTATCCTGAGGCTTTTACTTCTTTTTGGTACTAAATATAGATTTTAGTTCTGGTGAGACGTATTTAGCTGCCACACAGTATCTAGTGAAGTCCTCATCTTATTCTGGGTAGGTATGCTGAACAATGTTTGCAGTCAGCCGCTTAGGTTGGATATACATACTTATAATATCTGAGAGATAAATCCCATTTAAAACACGAGTCTTCCTCTTCCAGGTCGTGATTGAGGGATTTGAACAAAATATTTCTATACTTTTGATAAATTTGGTTTGGTGCGACCTTTGACTTCATACCGGATTACTTGAATCTTGGAGTTGCCAAACGGAACTCTGGCGGTTCTTTCTCTACCCATATAATGGCGAAAGAGTTGTGACTCGGAAGAAATAGTTGGAGGAGAAGGTCCGTGAGCTTCTTCACGGATGGGTCAAAGCTTGGAGGGAAGGTTGAGGGGGCGTCTACTAGAAGAAGTTCTCTCCAATTTCAGACTTCCTGGCTATTGCAGTGTCTTCCAGTCCGAGGTTGCAACCATTAAGATAGCAGTAGATTTACTGCTCCGGAGTTCAACCTCCTTCAGAGAAGTGACCATCTAATCAGGCGACGATACTAGCCTTTAACTCATTAACAGTACGTTCAGGGCTGGTCTTTGTGATAAGACTGGTATGGATTCCAGGCCATAGCGGAATCGCAGGAAGCTGTAAAACTGATGAGCTAGCAAGAAAAGGCACCGTAGAACCGCTATCGGTAGAATTTTTTAGGGCTTTTAACGGCTCATTGACCTATTGACGTTCACGCAGTAAGGCTGGGAATCCTACCAGACGTCATCTGCAGAAGCTGTATGGAGATAAGGTGGAAACAACTCAACACTTCCTACTTGACTCTTCCGCGTTTGAGACGTCAAGACGTAAGTACTTGGGAGCACATATCTTTAGACATCTTACCTAAAGGGCGGGATTGGAAATTAAACGACTGCATCTACTAAACGTTTTGCTTATTTTATAGTTCGAAGAGAAGAGTTCTTCTTTCCTATGGCCTCACAATATACTACACATAGTAGTACACGTGTGATCTTTGAACAGCCATCTAACCTAACCTAACCTGAGGAAAGATCGCTTGGTCCAATCCAGAAACAAGACAAAACTGCAAGAGGACGAAGGATGGCCACGAACCCGTTTACTTGGGAAACAGCGAAAGGAGGATTCCCTTTATTTCCGTTTAATCGAATTCTAAAATCACGATTTTTTTAAGACACATTGAATATAGCCCGATTTTGATAATGCTGTTAGACGAAACCAGAGACGGGTTAGTAAAATATATAATGAGATTGCCGAAAATGCCACCTCCTGGCAACATCAAATACTCTAACTCTCTAAAGACTTTATATAGTAAAATTTAAGAAAAGAAAGGATAGACGAATCGGGGTGAGATGGAATGCCTTAAGGACAAATATGGGCCAAGAGCATCGAAGTGAAACACGCATGCTTTTTACTCACACGGTTTCGAAAGGACTCTAGGACGGTTGTTGGCCTTATGACAGGTCACAACTTTTGTGGAGTTGAGCTTCTCAATATTAACTTTTCATCTTACGGCATGAAGTCCAATAACTGCTCTAAAGGACTTGATGATATATTTTGGAAACTATCTCAATTAGCTCTGACCTCTAATTTTGTTTTCATTGCAACCTCAAAACGTAATGTATGATATCTGCTTTGATTCTATTTCCTGTACTATTTTTGGTGATATGAAATGATCAAATACTACTTTTAGAGAAGCAAAAGAGGGAGGACCTAATTTCCTAACTTCAAGTATAACTTAGGTACGATTAAGTTAGGTTAGCTTCTATAGCTAGCTCTCAAGATGTGGAGCGCATTTGACTCTATAAACAGTACTCTGTGAAGCTATAAACAGTACTCTGTGAAATCAGATCTTATACAGTCGACAAAGCGCTTGTGGTCAATTGGAATCTGCTACTCGTGAGCTTTCCAGTGATCTCGCAAAGACGGAACAGCCAAAAATAAAGTGTTGTGATTTTTTAACTCGCCTTCTTCCTACCAGCTGCTTCAACTGAAATCAGGTAAGATTCTTTCCGCGTGGATATGGTAATGAACCTTTGAAACCCTTTAAACTACGGAAAGGCTAGCTGTACTGAGGACCAAGAGCTTCACAAACCTCTTACGATCCACTTTGGATCAAAGGGTCTTGCAAAGTGCAATAACTAAATTTAGCCCAGCGCTAACCTGGAACTAGAACTGTGATATTTTTCGGCTTGTGCCAAATAGCAATAAGAGACACATTAGAAATTCTGTAAATAATATTTTTTTTATAAAATAAAGACTGACTTTCAGGTTTTCATCTAATCAGTCTAATAAATCGATACCATACATACGAGCATCTACAATGGTTCCCCGGAAAACACTTTCAAAAATAAACGCATGTTTTTCAATCGAGAGAAATGTGTAAATTAGAAAGAGAAAGACTCATCATAGAACCAATAAAAATTAACAAAAAGGAAATACAAAAGTCATGGCGAGTGCAATTCAAGTCACAAACAAACAACAGTATGAAGAAAGAAACCGATCTGGCCAAGCAGATGTTTTCAACTTGACCGCATCTAATGGCCTGTGCCACTGAATTGAGGGGTTTTTCGGTTTTACATGCACACACACGCATACAGACTCAACGATGAAGGAAACCACTACAGTTAAATATACGAGCTATGTAGAACGGTGTGTCTATTTGGCTATGTAAAGAAAGTAAAAACAACAACAAAACCAAAAACATTTCAAGTTGAATGAAAGAAGAATCAAACGTAAATCAGCAGACGAAAGCCGATATTTGGCAATAAACAAAAAAGCAAAGGCGATATAAAAGGATCGGCACAACAACTGCGAATGGCCAGCGGATACCGTAAGGGCTGTTAGTAGTCATGGTGGTTGCGGAGATGGTACGCGTTGTGGTGGTGGTCACACGAGCCCTGCGGTCACGAGCGATTCCTATCTAACAGCTGAGAATTGAGCTCGGATTCAATGACCAATGCGACTTGGTGGAGGGGTAAGGATGCGCACGTGTTTATTGTGGAAGTGGTACGCATTTGTTTTTATAAGCTATACACTTATAGTATACTTAAAAGGTTCATTTAAGCTGACATTAGTTGGGGATTTCATTTGAAATGAAAATCTTTAAGGGTTTGAGCTTCAAGTTTTTATTTACATTTTTATAAAAGCTAGATAATTTTCTTTTAAAAGAAGCTCCACTTTTTTATTAGTTTGGGAAAAGTTTCATATCTTCTTTTTATATAAAAAGTACGTATCACGTTGTTTGTCCGCGATGGACTCCTAAACTACTAAACCGATTTTAGTAAAATTTAGCACACTGTGTCCAGTTCGAACCAACCAAGAACGAATTCAAAGATTGCTATAAGATTCAGGGAAGCTGGTTATATGAGGGATACCAAGCAAAGACAATCGAAATTCTCCTCTTCTTTGATGGGCTCCCTGATAATTTGGGCCAATCTAACCCGGAATCTTCGTCGGACGGTGTTTTATTTGAGCACGTACCAGGAAGAATATGAAGACAGGGTGAAACTTTTGGTAAAGAGTTGGAGTAAGCAATTCCACGGAATTTGAACGGAAACGGTGGAATGGGAAGTCTTCTGCCGGGAGTTTTCTATCAATTCTCGCTACAGACTAACAAGCGGAATTGGTTTCAATAGAGGTAAGAGTAGATATGCTGCTCCGAATTGCAGCCTTCATCAGAGAAACTCGGCACGTTACAGTTGAATCGCTGGAAACTGGGTAAACGGATGAGCTGGATCGAGAGGAGACCCTTATCCAATTTACAGTACAGTGCAGGCGTTGACGTCAGATCGACAAGAGCTGGTCAGCAAAAACTTTTGTAGCTGCAAGACCTTCGTGGTATAAAGTGGATCGCAAGATGTTTTCTGAAGTGCTTGCTCTTTGCTTGATGCATCTCGCTACCAAAGATTTCTGACTGGACACTGTTCAATAGGCACACATACGGTGAGTCTACATACTCATATATTGGCAGATACAAATAGTCGAAGCTGTAAGTTAGAATGCCAATTGTACAGTTTTTACCAGGTTGAGGTTCAAACGACTCGTTAGATAATTTTCGGCGAACTTTGCGAAGTTGCTGGGAGCGATATTAGTTGCCTTAACAAAAGCTGTTTTAACAAATATGTGGTAAACTTAAACCGCTTCGTCGATCTGTAAGGATCTGGAATTTAGGGAATCACAAAGGACCAGCGTCCACAGCTATTCAAGTAGGTTTCTATGTTTCCTTTGGTGTGAAGATCCACCTTTACTTAGTGTAGTACGTATCCCACATATCTCTGTTTCGAAGCTGAGTTCTCTAGCATAATTATTATCAATGGTATTAATTTAAAAATTTGATCTTACTTGGTTTGATCGCACTGACGTATGGAACGACTTGGCGCATTTGACGTCGAGATCTTAATTGAAAGCGTACAAAATATAGCTTATGCTAGGACTGAAGCCGCTAAACCTTCTCCAGTGACATCGCTTCGCTCTATGGGCTCTTGAAGAGCTCCAAGAAGATCCGACGTTTTCGAGCCAAATTTTCTTCAACTATGGGTCCCATTTCTAGGTCAACTGGTATATTAACAAACAAATTTTTCACATTTGGGGCAAAGAGCAACTTGAAGAAATTCAAGCGCTGCCATTTCATCTAGAAAAAACAACGGTTTGGTGTGGTTTGTGAGCTGGTGGAATCATCGGTCCATATTTCTTCAAAAATGATGCCGGTGAGAACATAACCGTCAATGGCAACCAATGGCGCCATTACAACGACTATTTGATGCCTGAATTTGAAGCTCGTGATCTCGGCGACATTTGGTTTCAACAAGACAGCGCCACTTTGCACACATCGCATCAATCGATGGATTTATTGAGAGAACACTTCGGTGAGCAGATATTTTCACATTTTGCACCGATACTACCAGGGCTTGATATCACACCGTTAGACTTTTTTCTGTGGAGATATGTAAAGTCTAAAGTCTATGCGGACAATCCCGCTTCGATTCAGGCCTTGGACCAAAACATCACGCGTGTCATTCGCCAGTTACCAGTCGAAATGCTCGAACGAGTCATCGAAAATTGGACTCAACGGATGGACCATCGGAGACGTAGCCGCGGCCAACATTAGAAAGAGATAATCTTCAAAAAATAACTGCTAAAAAATGTTCTTTCGACTGATAATAAACTAACTTTTTTTAAGTAAGGAACCTCGAAATGGATCACCCTTTATATACATATATTTATTAAATATGTAAATCATTTCCAATATCATTGGAAAATTTGAGCTATTTCTCAAACTCGATTTTTACTATAGTATTTTGTTGTATTTATTTTTGTTAAAAAGTGTTCCCTTACGACCCTCTCACTTAGATTTTAGTGCAGCTCCATTAAAATGCAACCCCTAGGAAAGTAAGCAAGCACTATACACATAAATAAATGACTTGGTATACTAGTACATACTACTTATATAAATATATATGTATATCCTTATATATGTACATATATAAGTATGTATGTTGACGTTGTTTATAGTTTTTTACCCTGCCTATAGCTTGACGAGCACGTAACTCGTAAATACACCTGCCACGCGCCGTTGCGCCAACAGCATGACAACAACAACAATACTTATAGGTAAATGTTTATATGTATGGAGATAAAAAAATATATGTAAATGTGTGCGCGAACAGCGGAACTGTTGCTTGGCCACTGGCTTGCTGGATATGTGTTATATATGTATAACAACAAAAGGAAAATATTTTTTTTTTGTTTTCAATTTTTATTTTTGTTTTGTTTTTTCTCATGTTATGTATCTTAAGGGCTCTGTGCATTTAATTAAAATATTTACAAAAATCTACCACTAAAGTTAAGTGCTGCAGCCAAGCTGGTGTTTAACACAAAGCCAACAGGACTTGTTCAGCTGGATCGGCGTGCCGCCAAACGGGAAAGATACATATGTAATGTAAGTGCATTAAATCATACGCAGTGACATTGAAAAAAAATTATTCCAAAAAACGTTAAAAAAAAATTAAAAAATAAGAAAAATGAAAAAAGTGAAAAATGAAAAAATAAATAAAGCCAAAAAAAATAATAACAAAAACAATTTTTACAAAAAAATTTCTAGTTCACGATAATGTGTCACCAGCTCAGCAGCCATGCCCTGCAGTATGCTAATGAACGTAAGTCGCCCTTGATTTGGTTACCTTGTTGCATGTGTGGCTTAACAAGTTGCCCTCGTTGTTGCGCTTATTGCTAGGGCGGACCTATAACTTTTTGATAATTGCATGGCAATTATAAAACGTGTGTTGTTTTTTGGCTTTGTTTTGATGTTGCTTTAATTATTTTGTACCCAGAGAGGTGTTTGTTGAAAGGACAAGCGTGGTGCTGCACGTGGCATACACGCCCGGATATACGCTTTATGCTTGAGTGGATAGCAAATTGCTTTCCGCAGGACATTTGAAAAATATTGAAATGTAGATCATTGACTTACAGCGGAGTGAGCGTCGATAAGAGACTACGGTACTCCCGAAATAACGTTGTAAGGCCTTCAAACGGACATAGCATTTTTTGCATTGGTATTAGTGGGGACAAAAACCTCAGATTAGTAGAGATAAAAACCTTACCGATTATGATTGGCTTGAAGTCAAAATCTGGTTCTTGTTGAAACCGATCACATACGTTGATGGAAATTTGAATATCCTTAGATATATTTAATCGAAAACAGTCACTTAAATACTGGAAAGCACATTAGAATTTTGATTTGGTATGTTGCTCGAATTCCATCCACGGTTATATGTCATAATTTTGTTCCTATCTTACCTCTCTAAGCTTAAGCCCTGAGGTTATCCTTGTTCGAAAACTTTCAGGGAGGCCAAATATTGAAGAGAAAGTAAGGATGAAGGAAGGCAATCGATGCCTTGTATTACTGTGAAAAAGCAATATGGAAAAGGGGGGACCCTCAACAAAGGCAATGCTTTGTTCCTACGAAACTGAAGACAGTAATGTTCTATAGTGTATTCGCCGGGCGGAGGGTACTTCAAAAAGCCTCACTCGCTAAGATCATTGAACGTATTCAAAGAGCAAAAACCGGAGATGCACTACGGACTACACCAAAAATAGCAGTTAATGTCATAGCCGTCGTGGACATTGCCGACAGGTACATTGCGTTCTATCTGCTCACATACCGACGGGGGATATGTGAATGGGAAGAAGTTGCTAGAGAAGAAGCGATGGCTGTTAAAGTCGCAACAGTCACTACTTGCACAATTGTAGGGGTTCATACTAGACATTGTCCAACATTTGTTCATGCTGTAAGGCTAAAAGGCTTTCAGACACAGTTGTCAAAGCTTTATGGGTGACCATGCACTTTCACCTCGACTGTCCAACAAACAAGACTGAGGTTGAAATATCTCGGCAGTTTTGCCTACAGCGAACCAGGATGCATAGCCGGATTGGCATTAGCCGTCTCAACATATTTATGATGAGCTCAAAGCGCTTTATCGATTTGTGTGGGTTTTATGATCAATTATATAGGAGTTTTAGCTAATGCTAATTTTTAGCTTTCTCTGTTAAGATGAACTTCTTAATCTAACCTAATGTACCTCTCTGAAGATAATATCAATAAAAAGATTTTTATATTTCTGTCTTGAAAAGAACGAGTTTTAAATTCACTAGTTGTTCGAAGATCTTGTTCTGATACCAATCTTTAAGAATCAAAGTGTGGGTCCAATAGTTATAAATTAGCATAGAATTTTCTCTAATATTATTATACAGAGACCTTAAATCCTCCCAGTAAACAATGTACTAAGCCTCTTGTTAATAAAAATTTGTTTCCATTCCCAAAAAGTTATAGTATTTATAGCAGATTATTTCTGTATGAAGTGATAATCGTTGTTCAATTTGCCCAAAAGGCTTCAGAGCTTTAAATGAAGGTTTCATTCTATTCAAAACTAACTTCTCATAAATATGCTTAATACAATAGTATATGTATATGTATATAAATATCATAAGTACCTATATTCTGCGTTAATTTCAAGTTGATACCAAATAAGGTTCGGAGATATGAGCATCTTTGTATAAATTGTTTAACTTTGTGTAATCGGCTGCCAAAACTTTAATTGAAACTTTAAACGCGTTTGATTAGAAACGCTGTTTTCTGAAGATGTCGATGAAGAACATTTTTCGAAATGGCTGGAACGTTACAGTTGAAATTTCACATGACCTTCTTAAATATATGTATATTTGTCAAGGAATGTTCGAAAGAATAAGATTTTTGGTAACAATTTCTAAATCGTATGCCACTCTGAAGTAAAAGGTTTTTTATGAAAACCGATTTTTATTCGGTCAGGCATTTTCTCAAAAATTAAAAAAAAATTTTTTGTGGATTTGACAATTTTCAGATCTTTTTTGGGTGGTTCCCCTGGTGTTCAACAAAGGAATCAAGGTATACCAAAATTATGCAAAATGAATTGTATATTCTTAAAGCACATTGAACTCTATAAATTACTTTTATTTACTTTTAATTAATTATAAAATGAAGTACCTTCTATGAAAAAACAAACAAAACTCTTTTTTTCTGTCTTGGAAGTGAATATAAGATAATATATAACAAGTAAGGAAGGGCTAAGTTCGGGTGTCACCAAACATTTTATACTCTCGCACAATAAAGTGATAATCGAGATTTCATTATACGTCATTTACATATTTTTCAAATACCGTATTTTTGTAAAGTTTTATTCCGCTATCATCATTGGTTCCTAATGTATATACTCGTATTATACAGAAAAGGAATCAGATGGAATTCAAAATAGCGTTATATTGGAAGAAGGCGTGGTTGTGAACCGATTTCACCCATATTTCGTACATGTCATCAGGGTGTTAAGAAAATATTATATACCGAATTTCATTGAAATCGGTCTAGTAGCTCCTGAGATATGGTTCTTGGTCCATAAGTGGGCGGCGCCACGCCCATTTTCAATTTTTAAAAAAAGCCTGGGTGCAGCTTCCTTCTGCCACTTCTTCCGTAAAATTTAGTGTTTCTGACGTTTTTTGTTAGTCGGTTAACGCACTTTTAGTGATTTTCAACATAACCTTTGTATGGGAGGTGGGCGTGGTTATTATCCGATTTCTTCCATTTTTGAACTGTATATGGAAATGCCTGAAGAAAACGACTCTGTAGAGTTTGGTTGACATAGCTATAGTAGTTTCCGAGATATGTACAAAAAACTTAGTAGGGGCGGGGCCACGCCCACTTTTCCAAAAAAATTGCGTCCAAATATGCCCCTCCCTAATGCGATCCTTTGTGCCAAATTTCACTTTAATATCTTTATTTATGGCTTAGTTATGACACTTTATATGTTTTCGGTTTCCGCGATTTTGTGGGCGTGGCAGTGGGCCGATTTTGCCCATCTTCGAACTTAACCTTCTTATGGAGCCAAGGAATACGTGTACCAAGTTTCATCATGATATCTCAATTTTTACTCAAGTTACAGCTTGCACGGACGGACGGACAGACGGACGGACGGACAGACAGACATCCGGATTTCAACTCTACTCGTCACCCTGATCACTTTGGTATATATAACCCTATATCTGACTCTTTTAGTTTTAGGACTTACAAACAACCGTTATGTGAACAAAACTATAATACTCTCCTTAGCAACATTGTTGCGAGAGTATAAAAAATGTTGAGGAATTTTCTGTTTTGGTAGCGTGGTCGATTGATTGGCGACAACATCTTACTATAAGGTACTGTGCTTAAGCGATCAGACTAGTATATATTTATTTAAATCAAACGCTGTTTACTCGCTTAGATCGATAAAAATGCATATAATTTCAGATTATGCCGATAAGAATACCATCTTTTGTTTTGAAAGTGAATAAAAATGTTAAGTGATGTATCCTCTATTTATATAAGAGATAGGGAATGACTTTTACTCCAAAAGCAGACCAAAACTATGCACCTAAGCAAAGTAGGTGGTTTGGTATATTAAATAATTAAAAAAAAAAATAAAAATAAGATCTGCATAACATACTATACAGTACATGACTTATTGACCGGTTAGCTAGAGCTAGACAGATGAAAATCTTCATAAATCAGATCAACTTGGTAATTTGTGTGTCGTAGTAGAAGAAATCGAATATTTTCATAAGTGTTTAAATATTATTTAATAGATTCGAGAGTTTTATTTGTTGGTTAAGTATTTTTTTGAAGTTATCTGAAGCTTTATAATGTAAGCAATGAAAAATATACTTTTTAGGAAGTGGACGAAAAATCAGACATTTCAAACGAAAGCCGAAGTGCTATTGCTGTACTTTTAAAAGAAAAAAACTACATCCAATAGAGAAATTGGAAAAAATTGGATTGATTGCAGCTCTTGTTACTCGAGCAGCGAAAATTGAGGACATGTTTAAAATTGGCGCCGTTGGTCGCGCAAGTAAGCGACAAAATGCTGTTCAAAATGAGAAAATATCTCAGCGCATTCGACGTATGGCAGTGAGGATCGCTATAGAAACGCGCACCATATCAGCTAGATAAATTCCCCTTTTGAAAATATCGAAAAGAACAGTTGAACGCATCTTTTCACAAAAAATACCTAAAATGCCGCCGTCCAGCAAAGAAAACAAAATTGACCAAGCGAATGAAATATCAACGGGTAATATGGGACAAGCTCCACCTGAACCACACAAAGGATAAACATAAAAACTACTGATTTCCTTCACAACTTGGATATCAATATATTGCCTTTGACTTTTAAGCTCAAAGCTTTAATCAAATGGTTGCATGGGTTTTCAAAAATACTTATTGCTAAGACACGTACTTCAAAACTATCAAATTTTCACGTAATTTTTGATCCCTTCATAAAAGCAAACTACAAAATAGTCTACCATATCCACACATATCCTTCTTCGCCGAGTTCTCAATGCACACTGAGCCTGAGTGCGTGAAATCATATTTTGCAACTCAAAATCAAAGTAAAATCATCAAATCGTTTGCGCAGAACTAAACAGGTAATGAGGAAGAGTCAAAAAACCAGTGCAAGAGAGTCGAGACGGCTTCAGACAGCTACTCTTCATAGGCAATTACGGCTTGAAACCAGAATGGGAACAGTTTTTTATTTCATTTTGCATGAACGTTGTGAAGAGCGAGTTCATGGTCGACCTCAGCCCACTCACGCACTCACTCGAGTGAGTAGAACAAGGAGGCATGCCTGCGATATCAGTGCATTACTATTTACCTGAGCCGACTGATAAGCGGCGCATTGTTTTTCTAAAGGTGAGTGCGTGCGCAAACACTCGGATAGATGAGCGAGTGATCGTGCACGAACAAAGCGATCGTAGGTGAGCGAGAGCGCAGTTGACATGTGGCAAAGAGTTGTATGCTCACGTATAATAACTACGATATGCGTAAAAAGAGAGTGCTGCTTATTTTGATTGAGAGCACATCCCTCAATTATTTAAAGTTGCGGACGCTAGTTTGAAGAGCGCGCCTGAGCTCGGAGTTACGTGCGTTGTTATGCTTTCGCATTTACCTGTTAATAAAACTGATCAATAAAATATTTTCTGCTGCACTCGGAGCAAGCGCCAAGCTGCTCTTTCGAGCGCGCTCTCACGGCGCGTATGCTCGGCTAATTGGTTGTTTAAATGTGGTACCTTGGCGACCTGGCGCAGGAGTCGTGCTGTCAGTGAGTGTAGTACAAAACGCAAAGGTTTAGGACGAAGGGACTCATTCTTGTGCAAGGTGTCGTAGGATCAAGTTCACTTGAACTTTAGAAAGCGCAAAGATTTTTGAAAATAATTTGTACTCAATAAATATAGAGAAATTGCCATAACAACGACTTTAGAAGTGCTTGTGTCGTAGTAACAACGAACGCGCAAAATAAAAATACTCAAACTGCTTTAAGATTGCTAAGCAGTTGTAACAGCAGACTTACACCGATGGTGAACATGTCAAGCGCGGTCTTTACGCCGAACAATCCCAAAGCCAACAACGCGCTGCAGTGCTACAATAAAAATATAAGCCCGCAACAGCAGCTCAGCGCAGCGGTGAAAATGTTCAAATATCAAAATATAGCGCCTGCGCCCGCAATGTCCGTGGCCAGTGGCGGCTGCACAGGCGCTGAGATTAAAACGCGCAAGTACACGCCGCGCGCGCCCAGCAACGGCGGCGGCCCATACAGTGTCGATCAAACGCAATCGGTGCAGCGGCGCAACGCACGCGAACGGAATCGCGTCAAACAGGTGAACAATAGCTTTGCGCGCCTGCGTCAACACATACCGCAAACGATCATCACCGATCTGCTGAAGGGCGGTGGCCGCGGGCCGCACAAGAAAATCAGCAAAGTGGATACGCTGCGCATTGCGGTTGAGTATATACGGCGGCTGCAAGATTTGGTCGATGACTTGAATGGTGGCAGCAGCGGCAGTAGTGCAGCACAAAAGATGAGCGGCAGCGCACGCAGCGGTGAGGGCTTGCTATTAACGACCAGCGCGGACAACAACAACACGTCGAGCAATAGCTCGTTTAGCAGCAGCAGCAGCACGAGCAGTAATCTCAGCTTGCTGGCGCCAGATTCGCCAGCGCGCAACTCACCGAGCGCGGGTGGCTTAGCAGCGGCGGAACAATTGTACTACGCCAGCGCGGCCAATAGCGCTTTACAGGCTTTCCACCAACAAACACAGCAACAGCAGCAACAATTTACCTCTACGCTCCTCACCGCCGAAGCGTTGCAAGCGTACGCAACACCACAGCCCATGCAGACAGCGCAGACGCAGCTTGATATTGGCTGCCCGTCGCCTACCTCATCCTTCAACTCCAGCATGTCCTTTGATTCGGGCACTTTTGTGCATTCCCCCGTGCCACATGGCGCAAATGGTGAAGCGCAGCGCAACGGCAGCGTTAATAATAGTGCCAGCGCGCAGCTTGATGCGAATTTACAGTTGAAATTCGAGCCATACGACAACTTCAATCTGCATGAGGAGGACTGCACGCCCGACGATGAGGAAATACTCGACTACATATCGCTGTGGCAGGAGCAATGAGTGTTGCGCGTATAGCTTGTATATATAAAGACGTTCAGGGATAATATTGCCAGTGAAATTTGTATTGTAAATATATATATATATATGTATGTGTGTGTGCTTAGTGTTAAGTTTACTCAGTTACCTAGTCAAAGTAGTTGAATTTGCCAATTTTTTTCATAAAAAGAAAAAACTTAAAATTATCGTAAAAATGTTTAAAATAGTTGTAGTATTTGTGTGCCTTAGTTCAAAATTATGTACATGGAGAGATATGACTACTTGTAAAGCATTTACAGTTAGCTTAAGTGCTATTAACTTTTAATGGAAGACAATAAAATTAGCGTTAAGTAGACTAAGCAAACCACCGGAAGACACTAAACTGAAATAATTTTAAGGCTGAAAAACGAAACTGAATATTATTAAGTTTAAGCATTTTTAATTTTAAGTTTTATTGTGCTAAAATAAAAATATTGAAAATATATACTATATACAAAATAATGGAAAAACGTAAATCGAAATATTATTTATTTTCTTCACATTTTCACATTTTGTGTGAGATTTTATTTGAAAACAGGCGATATAGCAGAAATTATGTAGTGGTTATTTTTTATAACATATTTTCTCTGAATTAAAAAATATTTTGAATAAATAATAAGTAAACAAACAAAACAGAAATCGTGGAAAAATTGTATTCTCTTTGCTTTGGACAAAAATTTTGATCATCTATGCCAAATATTTGATAAAGATATCTGGTTAAACTTTTTTTTCATAAAGATATTGCTGATCTTTGATCGACATATGAGTTTCTTGAAGAGAAAAGGGGGTGTGCGAAACTTCAGATCGATATTTCAAAAACTGAGAGACTAGTTCCCATATATACAGACAGATCCCCATGGCTGAAACGACTCAGCCATGTTTACACTTTTTAAGAGATCTCTGGAGCTTCTTTTGGGTGTAACAAATATCGCGGCAAACTTAATATACCTTGTTCAGGGTATAAAAAACAAGATGCAGATAGAATATAAAATCAATTGCTTTACATGCATGGTGACAGAAAAGTGGCCGCCGGAAATGTCAATAGAGCTCGACATCCTCACCTTACGATTTTCAAGCCGTATACCCTTCATTTTTTAATATTTTCATCTGTTGAAGAGGTCGAAGGTTGTCCAGAACGAGGCATGTCTTCAGCGATCTCTAGACCATCTTTGAAGGTTTTGTACCACTGAATCACTCCAAGCCTTTTCCAACATTCGCAAAGAGTCCGCACACGAAATTTGGTTAGAAATACAAAATTTGAGACAAATTTTTTGTTTGATATTTTTATCCATTGCAAAATCGCAACGCACTACTGAGGTGTACCGACCTAAGCAGCTGTTCTAAACAACCATGATCGCGTTCATATTTGGTAAAGTAATTACGGACAGTCCTACCAACTTAACAAAACATATCATATACCCGAGGAACAATTTTTGGGTACTTCTTTGTGACAATGTAATTCGTATACCATATGGAACTAGGAACCATATGACCAACCTTATGACTACGTTCAGAATGCTTAATGTTTATCAATTCATAAACAGCCTCAAAAGAGCCAGAAGAACATACTAACTGCATGTGAGGTATTAAGTGATACGCAGTGAATAAACATTCACGTGGAGCGAAGAAGACATTTCCTTAGAAAACGCATATATAACTCAAGAAATTTATAGTTTTCTGGGATTATACTTATGTATATCTCACCTAGAAAATTTTGCCGGTTTCAATAAGGCAAACTTTTTGATACCAACTTTAAGCTCTTTTATGTCTGTGTTTCCTCTATTTCTTCACGGACTCCTTCTGCTAACTCTTCTAGTACTTTTGGTACGCCGCTGTCAACAAAGACTCACTATTATAAGGAAAATATACCCTCTGAATCTAATTCAAGTCAAGCATAGGCCCTACGGTCCACATATTTGCTTTGTACAACTTTAAAAGGTGTGGTTTGATTATAACCATTTTTGGAATAGGTTAGTACTAAGTCGTATGACCAATCTGTAGTTGCAGAGGGTCCTGTTTGGACATTTGCGCTAACCAAAACTTTCAAATATGGATCACCAGACCCTAATAGATCCACGGAGCGGTTTTATGCTATCACAAATTTGTTAAGGCGGCTAATATCAATCTCAGCAACTTTGCCAAGTCCACTGAAAGTGTGTCTAACGAGATTCTTCTATCCCAGTCTGGCAAAAGCTGCACAGTTGAGAAGAAAGCGTGTAGATGATACTTCCCTTCCCTCTTCTAAACAGCTTTGACCAGATGTATCCAAGAAGATATTTAGTCCCACCGACTGTGTGCCTATTGGATAGCGTCCAACCAGAACATTTATCATGTCGGCGACATGAAAATTGTTAAGAGAAAAGAATTCAGAGGACCTCTTGCGTTCCACTTTGGGCCAAAAGGAAATCACAGCCGCAATACCCATAGAAGAGCCATAGATCCAAAGTTAGAACGCAAGATATACCGACCGGATACCGACTCCTAGCCAATGTGATGAAATTAGTGTTAGGATGCCTTTTCGGGCAAGCTGTTTGGCATTGCAGTTTCCATTTATTCCGCTGTAAAGCGGCACCCAAAAATGTCGGATAAAAATGTAACTTTTTGCTACTGATAAAGAGGTCAAACTTTCTTCGAAAAATCTTGACTTTTATATGTCTGATTTACAATGAGACAATACCTCTTTGGAGCTAGAGCTTTTGGAAGGCTGTTACTTGGTTTATACTCGTTACCAAAATAATGGTTCGGTTCGCTGGACTTACTTTTGTTTAAATGAGTACGTTTATAAACAAAATGTTGCGATTGGAACGATGATGATCAACAAACCATTGTTGAGACGCCGGTACATCTTCACAAAGTCAGTGTTTGGTATGAAGCATCGCCAAAGGGAGTCATTAGGAACCGTAGTCTTACAAAAATGAAACTAGCCATAATATTACTGCCATTGGGAAATGCTATGGTTTCATTATTAATGATCTCTTCGTGCTTGAATTACAGAAAGCTGATGTGGCTGACCTTTGGTTCCAACGATACGGCGCTACATGCTTTACAACCAGCTTGTGGGGTGGCCTCCAAAATGTAAGGCTTAACAGCGCTGGACTATTTTTTGTGGAGTTTCAAGAAGTGATTTGGCTACGCAGAAGAGCCTGAGGCAATTGACGGCTTGGCAAATAATATTTCGTAGTGTTGCTGACATAAATATATCAACTCTCCAAACTGCCAATAAAAATACCGATGTTTCAATGTTCGTTCTAAGGCTAATATAGAAAATTAATAATTACATAGAGGCAAGTGAACAAATCCTGAGAAAGTGGCGCAAGCAGCAAAGTAACCAATTCACGTTCTTGTTCTCATTTCAGCGCAAGTGGCGCAGTGCCACAGTTGAAAAAAAAATGAGATCGGACAAAATATAGCTTCTACCAAATCAGCGCAGAAACACACAAGCACACGCAGCTATATGCACTTTAAGCATATACTTATGCACTTAAAAAGCCTCAACTGCCGCTTTTGCTGCGGCTGCCACACGAACGACTGGGCCGCTGATGACGATAATGATGGTGTAGTGATGCCGATGGTGATGTGACCGTTGATATACAAATATGTATGAGTATGTACTAGTATATGTAAGTGAGTCTGCCGCTGCCACAACTGTGCCGTGATTTTGCTGGAGCCACACATATACACACACATACGCACGATGTGTTGCTGTTGCCACAACCGCACAGAGGCTTTTTATTGACTGGTTGACTAGAGTTGTTGTTGTTGACTGTGGGGTGTTGTTGTTGCTGGGTGTTGTTTTTGTTGTTGGCTGTGGTTTGTTGTTGTTGACTGTTGCTGGTTGTTATTGTTGTTGTTTTTGTTCACTGTTGATTATTGTTGTTGTTTTTGTTTGTTGCTGTTATCACAATATTGCGTTGATGGCGGCATGGTGCCAGTGCGAGACAACTTGCCACAACTTGTATACGCGCATACGCGTGGCTGCGACGGACAGGCGTCGACTCGCGAACGCGACGACTGGGCGAAGAAGGTACATACCTGCCAAAGCGCATTGTTGTTGGCCACAGTTACACACACAACTGTGGATAGTTGCGCCACGCGACTCGCGCGATGGGAGCCAAATCCTGTTTGGCGGCAGCAAAAATTTGCTTACAATTGCTGTTGTTGTTTTTGCCATTGTTGTTGTTGTTGTTGTTGCTGGTCGCAACTCACTTGTTTCTGCAGTGTTGCACTGATTTTCGCTGCTGCTTTTGATGCGGCGTCGCTGCTCATTTGCAGCAACCATCATTTCGCCTTCCTTACTTTTGTGGCAAGTTGTAATTATAAATTTATTAACAACACAGCGCGTTTGTTGGTGTATAGTGCTGTCTGTCTGCCTTCTATTATGCTTTCTTCTTGCTGTTAGTGGCGCAGTCTTTCGCCATTCTTCATAACATTATTCTTTTCCTTTCACTGTTGTTTTTATTGTTGTTGTTGCCGTTGTTGTTTTGACTGCCACGCTTGCTGTGGCAACATTGTTCAGGTTGCATAATTAAGATCAATTGACTGCAAAGCGAAGTACTGATAAATGCGCTGGCAATATTTTTGCTGCTGTTGTTGTTTGTTGCCTCTTACTAATAATGCTGCGCAACATGTTGCCGCAGCAGCGACAAGCGGCGTGTGACAACACAGCAACGCATAGTCAACAAAGCGCTAATCATATGCAGCATAAGCGAGCGCTCTCCTTTCAGCCCAACCTTCCCCCCACCCCGGGGGGTTAGCGCGCCGCACTCGCCTCCGCTGAACTAGTTCATCAATTGGCTTTTACTTACGGGTATGTTTGTATGTATGTCTTGTAGCTAGTTGCAAAAGTTGCCCGGATGGTGAACTTAAGTAATTGGTGATGAAATTAATGGGCACCAGTCATAAATAACGGCTAATGGCATCGCGGTAATATCGCGCAAATGAGATAGCTGCGTTCATGCAACATTTGATGTATGACTGCTTTTTCCATAGAACTGTACACATACATGTACATAACTGTTACTTCAGCCAATACCAACAAACTAGCGAACACACACATCTACATACATGCACACATACATACATACACTTTCATATGTAAGCACTTCTTGACCAACGCTTGACTTTCCCACTGATTGCTCGTGATTCGCAATCAAGATTTATATTTTGTAACAGTGACATGTCGGCAAAATGCAGACACAACATACACACGCATATAAATATATATACAAACAAACCTACATACACACCAGTTCGAGGGAACAGCGTTGCATCCTCATCTCTGTTTGTTTACTCCATTATCTCAATGGACTTTTAATAGTACAATGTTGTGATAATGCTCGCAAACTGATTAGTCCGTCGGTGAGTGCATTAAGAAATTTGTTAACATGTCAGCACACACTCATACACACATATATAGCAAGTATACATGCATTTATTAATGTTCACATGCATAAATTGTCAGCGCAATCACCGAAGGACACTTGTTACTTAATCTCACCTTGGCGAAAATCGCGAAAAATTTGCATTTCGCATATTTAAGCTGGAATTTTGGCATTTTTATGGGCATTTTTGCGGCTTTTTAGTTACTTTTTGGTTGTTTGCTGGTTTGAGAGAGCTTTTGAAAGTTCGCATAATTAATTAAGTGCGAGTAAAACCACAAAAGGACAAGAAAAGAAGGTAAAGGCGGGCTGAGTTCAAGTATAACCGAATATTTCATACTCTTGTAATTTTCCAAGATCAATTTCAGGCACATAAGGTTTATTAGTTATATGGTGTCACAAAGATATACTTCTTCTTCTTTATTGGTTCAGATACCGTTAAAGCGGTTATAGCCGGGTTTACAACAGCGCGCCAATCGTTCTTTCTTTTAACTGTTTTGCACCAATTGGAGTTTCCAATGAGCCAGGTCCTTCTCTTTAAAAACTGGTCTTTTCAACGGATTTTAAAGATCTTGAAAATCGATTTCCTAACACAGTTCCCTCGAGAAAAACGGTTTAAAGACGGCGCACTTAGCTTAGAGCCTCAAGGCCGTATCTTCATCCATTCGAAGATACACTGTTACTTAGTTTTATTAAGAGAATTCAACCATCTAGCGATATATGCGTTATAAACTCAACGGGTTTATGGGGATTACAGAAATTATTGGTCCGATTCAAATCTTTTTAACATTGGTATATTACTTAAAGAAAGGATTCTCTCGATTTCAATTTATTTTTAACAAACGGGCATGATATTTTCGATTAAAAATTCGTAATTGGAACTTTGATAACACCCATTCGGTGTTGGGGGCTTGAATGGCTTTGGACCGATTGGAATAGTTTTTGGTCATTTAAGTTCACTATTTCGGGAAAATTTTATTCCGATACGTTTAATGGAAAGAGAAAGAATCAGCAAAAATTTAAAATTGTGTTATGTGGAAAGTAGGTGTGTTTGTAGTCTGATTGGGTTCATTTTCATATTGTGAGATGATAATCTCAATATATTGTCGCCTTTCGAATTTGGTTAATATCGGTCGAGTAGGTTCTGAGATATGAGATATTCACCGAAATGTGGGCGGTGGCACGGCCATCGTCCATTTTTTACTAGATCGGTTTGTATGCTTAAGCGACTTTTCCCTGAGAATTCTACGGAAATTTTAAGTTGATCCGGAAATGGTTTCGGAGATATAAGCATATACACTGAGCGAAATAAGCGAAATAGCTATTTGGAACATTGAACAAATGGGTTTAATTGTATCATAAAATTATCAGTGAAAAGTATTTTTAATCTTTAAATAATTGAAGAAACACGAAAACGTTCGAATGCAAATTGTTTAAAAATTTAATTCAGTTTTTTTATTGCAGAAATTTTCATTTTTTCAAGACCATAGCAGAAAATATGTATGTAGGAATATGGATAAAAAAATCAGTGTTTAAGAAACATTATTTAATAGCTTCTATGCCTTCTATTATAATATATTCTAATATCATTAGATGCCGAGGCATCAAATTTACGAGTGATTTAAGGACATAAGGGCGATTTTTACCATTTTTTCTTAATTGCTTGTTTGAGCTGCAATAGAGCAATGGTGAAATTGGTCTCCACCTTTGTAAATTTGTTTGCTAAGAAAGAAGAGGTTCTCCATTGAATAAGAGTCTGGACTAACCGCTGGTCATTTCAGCACAGTAATATTTTTCGACGAAACTCTTTTGTACGCTTGGCCACTCACAGTGAAATTCTTCTGCAAAATTTTATAAAACAACATCCAATACTTCAACGTAATTCTTGTCACGGTACCAAAAAGCAGCCCAGATCATAAGATAACACCGTGGAAATTTCGCGAAAGGCGCTTTTGCCGCGTCTCCCGAATATCGCTACAATACTTCTGACAACCATCGGGTGAATTCAAATTGAATTTTTTTCATCGCTAACGATTATGGATTATCATTAATCATTCTAGAACTTATAATTATCAGCAAATTCGAGTCGGACCGTTTTACGCATGGCTAGCATTAGTTATTTTAATTTTGAATCTTCGCTCAAAATTTGCGGAGTTCCACTCATTGCAACATTAAGAGAAAGTTCACTTCGTATTTGGGTAGGGGTGATGTTTTTATTGACTATTTATTCGCTTATGTAAGAATTTTTTTACTTAATGGAATCGACCGTTTTCCACGAAGGCGTCTTTCAGAGTCGGTAATTAAAAATTTTAACCAACGGAGTAATGATAATAACACACTCAACACATCTGAAGAAAAATGCTGTGTTTTGACCCCTACGTCCCTTGACTAAATCACGTAAAATTCTACGTCTTAGGACATTTTTCTTTCATTTTAGCTGTAAGCAATCTAAAATTATCAAGAAATAGCCTTTAACATCACAGCCGCAAAATGATTGCAAGCTGGTGTCATTGATAAAAGTTTCAATTTTTAAGCCACTCTGAAATGTGAAATTTTTCAATAAATACGACGTTTAAGGAAACCGTCGTTTTGTCAGCAAAAAAAAATGTTAACTAGTTCTTCGATCATTATCTGTATTAATCTACTTTAATAATAAAAAACACTCGTTTGAGGGCGAGCTAAAGTGCGAAGTCAAAACATCCTTCCCCAGGTTGTGCGTTGGGTTTAGGACCCGCCACGTATAAAGTACTCCCAATGAAAAGAAGAAAACAGCCTCGGATGAGACACTTCCTTTTGATAAGGACTTTTGCAAACGCATCAAGGATTACGATTTAAGGGCATGCACCTGGAATGTCCGGTCCGGTGGATGAACGCCTAGCCACAATTCGCATCAAAGCGAAGTTCTTCAAGATATCGCTGATTTGCGTCCATGCCCCGACGAAAGAGAAGGACAATGTGACCAAAGATACCTTCTATGAACACTTTGAGCGCAACTATGAGAGCTGCCATCGCCAGCGTGATTAACGACTTTAACGCTGGGGTAGGCAAAGAAGGTATCCTTGGCACAACGGTCTGCAAATTCAGCCTCCATGATAAAACATCCCCAAATGGGTTGAGGCTGATCGACTTCCCCGAAATATGGTTATCTGTAGTACTAGATACCGAGCATCCTGGCTGTCTCCGGATCGAAAATCCACCAACCAGATCGATCTAGCTGTGACGCCTCCAGTGTTTTAGACGTGCGTACGCTACGAGGTCCTAGCGGTGTTTATATTATGGCATCCTTAACCCTTATAGTAAGGCTACTTCATTTTCTTAATTCTTATACTAAACTAACTTGCAGTGGTGACAGATTACGGACACCGGTGATTTAAAAAGACACGGTAGTGGATTTCAGCCAAAGCTAATACACAATACGGAAATATTGCTCAAAGCAAGAAATTTCATAAAACTATTTGAAACAATTTTCTTCTATGCTATGATTTAGCCAAATCTCTGAATTTCCAACGCTTTTACCTATTTTCTTAGAGAAGGAAAAAATACCTTACGCACTAACTAGCTAGCCAGGAAAAAGATATGCATGTAAGCATATCCTAAATATTTTATTGACTAACCTAAGCTGGAGGATGGAGTCATGTGTAGAAGTTCACGCAAGTGAGGAAAGTTCTCTCATCGCCATTCACTTGGGAGTGGCCAGAAACGATTCTTTTACATATGACTCAAGCAGCTCACGACTTCCGGTCTTTGACCAAGTATCCTCTGGGTAGCCTAAGAACATCCGCTCGAAGGCGAGCTAAAGTGAGAAGGCGAAACATCCCCATAGGGTTGTGCGCTGGGTTTGGGACCCGCCACGTAAAAAGCTCACCCCAATGAAAAACTACCAACAGCCTTGCTGTTGTTAACTGTGTCTACGCCAATTAAGAAGAAGAAGAGCATAAGCTATCTCATATATATTACTCCTCATTCGTTCAATTAACTTTATGATATCTAAGAAAATAAATTTCTCTTCCATTTTTGTGCACTAGTGTTACACCTAAGCATTAACTATTACAACAAACAATAATCAATTACTATCAAAACGAGCTGAGTTGCTGCTGGCATTTCTACGAAGTAAAGTAAACGGAGAAACCTTGAATCCTTGCAAGAACGCTATAACTAACATTCCCAAATTGACTTTTATTTTATTTACTCATAATTGGTATTTTATTAAATTACGCCTGAGAGCATTATTGCTAAAGTATGTGTCATATAGTATACACTTGCTCACAAATAAATTCGCATATTATTGCCCACTAATTTGCTAGCATCGTTTGTTTATTATATAGCCGCTATAACTACTACGATTCCGTGTAAGCAGCCATGTTATTTGCCCCGTTGTCTCTGCCTCAAATTAAAGTGAATTATCAGCTATAATTCCATACACCAGAGCGCAGTGATATAAAAGTTGAAGCAAGTATTGCTCGTAACCCGCTGAAAACAGTAGTGAAACTGCGTTTTATTGCAAGGCAAGTATGTAGAGATTGCTCGGCGGCTCAACTGCTTCAACTTGTAAAACTTAATTGCTTTACAGTTTCGCGAACAACTCACAGGTATAACATAGCTGTCCACAAGCTTTGCCTTAATGCTTGTAGAGTAGTCTAGTAGGACCTTCTTCCGCGGTGTCATAAAGTAGCATCACAACGCTGTCGGATTCATTCTCTAGCCGCTGTTGATGAGCGCATAAGCATAATTTGCGTGGAAGCATAAAGAATTTCGCCAAAAGGCGTTTACTGTCGCATTTGCGTGCCGTTTTCATATTTCTTATGAATGTATTCGTAAGTATGTATATATGCGTGTGTAAATATTTGACTTTTTCTGTGTTTTCCGTTTTCTTCCGCTTTGCTATTTTTGCTCTCGCGTCCTTTTACGGTGATCGCGTCTGCGGTAGAGGCAACAGGATATTTGCTTTGCTAAAAGCATTGAAGGTTGCGCTCGTATGCATTCACAGTTATGTGCTGCGGTGTGTTGGCAAGCAATTTGAAGTCACTATTTGTGATATCGGTACTTTGTGTACAAAGTATTATTGAATTTTTGTCATTTGATAGCAATATTATAATTGAAAGGTGTCTTTGATGAAGAAGTCATTATAACCCATATTTTATATAGCATCTTTCTGAGGGTTAAAAGTACAGTTTTCATGCAGTTATATCCGGATCGGAAGTTAATCTGCAAAGCCAATCTTACTAATGAATATACTGAACAGTCTGCGCAGTCATTTTGGAATATTTACAGCAGCTTGAATTTTGTGAAAAAATAAATAAAAAAACCGATAAAATTATGCTTTTTGATACAAAAAATACAGTTGAAGCAAAAATTCGGCTTTATGACAAGTCTGCGGACACTGCTCCAGGAGAATCAACCATCAAGGATTGGTACGCCAAGTTTAGACGTGGTGAAGTGACCACCGAAGACGGTGGACGCCCTAAAGAAGTGGTTATCGACGAAATAATCAAACAGATCCATAAAATAATTTTGGATGACCGTAAAGTAAAGTTGGTCAAGATAGCAACCACTCTAAAAATATCAGCTGAATGGATAGATCATATCATTCCCGAACATTTGGATATGAGAAAACTCTGACCAAAAACAAACGAGTTGTTAATTCGGAGAAGTGTTTGGAGATGTTCAAACGTAATAAATCCGAGTTTTTGCGTCGACATGTGACAATGGAAATAAACTTGGCTCCATCATTTCAATCGGAAGTTCAATCTACAGTCATTAGAGTGAAATGTACACGACGAACCCGTTCTAAAGCGTGAAAAATGCAACAGTCGGCTGTCAAAGGTATGACGTCTGCATTTTGTGGTGCATATGGAATAATTTTTATTGATTACCTTGAAAAAGAAGGATAATCAACAGCGACTATTACATAGAGCTATAGAAATCGGCAAGAAACGGCCATATTGGAAGAAAAAGAAAGTGATGTTTCACCAAGCCAATGCACCGTGCATCGTCTTATCGCGAGTTGGTCACCGGTAACTATTTCTTGTTCTCAGATGTCAAATTCAGATACGCTGGTATCAAATTCTCGTCGAATGAAGAGATCATCGCCGAAATTGATGTCTATTTGGAAGCAAAGAACAATTCGTACTACAAAAATGGTATCGATAAGTTGGAGGGTCGCTATAATCAGTGTATCATCTTTGAAGGGAACTATGTTCAAAGAAAGAAGAAACTTTTGCCAAAAAAATGTGTTTAACTATGGTAGGACGAGGACTTTTCAATTTCACAAATCGATAGGTTATATATATCATCTCAATGTTATCAGCTCCATACAATGATATAAAAGTTTGTTGATCTGACCAAAAAGCAAACTTTAAGCAGGCCAAGAACGACCGAAATTTTTGAAAAAAATTCATATTTTCTTGAACATCGCCATTTAATTATTTTTTGATTTTTTTCGACCGTAGGTCACATTTTATTAGAGAAGTTTTAGTTTCATATATTATTCATGGATAAGGCCGGAATTACTGCTTTAGCGGCCAGGTTTTTTAGCCCCGTCAGAGATCGCGTGTAACATTTTTTTCTTTTATTGTGTATTCTGAAATGTAAATCAGACTATATTCGGCCAATGTTAGATTTCAATAGTCATTTTAGAGGAGGAGATTACACTCTAAACATGAATGGGGAAGAAGTATAGTAGGGGAGGAGGATACTACCTCTATCTTTACCAATGCAAAAAGCAACTATATACACGAACAGCCAGGCGACATTGCTGGTCTTATCGACTAACTCCAGCATAGTCAACTATTGCAGGAAGACTTTCAACTCATTGGCAGGTCAACTCCACTTGGGCATTATTTGTATTTCCGGTCATAAAAAGATAGTCGGCATCAAAAAAGCAGATGAGTTGATAAAACTAGAACCCTTTCTAGACTCTAGGAATGATCAGAAGAGAGTTTTATATGTGAATACTTGTAGCTCAGACAGATTTAAATCAATAAAAATCTGCAAGATAGTAAAGCAGATATGGCCCAAGTATGACATGAATCGAACCAAGGAGTTTGAAAGAGGTCGAAGAATTGTATATACTCCGAGATACTACAATGGGGCAGTGGCCTTTTGCAGAACAAATGCTAAAATGAACCCCTTAGGTAAATAGAAATACACAAAGCACATTGCCAAAAGCTTGATGCAGTTTTGATATTTCCTTCTGTAATCTCTAAACAAACAGTTTTAACAATTTGAAAATGTTTAAGAAAATAAAAAGGAGAAATAATTCAAATTTACTTCAGTAAAATTTCAACTTATTGAACCAGAGGCTGGGCATATCTACTCATGTAAGACAATTTATTACATATTCATATATCTACATAAGTATGTCTAGAAAAGCCTCGAAAAACTATTCTAGCTCTCTGATTCCAAATATTTTACCGGCAGCTTTACCAGAGACTCCAACTTCTGAAGTTATGTTTGATATTTTCCAAAGTGAACAAGGTATAAGAATGTAGTGTTAGACTTTCACCATAGTTCAAAGAGTTGTGTTGAAAAAATGTCAACGGGGATGGACACTAACCTGTAAATATGAATACTGCGCAGACTATTCTACGATTAAAAATAAAAGTTTAGATCTTGAAATTTCTGTCCGTCGAAAAACTAGGTTCTCTACAAATGATACGAAAATAAGTATTTATATAATATATAACAAAATTATAACACTTTTTAAGAGAAGAGCTACACCATGTGTATTGAGTCTCTATTTCTAAAATTTCATTTTTTTTGTATTAAAAATTATAAGTTCAATTCCTTTTTTTACTCTTATTAAAACTTTTGAAGCAAACAAAATAACCAAATAGATTTTAATAAGCAAATAATCAAAAGATTCTCTTCAAGAAGTAGTTCCACTATGGGAAAGTGATTTTCTTGTATTATTAGGATAACCCTGACCGTGAATTTAATATCATAAATCACTCGCACTGCACACCCATTTGTGGCGTTTACTCCAAATCTTGACATTTCAACTGTCAAACAGACAATGGCCTGCAGATTTAACCAAAAACACATTGTTATTTTTATTGTTTGTCTCACTGGCTGTGGCACTTATTGTAATGCTAAGTTGACGTTTTACAATTCACTTGAAATGAATGTGTTTTCTTTTTATTTTACGAAGAAAGATAGCGTGTAAACGCAGAGAGAATTGTCAGAGTGTGTAAAGCGAATAGTAGGCAAGGATTATAGTAATACATCACGTGAGAGTGCCCGCCAAGCCAGCGTTGGCAACAAAAGGATCAACAGTGTTTATTGTTGTTGGGCGAGAAAGAGCAGTACTCCCAGCGAATACTTTAGGCGGAAGTAAACTTTCACCTTTTCACTTTTTCTTTCACTTAATCATGCCACCTTTTGTGTCTCCAAAGAAATTTCTCTTTGTGTTTGCTCTAATTTTAAGTTGACAGCTCGATAAAGAGCTCAAGCAAGCAGCTCCACTGTGGAACAAGCCGTGGTGGCTGTGAACAAGGGCGAGGGTAAGGCAAATGTCTTTATAATCGTTGTTTATTTGTTTTGACAGGTTCAGGCTGCGCTTGAGGACACAACAAAGGATATTAACAAAAAAAAAAAGAGGGCTTGTTGGTGTTAAAAAGAAACATCGTCTTTAAAAAAACAGAGTATTGCGTGAGAACTATTTTTTTTTATTGAATAAATAGAAATATTAAGAAAATATTTGTAATGTTTATTTAATAAAATAGATTTCTTTTCAAACTTTTGTAACAACTTCTTTTATTTTTAACAAAAGAAGTGTTGAAAACTGACTATAATACTACGAGGACGATCAGCAAAGAACTAAGAATAAGTAAAAAGGAACTCATCAGATACATATATATCCAACCAGATATTACTTTATTAAAACCTATTGCGTTTAACGGGCGCCTGGGTTTTCCGAACCCACCGTAAACCATAACAAATTTTCCTTTGCTGATGCTGCGTCTTACTTGGGAAAGAAGAGATCACACTAAAAGAGGATGGATGGCGCAGGAGCACAATGACCAACCTGAGATGCACCCGACCAGCGCAAAAGAGAGTGCAACACTAACAAACGGTTTACGGGAAAAATAGCTTATGGATTTTAACGGGACGGCATCTATTACTGGAGGCCAGGTGAACCTGCAGGCAAACCGGATTGGTGCAGTAATCTCATATAAAGTGTTTGCAGTCAGCCCACCAAAGCGTTGGTCCAAGTCCAAAAGGACGACGAGGAGGAAAGCCTGGCGGAAAAAAGGAATAAGGCAATTAAAGCAATAATCTTATATCGCATTACGTCTTCAGAAGCAAAACAACGGGCCGGGCTAACCGAGAAAAAGTTATACTAGTGACGCAGTCACAATGTGATGGGGAATACCGCGAAACGAAAAATAGCTGATGAGATTGTACTCAAAAGAGCCATTCGGACCGGCTAAACAGATTTGAGAACAAACGGAAGTCACCTGGAAATATTTTTGATACCATACTGATATGGAAACACAATGTCGAGGAGTGAGTGAAAATGCCCTATCTGCATGTAAGAAGAAGCTGGGGCCTATCACCTGATCTCATGCATTGTGGTTATACGGCGATAGTTAAGCCGATTTTGCTTGACGCTACTTTGGTTTGGCGGACCGCTGTTAGCAAAACCTACTCGATCGCCTCGTTTGCAGTAAAAAGCTGTGCAGCAAAATCAGCAGTAAGAGGGTGCGTTAGGTGAATTCTCTACAGAGATCTTCTCAGCTGAAAAATAGGCAATGGAATTGGATTCGTATTCGAGCTGGTCAGATGATGAGCTTGTACTGAGATATCCAACAGAAGCTTTTGAGTCAGGTAAGCGATGGAAATAGTCAAAGCCAAGGAAACAACATCAATGAGATCAATGTATTCAATTTAAGGAATAATCTTACATCGCATTACCTCCTTAGAAGCAGAAAGCTGTTCCAATCCACAAAGGAATTTTGGGAAACGAAATAGCTGATAAGATTACCAATAGTACCATCTGGACCAGTACCGTACGTAAGTCACTAAGAACGATATGGAATGATATTTTCGAAAGAGCTGACAGACGGATCAGAGCGAGTTTTAGGGACACGCAGAATCGGCAAGATTATGCGCAAGAGGTCCGAGGAAAAGCACGCAATCTTTTTACTCACACGGTCTCGAAAGGACTGCAGAACGGTTGTTAGTCTAATGACAGGTCACAACATACTGGCATCACATGCGGTCCAGACAGTTGACATTAGTAATAATGACACTTGCAGAAAGGAAAGGGTGTAGGCATAATACAGACGCTGAAACACTTCCTATGCTTCTGTCCAGCCTTATCTAGTCAAGGGGGCTAGATTAAGTCTCAAAATTAAATATCAAGTCGCTTTAAAAGTTCGCAAAAAGCTCTGACGTCCTTTATGACGAATAAATTTGTACAACCATCTGGCATTACATTACATATTACAACCATTGACCAGTATGTCTATGTAACTTAACCTATTTCTGCTTAATGTTATATATTAAAAAATATATCTAAAGTTCGTGTATTAGGAAAGTTGAGAAGAAGTGTATATGATTTCAGAAGTATTTTCAGAATTACTACAAATGAAATTTAAAAAAATCTCCAAAATGTTTAAAGAGCTCCGAGTTTTTTTTGTTTGCTTAGTGTCTTTTACATTTAGCGAAAGTATATCACATGTATTTATAAACATATAAAATACAACTTTTTTCGTGTGTACCTTACAAACACAACTACAATGCTAATTCCATCCTTTCATAAATCAATTGAAATTAGCGCAAATTATATGTTTTCGTTTGAGTTAAGCAGCCGCAGATTAAACTGTTGGATATTTAAATACACCAGATTGATGTGTGTGGCTTAGTCTGATTAGTCGCCGGCGCCACCGCCACCGCCGCCAACGACTCGCAGCCAATATTGGTGCCGTACTTGGCGGTGGATGAAAGTGTTTCAAAATCTTAAATTTAACACCTAAGGCGTGTATCCTTTGATTCCACCGCCAATTTACCGCAGACACTAGTTTATATACACACACATACAAGCGTTTAAGCACACACCAAAATAGGCGGTAATGTTGCCGCTGCTTAGTTGCTGCTTATTTGAATTTCAATAAGCCACCAGAGTAGTTGCGGCTAAGCCAAAGGATGATCCTGCGCTGGACAATGACCTTTCTGGTCTACAGTAAAATAGGCGCAGTTGCAGTTGGCTTTGGGCGCGTGTTAGAAACAAACGCTAATAGCTGGTAATTATGGGCGCAAAGCGTGTTGAGCACAAAGTGGGCGTGTTATCAATAAAGCATATGAATTATTTATGAAAATGTTGGAGAAATAGTAATTTTATGCTTTGTTTTCTAAATATTTTAAAGGATAATTGCTGGTGTAAGAAATTTCATTGAGAAGGTTAGAGTTGAAAAATATGTAAACATAAAGAGAGATATAAATTATTTTTTGGTTTTTTTTTCTTGCTTTTATAGGAACAGTTTAAACACCAAGTGAGTCGAAGTATTTCCGAGTTTGGTGTTTTGAGAGCAAAGTCAGCCTTTTTCTCCTTTCCTACTTCCAATTATTATGATATTGAATATCTTCAGAACTACATAGTATTGAAAAAGTGCATAACTTAAGTCTACTATGGAATTCAGTACCACAAAGTGATGTACTGTTAGAGAAATCTGCCATGCGACTGAATCCTCAATCTGAATCCGAAGTTAAGTTAGGTAGAATTCCGAAAGTTTATTTTGTCCACCTGCATTAAAACACCTCGTACAAACGATTTTGTACGTCATTCATTTTTGGTCGAATATCGCTCTTCAACTTCGGTTTCTTTGTTACTAAAATAAACCTAAAAATTCCTAACATAACCAGCAACCACTTTTTCTTAAAACATTTTCGTATCCTATTACATTTTGAAATGAAATGGTTCCTTTAGATGCCTTTACAGGAACTCTATTACTTTAGGGTTACCATGATCCTGAACAGTGCCTTCAGACATTAGGAACCAGTATCGGTTAGAAATCTTCTGGAGGTCTATGGTGATTGCAGTTTTCCCTTTCTAGAAATCCATATCGCTTTGTTTTTATTGCGAATAGACCATATTCCAGTCCCCGGCGAATTAATCATCACCAGTACCAGAACCGAACTAGAGTTTGGGCGTTTATTTTTTTGGGCGTCGGGCAGCAGCTCTTATTATTTATCCCTGATCTATTCCCAGTATCACCAAACAAATAGCAAATTTTTCCTGACTATCAATCCTCACCTCACCACGATTCGATCTCTACCATTTTCGCTGGACGTTGCGGCAAGAGCTCCACTTTTCATCACCAATGATTATCCGCTTCGGAAATTAGTCTATTTTGTTGCTATTCGCTCTTGAAGGTCGAACTCGACGATTTCTTTTATCAATACTTTCGACAATTGGTCTTTCGGAACGAATTTGACGAAAATAAAATCGCGCGTGATTAGCAGTTAAAACAGTAGGACCATAAATACTAATTTTCAGATGCTTGGCATACGTCTTTACCGAAGATGGAACTTTTTTCTTTGCTAGTGTTCAAATTTGACGCCAATATATTCAATATTCGGTCGACATAATCGTCCAGCAGAGTCGGTAATACGATATCCATAGAAAGGTTTCGCACCACGTTTACTCTAGTGGATAATGCGCATCCTCAGAGATGCAGTACAGTGTGCATCAAAGACGCTATGGCGGCTGTGTAGCAGAATATCGAAGAAGACCTGAGCGATTTCATCTGCCAGCGCTCGCAACAAGTGGAGTTTTGCCCATCCATTTTTTTACAAAATCCAACTCGTGCTACAAGCAAATGGCCGAGACGGCCACCGATACCATTGAATACCCATTTATTCTTTAACAAACAAAATTGTCGCATTTTAAGGTGTGAGAACTGCTCTTACATCCTCAAAAAGTCACTGCTTGGTGTGCTCTATTGGTGCCAAACTAGAAGAATGTTGATGTAGGAAACCAAAAAAATGGCGCTTATGCCATATAGCCAACGAAACCATCAATTTATTTAAGAAAACTTTTGATGAACGCATTATCTCGCGTCGTAGGCTTTAGTGTAGTCTCCGAAATAGTGCGATTGACGCCTTAGGAGAAAACATTGGACGCGATAATGCTGAAAAGCGGTTCCGATTGCTGCAAAAAATGGTCGAAAGTTGGGTCTCTCGGCAGGAGCGGTAACTTGCCCGAAATCACTTCTAAGACATGTTGGCAAACCCTTGCCTTTATAGTAAAGCTAAATTCTTGGCCATAACATTAAATTATGTGCATGTTTTTTGCACATTGAATACCACATATTTCTTTAGATAGTTTCATAACCAAGTTTTCAGCTTTCCGACAATAAGTACAAAACATGTAAATTTTGAAATAGATTATGTGGAAATTACGTTAAAGAAACGCCGCCCTTACTGGCCCTCACTCGACTCTTCATACATTCTTGTTACCAGATCTTGATTTGAAGCATTCTTTCCTAATATCCAAATCTCAACGTTACTCAGATACCACGCAACATAGTAAGTGAGACCGCATATTAATAATCTAAGAGGTTTACTTGAGTTCACCATCGTTTAGAATGAAATAGTACACTCAATGCGACGCAACTTCTGTTTGGTTGCTAAATTGCAATCCTTTGAAGTGCAGTTTGTGCAACAAAGTCTGGCATGAATTACAGACAAACTCCATAAATCGCATTGTTTAATGTCGCTCATTTGATACCGACCTCTACAGTACGAGTACAACTCAATAAACAATGCCTTGTAAGTAACACATTTCATTGTTTGTTGTTGTATGTGTGTGTGATTGGTATTTTTTCCACGACAATATGAGCCAATTAGTGCAGAAAATATGACAGATTTGCGATTTATACAGCGCACTCTCAAACTCGCGTACACACTCGCATTCACTCGCGCCGAAGTGCACTCGGCCAGTTGAGATGCGCGTGCTGCTCCTTCTGCTCGTTTGCCGGTTTGTTGGACACTGTCGGCACTTCTTGCAGTTGTCATATAAAATTGTGTGATAAATGAAGTTGAGTGCTTGAAATGATAACTTTATTTTGGGATGACGGCGCTAGCCACAGATGGACTTATAGTACTTAACTTACTTAAAGGCAAGTGAATGTTGATAAATTTGACAGTACAAAAGCAAACAAATCGGATGTGAGCCAGTAGATGAGGTAGGTATTTATGTGTGTATGTGTCAGATCTATAGTATTTAGAGGTGTCGGATCTCCTTTTTATACAACTCGTGGGCTTCCTAATGGTATTTCATTCTAAACACTTCTCCATGAACTTTCCAAAGTCCAAAGTCACACAAACTCTTCCTTGAAGTTCTTCTAGAAAGGTGTCTATTCTCTAATTGCCTCGAAATTCTTCTGGAAAGTAAATGTATCTTATTCAAAAAGTCTTCCTTAAAGAACCCTTAACTCATATCTCTTAGATTAGATTCAGATCTACAGTATTTTGAGGAATCAGATCTCATCTTTTATATGATTCCTGGACTTCCTAATGGCATTTCATTCTGAACAGTTCTATATGAACATTTTAAAGCCTCTTCTTCTCAGACTCTCTTCGTCTTCTAAGTTGAAAGTCGTCTATTCTTCTTCTTTCTTCGAAATTCTTCTATAAAGTCGTGTATTATTCAAGGTAAGTTAACAAGTTTTTCTAGAGAACCCTCAACTTAGTTTTCTTAGATTAGATTGAGATCTATAGTAATATTTTGAGGAATTAGACTTCATTTTTTATATGATACCCGGACGTCTTAATGATAGCCCTTCTTAAACGTCGTCTCGACAAACTCTTCTTCAAAGTTCAACTATAAAGTCGTCCATTTCTCTACTTTCCTCCGCATATTAATAAATCCTACCTGGAGAAACTTAAACTCATCTCTCTTAGATTGGTTTATTATTTCATTGGAACCTCATTTTCGTTTACTAATATAAAAATACTCATTGTGAATCCCTAACTCTGCAAGTAGTCGAGATTTGTAATATCATAAGCCGCAAATCATGTAACGGTAATATGATTCCAGTATAACTACGTGTTCAACTAGCAAAATATTTGTGTTCTTTAAAAGCATACCTAAAAGATAATAAATTCATTTGAAGCATTAGTTTGCAAAGGGAAAAATACGTGACTTTCGATATTATTTTTAACAAATTTGCAGTAGCTAAAATAAACAAATACAGATAATGAGGCGCTTGTGCTAATCCGATAATTTGGTGGGCGGACTACAGCGAAACAATTGTGTGTGCTTCTGCAGAATCTTCTGCACTAATTGTTGGCGCCAGCAGTCAAGAGTATTACCGTTTTCAAAACATGGTACTTAAACCAGTCTGTCTAGCTTGTCCCGCTCTTTTGAAGATCTGAGCGTTTTCTGCGAAATATCTCAAGTAGATGTTTAGAATCAATTCGAAATCATTTGTAATACTAGAAGTAATCATCATAAACTAACCAACTTTGCGGTACAAAGAAGAAACGTATGTGTTAAGTTCTGTATATTATTTGTCAAGCATTGTTCAATTGGAAGCAGTAAGAAGGTTTACAGTTTTAGCTGGGTAAAGATAAAGCAAACAGAAATTCTGAAATTCAAACCCATAAAACTTAACAAATCAAGCCAATGCAAAGAGTTCAGCGGCCGTGCACGGCGGAAGCCTTAAGAACCACTCCAACGGCGGCTCTTGAACTAGTGCTAGCTCTGCCACCTATAGACCCCTTCGGTGAAAACTGCGTTTCAAAATCGGTGCACTGGGTACTGGATGCCGGTTTAGCAAGAACCGACTATCTGATTTCACTTTATACAGAAGAATCGAAAATTAAGGACGGAGTTAGTTTGATACTGTTAAGAGTTAGGCATGAGGCAGCCTTTTAAACTTGTCATGCTAAAAAGGGTTACGTGGGATAAAGTATCTGTAGTAAGGCAACAGAATCGTTTGAAATTCTTGTTAAGGACGGGTATCCTAAGAGATGACTACACGTCATGGACTACGTAACGGCACTATATCGAGACCTGGTCATTCCACCATTGACCAAATATCCACACAGCGCAAGTCCTGGAAAAGACTCGAGAATATGAAGTCAACACTTCTCATCTTTTCGTCAATTACAAAATATCTTTCGATAGCCGGGTAAGGAATCGCATGTTTGTATGTCGAACTGTCTAAACTTTGCAATGCGTCTTTCCAGAATGTTTTGAGGAACTCTCACAGCAACATTAAGGTTGGAACGGACCACTCCGAACCTTCTGTTACCAGGCGCGGTTTAAGAGAAGCCGATCCCTTATCTTGTGACTTCTTCAACTTTATTATTTTACTTAGGCAAGTGTTCATCAGACAGACTGGCATGATATTATGTTGAGCTACTTGCCTTGGTTGATAGCAAAGAAATAGCTGATCGTATAAAAGAAGATATTTCCGAAGCTTTTGAGGCTCTCGAGATTGGATATGGCGGCTAATGAGGGCAAAATGAATTAAATCCTAACAACTGTAATGGAAGAAGAAGAATGCGCCAGAAGCTGGAAAATATATTTCCGAGTGAATTTCGTGATGCTAGGCACCACCATCAACATATTGATGTCAACCCAAAGCTCCGCTGAAGGATAAGAATTACGAATCGCTGCTGCTATGAGCTCAATATGCAATCAGGATGTACAACTCTCTCTCTCGACGAACAAAAATAAAATGTTGCTCATATCACCTCAGCGACTTTACATATATCGCAATTCGAGAAAAAGTCCTTCGCAAAATTTTTGGTCTTTTATAATGGCGATGACTATCGTATGCGGACAAAGTACTAGCCGACTGAGCTATACGACGACACTGACTGAGCATGGCTAATGCCGTGCTATAGCTCATAAGCGGCTTCAATGAATTGGTCATGTTAAGAGGGTGGATGATGGCGCTCTAGCAACGAAGGTATTGGATGCAAGAATCGGTAATGAAAGTGGAATAACCAACTAGAAAAGCAGAGACAAAACTTAGAGCACCAGGCTGGAAAACCAGCAAGAGGCGCCTGAAATGCAATTACTCGTGTATATACAGATACAAAATTAAAAACCAGAATCGCCTTCTGATTACTGGACCACTGCAGTGTCTTCCATGCCAAGATCACAGCAATTAAAGAAAGCCTACTTGAGCGTGCGAATTTATATGCCTCTCGCTATTTATAGTGGTTATAGGTGAGTCAGGATGGGATCAATACCCAACTTGCTCGACAACTAAGCAGTTGTGGCATAAATGGAACATGTACCGCGCATGCCGACTATTAATGACATCAGAACTCTAGTAGGATTGCTAACACCGTATGGTACAATTTTACAATAATGACTACTGTACAAGCTGTCAACAGTTCGAAGTTGAAGAATATAAGACTCTTTATAGGAAAATAATCGCAACTATTGGCGAGGGTTTCTTGACGATGTGTCGGAGGTTGCACAAAGAAAACTTTTCGGCGATTCGGCGCCGCTCTCAGCAACTCGGACTGGCGTATGGAATGCTTTGGCGCATTTTACATCGGTATCTTAAAAGGAAAGTGTATAAAATAGAGCTTGTGCAAAAACGGAACCCGCTCGACCTTCTCAAGTGACATTACTTCGCTCTATGGGCTCTTCAAAAGATTCGACGTTTTTGAGCTAAATTTTATTCAGCGATGAGGCCCATTTCCAGCTCAATGGGTATGTAAACAAGAATAATTACCACAGTTTATCCAGAAAAATAACGGTTTGGTATGCTTAGTGGGCCGGTTGAATCGTTGATCCATATTTCTTCGATAATTATGCCGGTGAGAACGTAACCGTCAAGTCAATGGCGTCCGTTATCGCACCAAGGTAACCGACTATTTGATACCTGAAATTGAAGCTCGTAATCTCAGCGACATTTGGTTTCAACAAGACGGCGTCACTTTCCACACATCGCATGAATCAATGGATTTATTGAGATAACACTTCGGTGAGCAGATAATTTCACGTTTTGGGCCGGTAGATTGGCAACCAAAATTGTTTGCCGTGGCCAACATTTGAAAGAGATAATCTTAAAAAAATAAATGCCAAATTATTTTCTTTCGAATAATAAAAAAGATTCCTAATTATATTTCAAGTTTCTGGGTTTTTTCGTTAAAAAAGTAAGGAACCTATAAATGACTCACTCTTAATAACAACATCCGTGCATTTTGACCAAATATTTCACATTTTAATTGTTTTCATTTATAAATTTTAATTAATGTCTTTAATTCCGTGCGTGTCTCTCACACTTATCGGACCAGGTGTAGTCTCTTCACTGTTAAATTTGTGGATACTTTTTCTTTATGATAGCATAATGATGCGTATGTATTTGGACAAATATACAAGAACAAGAGCTGCACTTCGGCGTCAAATATATGAAATGGATTTTTGTGAATGAACGGCAAGGCAAATGCGGCTGCGCTTTGCATTTTACACGCATCAAGTGATTTGGCACACGTTTGCCAAATCAAAAATAAACGAGCACAAGAGCAACAATAATGGAGGGAATTGTGCGCAGGCGGAGCGCTTCACCTCAAAGACACCTCAGCCGAGGCGGCTATTGGAAAAGCCGCAATTGAAATGCGACGGCACGTAGCCGATGTCTGAGATGTTACTTGATGGATTATGTGGATTTTGCGCATAAAACCAAATTAATTTTTCATTTTTGCTCTCGCTGCTTGTTGCTGCTGTTGTGTTTGCGTTTTGGGGCAGCAATCAAAACGTCAGGCGGCAGTATGTCTTATTTGAAGTATAAGAATATGATTGCGAATATTTTTCGTTTTTGGATTTTGATATTTTGCATGAATAAACAACGGCGTATGCAAACGCGCAAGCCTGACCGCCGCCAACTCCACCAGCCGTGATGCGTCTTAGCGCTCGCTGCGGATACCAGACACGCACTGCGGTTTTGTTCACTGGCTACTCCTGTCTACGCGATTCTTTTCGCATTATTTGCATCGGAAATGCACGAGGCCAACACCGCTGCCACTTCTGCTTGCACACGTACGCCCGACCGAGCCATGGGCTAAAATGGGCGGCGTATCGAGCCGCACTGATCGATTGCTGTTGAGGTATATGCGTGCAAAAACAACGCAAAACGCACGAAATAATTACAAGAACAAGTGCTGTGGAGCGGCGCGTTCTTGACTTTAGCTGCGGTACCTTATGGCGGCCGCTTCAATAAATCATGAACTGTAATTACCCTTTGGCATATAACAGGCCTCGCAAGTGCTGCGTTCATAGGCTGGATGTTGTTGGTCGAGGGGAGTGAAAGGTGGCATTGCCAGAATTATCTACGCATAAAATTCTTAACCTCTGTGCCCGCATATAAATATAAGTGTATGGGTGTTGATAAAATATTTTTAAACGATTTTAGTAAAAGAGTTGTGAAGTTCTTAAAGAGGCTAACCAGAGTGAACCGAATTATTTACTGAAAATGCACAGTGGGTAATTTTAGCAATATTATTGAGCAAAAATTGCAATTTTCAGTAGAAAACCCTCGAGACATATTTCCTGATATTAATTTGGAGATAAAACATAAATTCGGTCTGTGTATATGTTTGTCTGTCCGTTCGTGCAAGCTTGTGTTCAAATTAAGATATCTTGATGGAACTTTGTACACATATTCCTTGGCGTCATAAGAAGTTTACTATTGTCATTGGACCCCTGCCACGCCCATTAATCGAAAACTTATGATTTGTCATAACTATGACGCAAATGAAGACATAAAACTGTAATTTGGCACAACGAATCCCTTTAACTAGAGGCACTTAACAAGTGGTCGGAAAATTTTTGAAAAGTGGACGTGCCCTCCCCACCTGATAAATTTTTTCAACCCTTCTTTCGATAGTATGAAATAGGTGAAATCCGTTAATAACCTTTCCAACTGCCCATATAACGGTTCTGTTAAAGGTACGTAATAAAATAACTATTTCTGCCTGAGACCGATTTCAAAAAACTCAATTTTACATTAATAGTATCGGGAGACCGTCGAAAACTATTCAAAGGGGAACCACCTAGTGAATGTTTTATCGAATAAAATGAAGTCGGTCAACCTGTTAGATAATATCTAAATTTTAAAAATTTTTTGCAAGTTTCAAGAGTTTGAAATATTCGGTTACAACCGCCCACATTTAGGTGATAACCTTATTTCTCGGGACCTATTCGACCGATTTCAAGAAAACTCGGAAGACATTATTATAGTACTGTTTGTAGTCTGAGCAAACTATTCAAGCCCTCAGATATCGAATACGTGAACCACATTTTCTATAGCGAACTTTTTACCGAACATGTCGGTCAACCTGTTAGATAATATCAAAAATTTTAAAAGTATTTTTTCCGGTTTTAAGCCTTGCAAGTTTCATTGAAAGAGTTTGAAATATTCGGTTACAACCTAAAATTTTTCAATTTTTAACTTCCTTACTTGTTAAAGTTCGGTTTTATACAGCTCAATATTATAGCTTCAAACAGACTTAAACTTTAAGTGGCCATGGGTACCAAGTGTGCAATCTCTTCGGAACGTTTTCGGGAATATTTTTGCGATTGCGACAAATTTTGGAATGACTATCGGTTTGACTGGTAATATAACTTAAACCTTCAAGATTTCTTACCAAGCCTCTGAAAATACTCAAGTAACTTTTTGCACGGATGAAGAGACAGACAAAGATATTTTTAAAGTCTACTTTGAATAATATTTTCATGGTGACTAGTTTTAGGACTTACAAAAGTTTATGTTCAAAACTATAATACAGATTAGTTGCTGGTGAGTATAACGAGATTTCTTCAGCCTTGAAAATTGCTATACTTTTTCAGATGAAGAGATCAGGAAAGATATTTTAAAGTCTATTGAAATATATTTTCATGGTGACTCCCATTTGGAAGAATACTGTTCAAGCTTTACAGATTAGGATTTCTTTTTATTTCTTTAAATCAGTAAAATCTGATCTAGAATAGCTCATGAGAAGCTAATGAGAAGTTAAGAGTTTTCAAAGCATTTGCTATTACTGTTATCTCAGAGCTTGTAAATATGGTTTAACATTGGCTTCGCAGCTTTATTATCAAAGATCTAGATCCGCAGGGAAAAACCAAGACAAATAAGAAGTTGAATCATTTTTTCCGGAACTAATATTGAAACAGTTTATTTTTTGTGACGAAAAGCAACCTAAAGAAATTCATGGGCTGCTATTTCATCCAGAAAAAACAACGGTTTGGTGTGGCTTGTCGGCTGGTGGAATCATCGGTCCATATTTCTTCAAAAATGATGCTGGTGAGAACATAACCGTTAATGGCGATCGTTATCGCGCGATGATAACCGACTATTTGATGCCTGAAATTTAAGCTTGTGATCTCGGCGACATTTGGTTTCAACAATAGGGCGCTACTTTCCTCACATTGCATTAATCAATGGACTTATTGAGAAAATACTTTGGTGAGCACATAATTTCACGTTTTGGGCCAATCGACTGACCACCAAGATCGTGTGATATCTCACCGTTAGACTTTTTGCTGTGGGGATAAGTAATGTCTAAAGTCTATACGGGCAATCCCGATTCGATTCAGGTCTCGGTGCAAAACATCAGACGTGTCATATGCCAGTTACCCAGTTATCAGTGGAAATGTTCGAACGAGTCATCGAAAGTTGGATTCAACAGATGGACCATCTGAGACGTAGCCGCGGCCAACATTTGAAAGAGATAATATTCAAAAAATAAATGCCAAAGAATGTTCTTTCGAATGGTAATAAACATTAAATTTGAAGTTTTTGTGTTTTTTCTATAAAAAAAAGTGGATAGTCTCGAAATGAATCACGCTTTATATGTAACGGTAGTCTCTGGTCACCTATTCCTTTATCATTTATGCATTTGTATCCTTTCAGAAATTTCATATAAATATCTGATTATATAAGCGTGCATAAAAAATAATGATACAAATTTTTTACATTTCGAAAACAATTTACTACCACCTGAGTCTATTTTTCACCACTGTCCATCGAGTTTGCTTCCATATTTTGGCGCTTATCGCTTTAAAACGCACAGAGCTGCTACTACGTGTGATTTATGGTGGGTCAGCAGCAAATAAGGCACCAAGTGGATGCTTTGCACGCGCAACAAACAGCAACAACAATAGTTTGCATGCGCTGCACTTAAGCAGGCGATTGAGCGATCTGAATCTTCAATAAACAGCGCTTGAGCAGCGATATTTTGCATAAATTACATATTTGTATTTCATGCGCTGCAGTGTAACGCCCGCGCTTGCAAGGAGCAAAGTGTAAAAATAAAAATACCGACAAAAATAATAACAAAACTTGGCAGAATTTTGCTAAAGAGCCAAGTGAAAGAGGCAAAGTGCAGTAAAGGTGTTGTTGCGGTAGCGTAAAGTGCAACAAATTGCAAACAAAAAGCGTGTAAAATCAATATACACACACATGCACATACACATATGTATGTATATACGCAAGTAAACAAGTGTTTTTGAATGTTTGAAAGGCAGAATATGTAAGCGGCTGCTGCATGGCTAAAGAGTGAGTCCGCTCTCTTCAAGCGGCAAATAAAAATTTCGATTTATTTTTCGGAAAGTACTACATTTTCGTTGTTGTTGTGAATTATTATATTTATATATACCATATACATACATATATGTATTTATACATGCTATATATATGTAAATATGTTTACTGCACATTCGTTTTCGTAGCCAAGCCGACTGCAATTTTAAGTGGCCAGTAGCATTAGCAGCCACTGTCCTGTGGATCCTCGTGCCGTTTGCACAATTCGAAGGATTATTTACATATTACGCACACATAAGCAGATATACATGTATATACAACGCTACTTCACACATTTTTCCAACATCCAAATCGATTTGTGTTGCTCTTCGTGCGTGTTCATCAAGCCACAATGACTAAACAGTTTTTATTGTCCTTTGATTGGTTTGTGTGCGCATCGGTGCATCCATATAAATATATATTTGAATATAATATATAAATAAAGACAAATGTATGTAGTTACAAGCACATTCATTGTTCTGTATCATGTTTTCAATTGTTTCGTTTTTAGCGTTAAATTGCAGCCACTCAATATTTTGAAAGGATTTTATATTTGTCCTGTCCGAAATCTATGTTTCAATTGCATGAAAACCCCTTTGTGGCATGTTTGTTTGCCTAATGCAACATTGCATTGACGCTTTGTCAATTTTATTTACCTAATAATGCTGCATAACATTCAAAGGATAATAGCTAGACACACAAACACAAACAAGCACACACACAATAATATTCAAAATGCAGAAATATCCACTTTATCCACTTCATTTTGCTTCTTTATTTGTTTTTCGAGCGTTTTGAGTGTATCAGCGCTTGTTGTTGTTGGTACGATGTGGCGGCACTGTTGGCAAAGGATATTAAGCGGATTTCAATTCCAGGAATCCAGTGTTGAACGCTATCCTTTTTGTTAATAGAAAATAAACAGTGTATCATGATTTCTTTATTATTGGTATGCTGTCACAATTTGATGGCCAATACAGGTGCTGATATAAGGTACAAACATAATACAAACATTTCTAGAAAAAAAAATCGATTTTCACTAAAATGAAGTTCAGCATAGTTAGACTGAACAGGTTTAAAGCAAATGTGCACCGATTTTACAGTTTTTTTTGCATTTCGAAAGTACTTTTATCATAGGACTGTAATAGAGGACCCTGATTCCTATTTGTGAAAAATGCGCTGAGTCGGTTGAAAGAATATACTTATGTATCTCCGGCAAAACCATTCGCCATAGAGAGAAATAGAAGTAATATTCAATTATTTTCAGGTCCGAACTATAAGGATGATGCACAAAAACCTCCCAAGCATGCTCTCGCAGTTTCTCGTCAGTCACTATCGATGTGTGTGACCTAGCCTAGATGCTTGATAGCATTCAATTGCTTGCCGCTAAGACAAAGCTACTTCTGGGCAATTGCTTACTTTGGATGGTGCTATTGCTTACAACACAGTTTCGATTTAAGAATTAAGCTGGCAGATGAAAAGCGCATGAAACATGACTCCCTGCCAATATAACCAAATTCATAGAAAAACCTTCCTGACAGTCAATTCCATCATGGCAACCGTTTAGGTCGGCTCAACGCAATTTGAGTATGACCGTTTTCGCTTGGCGTTGTTGTAAGGAATCCACTTCTCAGCACCACTTAAAAATGTATCCACTTTTCACAAATGTAAATGTGATCCATGAGTTTTTTTGCAGAAACTCGCTTGGCCTTGAGTTTTTTCTTTGTACCCAGCCTTATTTAAATTATTTCAAAAACGATTTATTTTTTTAGCTCTTGGACAACCGAAGCAGTGCTTACATGATGGTCGATCTCGACGATTTCTATTATTTCACCGATCACTACAACAACTGGAACTCAGAGCTGGTAAAGTTTTGACACCAAACGTCGAAGTTCCTAGAAAATGTATGTACAAATAATCAGACATGTCCTGAAATTTTGCAAACAACTTTTTCTCCCCAAGAAACTGCGTATTTGTCGGAAACGTCGACACGAGTATCAGATCATTACAGCTTATAACAGTCATAAAAACCTAACAATCGGAATAAAGCGCTGGTACAAAAATTCTTTCATTTAACGAGATATCTTCATGAAATTTTACATAAACTATTGCCTAAGATAACTCCTGAAAGAACCGTGTAGATCAGTCTACTATAGTATACAGCTGTCATGCAAACCGATCGATCAACAACAAGTTTTGTGTGAAACAGTTTATTATTAAACAAGGTTTCTTCACAAAACAGACAATTGCCCAAGACGTTGCAATCTTGGAAAATATGGTTCAGTTCGGACTTCTTTAGCATATAGTTGACATGCAAACTGATCGATAAAATCCGGACAAAGATCTTTTCATATCCATTTACGCTCTAAAACATGCACCTGTGAAGGGTATTTTAGCTTCGGTACAGACGAAGTAGCTACGTACTAAAGCCAGTTTAAATTAAAACACTAGAAGAGAGATATGTAAAGGCAAAACAAAAAGGTTGCTCCGAAGTTTTCGCTTTAAAAACAAAGATAAAAAATGAAAGAAAGTTTATGTTTAACCTTTCGTGTGAAGCTCCATGCCATTTTAGATATAATTAAAATTAATGCATTTGACAAGACTAGATAATTTCGTCTAGCTGGGAACCAGTATTAACTCCAACAAAAACATCAGTACCCGAATCCAATGCAGAATAACTCTTGCTAACAGGTTCTTTTTCGGACTGAATAGGCCATTGAGAAGTAAAGAAAGGTTCTGTGGAAGATTTTTGGGCCTTCGTGCAGTGACAGTCGATGGCACGATTGACATAGTTCAGTGAATTAAGAGACAAGGGCTACGCTGGCCAGATTATGTCGTCCGAATGTATGAAAACACTCCAGCTCTGAGAGTTTCGTCGCAGTACATGCCGGGAGAAGCAGAGGAAGAGGAAAAAAACCAGGTGGAAAAGGATCTGGCTACACTTGGTATATCCAAAAGGAAAACGACTGGCGCTGCTGTAAACACGGCTATAATCGCGCAAGCGGTGTATATGCCAATAAAGAAGAAGAAGAACCAGACCAAAAATTAACATACATATGTAATTAATTTGTTTCTTCTTCTTCATTTAAGATTGTCCGACATAATTTTAAACGATTCTGAAAATTTCGGCATAATTGGTTAGCTTCGTAAAAAATAATTATAAGCAATTATAATTAAAATGAGAAAAATATACGCTTTGACGATTAGATTTCATATGTATCCGTATTCTCAAGCTGTTATATAGTAATTTGTAATTCACTATCTTAAAAAAAACTGAATCATTTTATTTTACGCTTTTCTACTTTTCAGCAGTTTTTCTATAAAATCCTGTTTTTGGGTATATTATCTTCATATGGCAACTCGATTATATGCTACATATTAAACTTATGAATGAGGGTCTTTGCTAACCATGCGCACATAAATTTTCTCCTGGTTTACAGATGAGTACCGTAACTTTACAATATATGCAGCCACGCGTTTAGTGTCCATGAAACTCCCTAACTGAAAGTAAATTTACTAGCCAATTACCACAATATACATATAATATACAATATTAAATATATGAACATGTGCACGCGGTATAGCGGAAATTATAGTGAAGTAGGAAGATGAGAACACGAGTAGAACCGTTAAATCGTAGCCTTAAGCAAATACTAAATACATAAAATGAAAGGTTTATCGTGGTTATATGAAAACCAAAACAACAAAAAATCGAAGAGGAAATGCAGTTAATGCATGATTTATAGTATAGTGCTAGCCACAGGATGTAACGGTGATTTTTGCCTAGTCTAGGTAAATATGTACATAAATTGTGGTTCTGTTGCGCTTTTATTTTACTTTAGTTCATACATATCTTATTATATGTATGTTTTGTATGGAACTTAGTTTGTTTATATCTTATTCTCATTTCCTTATAACCGTCTGACTTTTTAAATGATAAGAAAATAATCAAAAGATGGGTGACTTCCCAAGATGAAGAAACAGATTAAAGGGAGTTTAAATAAAAAAAACACCTTGAACCTTGGCGAATAACATTTGCAATATCGGGAATTTCAAAACTTCAAATTTATTGCTTTTATATATAAGGAATACGCTCTTAGAACGTCTCTATGGAATCTATTCTGATTAGTATCCAGTCAATAGGTGATGTTTCTGGATCAGAAGCCTTTTTCCCAAGGTGAAGTGCTACCTCCGGATCTAAGGACATTACTGCTAAAGAACTCAGACGGCAAAGACTCTAAGATAGTGGCATATGCGGACGATATTGCCATGTTATTAACAATCGGGTGTCTACAGACCATTAGCAATATTATGACCACAACTCTCAATACAGTACAGAAATGGGCATCGCAAGCCGGTCTGACATTGAACCCAGAGAAAACGGATCTGTTTTTGTTCACAAGAAAGTACAAAATTCTTCAGCGGAGGTTTCCTTTGATAAATGAGACGCGCCTCCCTCTCAAACACCGCACCAAGTACCTTTAGGTAGTCTTGGACAGCAAACTGCTGTGGAAGAAAGCGTGAGGAAAGCCAGCAATGCTTTATATGCGTGTAGGCAGATGCTAGGCACAACTTGGGGGCTCTCTCATGCACTGGTGCTACAAAGCTATTGTTAAACCAATTCTCCTTTACGGTGCAGTAGTATGGTGTATACGGAAATCAACCTGCCGAAAGCTAATGGAAAGGGTTCAGAGGCTCGTTGCGCTGTGCATAACGGGAGCTTTGAGAGCAACTCCAATGGAAGCTCTTGAAGTGGTACTAAACCTGCACAGAAAAACCGGCGGGATGATTACTGGTTGCAGATTTCACAATTTAACTTCTACTAGGAAATAATATGAATCTAGTAAATTTTTTTATGTCCGGGGCAATTACAAGTGTGACTTAAAGATCTCACTAAAAAAGGTTTTTTTCAAATCTGTTTTTGACTGAAATATTATCTCTAAACTTATTTACCTTTCATTCGTTTATCATATAGTATATTTTGGCTGTAGGGTACATACCTGTAACGAAAAGAGAGGAAAAATGTTATATTAATTAAATTTTTAAATACTTGTTATTATGTGTACCCATTTTAACATTATGGCATAATAATAATATATATTTTTTTAGCAAATTTTCTTTATTAATTGGATCTGCGTTTTGTTTTAAATGTAAAATCTTAAATCTATAATATTTGTTGAACAGACAAATATTTTTATCCTCTTGCTTCTCCATTATGGGAGCTTTATTCAAAGATTGAAAATGGGTGTGGTACCTCCCTTTTTCGATCAAAATTCAGGACCAACTCGACCGCTATCGACCAAATTTGGTATATAATGTTAGCCTGACGTTACTACGTTCCATTGCAAAAAAAATCGGATTACAACCACGCCTACTTCACTTATAACCCAATTTTAAATTAAATTTAAATCTTTCACTTTCAAGCACGTAAATACCAACAAATACATTGAGATAAAACTTTTCCGAAATGCTGCGCTTACAGTATGTCACTTTATGACCAAAAATTGTTAAAATGGAACCTAAACTATTCAAATTCCCAGATACCGAACGTGTGGATCAAAGTTCCTATTGTGAACTTGTTAGCGAAATATCGGTCAGTCTGTGAGATTTATTAAAAAAAAATTGTAGATAGCCCTTTTATAATCATATTATGGCGGTTTGTGAATAATTTTTTTTAGCACCTATATAATTAATAGAAAGATTTTCGATCTTCCAGTTTAATTTATACCGCTAATATCGGCAAATGTGTGAGTTAGTTTAATAAAGTTGAGGGTGTGTGCTTTTAGAATAACGATGCATTTTGTATAAATAATTGTTTGTTATATCGCTAATAAATACTGCCAAGTTTTTGTGCTTTTTCTCAGTTTGGGATGGAAATTTTATTATAAGACTTCTTTTGAATCATTTTGAACACAAAGTCTAAGGATTTGACCCATAACGGGATGGTCATGAGGTTTTTTTTATTAAAAAAAAAATCTTAAATTATATTAAAAGAATTATACCTAAAAACTTATGGAAATCTAACACATTTCTTTCAATAAGTACAATAAAATGTATAACTTTTGCAATTTGCACCGATTTTAATTTCCTTCACATGCATTATACATATATTTCTAGTACGTATGTACATAAATTCCTTTCCAATTCTACCTTTTCTTTCCTTTCATTTATTTTCTCTTTGCTTTCATTCCATTGTGAAGCCAGAAATAATCGATTAGCTAAACGGCCAACGAATCGAATAGCTTTCAAAATATTTACGAATTTGCAGAGTAGCAAAAATAATTTGCAACTATGAGGAGATGCAAATGAAATCAGTTGCACAGTTGCGTGTAAATGCGAAAGTCTTTTGTGAGCTAATTTTGTGGTTATTGCATGCGCAGCATGAAGAGAGAGGGGTCAATAGTGGGCACACTGCGGCGTAACGAAGCGGAAGGTCAATAGCAAACAAATGAGAATGTGTATGTAAAATGCATAAAGCAAATATGCACATCTGTTAAAACCTTCTGTGAACATCAGGTGAGAATTTTAGATTTTAGTCACTACATCATATTAATAGTATAATGATCGGAGTGTACTCTCAGGCGACATCAGACAATATAATAGTTATCTTTAGTATAAATGCACTTAGGCTTCGTATAACCCAATTATCCGAAATTCGGTCAAAATTACAACTACTGTTACAAAACCTCTGATTTAGGTTGTCTTCATCTTTCTGTAGTAACAAAATCCAACGTATGCGTTGGTTAGGCCATATCGTTCCATGAAGGATGATGCATCAGCGAAATGCTGCTTCGAATCAAGACCCTGAATAGGAGAATGGAGGCACCTGTTTGAACTGTGGTTGTACAATTGGCGAGGCGTCGCCAAGGATAGACGCAACTGGCGCAGTTTTGTATTCTCGCCCCAGACCGACTCACGTTTGTAGTGTCAAAGAAGAAGTCATAAATCTCTTTGCAAAAAAAATTACACATTTCCGCCATATGGTATCCTCAAAATGGTAGATCTCAATCTTCTGACAATTTTTATGATCCTCTGCCCTAAGATTTTATCGTTCTAAGAATAATCTCTACCTTTTAAGTTTTTTTTTATAGTCTTCTGTACTAAATTTTTCGCTTTCCAAAGAAATCACAGATCTCACTTTGATATAGCTTATGTCCTCAGTCTTAAGTTGTCCCTTTCCAAGAACATTGATGAAAGATCTCCAACCTATGACGTTTTCTGGGTCCTCAGTCTGAATCTTTTCTCTTGATAAGTCTCTTTCTTCAGTAGTTTAATCTTATTTGAATTTTATATAATGAACTCGGAGCAAATCCTTCATATAGCAAGGATTTCGCAGCATCAGATATGGAGATTACTCAAGCTTAACCAAGATTAAAAAGTTATCAGAATGACGAGACGAGTTGAAATTCGCGTGACTGTCTGCCAGACTGTCCAGTCTTGAAGAAACTTGGTGTACGCATTCCAAGGCTAAAAGAAAAGTACCTATGTATTCCTAGATGGGTGTTATCGGGCTACTGCCACGCCCACAAAATGCCATTCGCCGAAAACCTATAAAGTGCCACAACAAAGCACTTAAGAAATAAATCTCCAATTTGACATGGCGGAAAAATTTTAACAAGTGGGCATGGCCCTGCCCTCTAAAAAGTTTAATGCACATATCTCCTAAACCGTAATCGTAAATCCATTCACTCCCCATATAACTGTTCAAAACTACTAAAAGCGCAATGAATCAGGAACTAAATACATCAGCGATATACAATTTTTCCCACGAGATGGCATGACAAGACTTTTTGGAACCAAAATCGAAGATTCACGTAGCACCGCCCACTTTTAGGTGAAAACACATAGCTCGAGACCCGCCCTGCCGATTTAAACCAAATTAATTCTGATATTTTTATGTTACAGCGTGAGAATGGTCGAAATCGGCCTATAGCCACGCCTACTTTCGATATAACACAATTTCGAATTCCATCTGATTCGTTCCTTTCGAGTGAACAAATCAAGAAGCAATTAACTTTTCAAAAATAGTGCTTGTAGAGTATGACTTCTCATGGTCAAATATTTTTCAAATCCAACAAAAACTGTTCAAGCTGTATCTATAGTTGACTTTTGACCGAAAATGTTGGTCAATTTGTCAGATTTATAATTGAAATTCAGAGAAAATTCTTTCCTGACAGTAGTATGTCGGTGTGCTACAAATGGGTTGAATCGCTCGAAAATAAGGGTGACTTTGTACCGAATATGTTGGCCATAACTAAAAGGCCTTATGTACCTGAGGGTGCTTCCCTGACTTCAGTACTTGCAAGTTTGAAGAGTATGAAATGTTCGGTTACACCCGAACTTAGCTCTTCCTTACTTGTTGCTATTATGTTTAATTTTAGCAATCCACTCTTACCAAGGATCAGCCTCTAACATCACATTCAGAACATTACTGTAAATTAGTGTTATCATTGCTAATGTAAAGCTCAGTTCCCAAACCTTAGGAAATATCACTGATCTTTTCAGTTTAACAAGAGATATTTATCGATCAGATGATATCAAAATTACTTACATTAGCGGAAAAAGTGATTTAATCCAAGACGGTTTCTAAAGAGACAAGCAATATATAAAAAAAATGCACACTAAGTGACCGCTCTTGCCAAGGATGAACCAATATTGCGAACTCAAAGTATCAATAGCTCTGAAACTCTCCGATTTGCCATTTATTACGGCTTCTGCTACTTAAGGGCATAAGAATATCAAATTTCGAAACACAAAATTATTGTAAATTGCATATTTTTTCATGATCCATTTCAACGCTTCCTTTATTATAACCAAAAATTGCATTTGGACAAATTTGACGTCATTTTTCAGCGCATTGATTGCTATTTGTTTTGATAATTGAGTCGAACTGCAACAAAATATATAAATTAAAAGGTATATGTTGAAGAAAGAGCGAAGAGAAACGGCACGAGCGCATATAACAGTTACAAATCGCCGTGGCAAGCAACGAAAATATCAAATGGCTTGGCGAATAATCTAAAAAAAATTAATCCGCAATATAAGACCGAGTAGCAGAAGCCAAAAGGCCACCCAAATGTGCTGCAAGCAAATTAAGAACAGCGCTAAATGCGCTAAACGATTGGTGGCACATAAATTTGCAAGCGAGCGAAGGAGCGAGCGGTTTGTATGTGCTGCTTCAATTTTATTTTGTGTGTATGTATGAAGTATCAGGTAAGGAGTTGAATGAGTCTGTTTGTGTGTGTGCTAGCAATTGCAATATCTTCGTGAATGCTTTCAAATTCTTTGTGCTCAAAAAGCAAGGCAATAATGTCTTGAAATCTACACAAATTGAATAGCAAGACAAAAGACTTAAGCAACGAACCTGCTCAATTTTGGTCTCCACAGTGGAACAGAGATTATTGATTGTAATTAAAATTATTTTCAGTGTATATAATAGCGATTGCAAATAGATTTTTGTTTTTCACGCATACATGGACAGTCATTTATTGACACGCACACACACTCGAATAAAAACATTTGTAAGCATTATTCGCTTACTATACATAGTTGTTGGTATAAACCAAGAATAGTTAGACTGTTGATACAATTTTAATGACTTAATTTCGTATGCTGTACACTTGCAACATGTAGTCAGCCGGCCCAGCAGCGAGTCCGTCATGGTCAGTCAAGTAGTCAGTAATTACATTTACGCCCCAATTGTTGCCTTGGCTGGCTTTTATGGGCTTAGTGCTAGCATTGTCAGCGTCAAGTGCAGTTGGAGCCACCAAAAAAGGACTCGAATTGCATGAGCAACCATTTCAATCCTTTCTTAAGGCAGCAGCCATACACAACGCCTCTATTTTGACTACTGTATCTCTACTACTTTTACTGAAATGAGTTGCTAGCTCACCGCTTATGCTTAGTTACATACATATAAACACTCATAAACTCCTATTTACTTTAACAATTGCGTATATAAATTGCATTTTAAGTGTTTCTCGGCTGTAGTTTTAATGATCTCACTGCTTGAAAGTAAAATCGCCACATCCGCCCAGAGCCCAGCTACCAAAGTGGAGCGCGGTGGTGAATATAGTGCAGCCGCTGCTGGAGTTGCGCTGAAAGGCTTATTTCCTGACAACAAGTGCGCTGCTACTTGTAGTTGCCGCGCCGAGGCGGAGGGAGTAATTGAGTTAATTGATGCGATGATTTATGGCGTTTGTCCGTGACGCGGTGAAAATGTTGCGCAAACAAAGTGCTTACGAAATAGCTAGCATGCAGGGATGGCTCTCCGGAGTAAATGAGTGTAAAACCTAATTAAAACTTGTTAGAATTGTAACAATGAAGGTGTAGTATAATTTTTACTTAAGCTGGGGCACAATCAGCATAGGAGGGAAAAAGAAAAGTGAAAGATGTTACATTTTTTATTATTTTGGTTAGGTTAAAAAGCCTCGATCACAAAAAAAATAAAAAGGTTTATTCATATATTACTTATATATGTAAGACTAAATCTGAGAATATAACCGGTCACTTTTTATGTAGCTATGCTATAGAGATGCGATCTGAATAATATATTAAGATTTTCTAGCATTACTCTTATCAATAATCTATGCCAAATTTCGTCAAGATATCTTGTCAAATAAAAAAGTTCTTAAAATAAGAACTTGACATTGATAGTTCAGTTTCCATGACAGTTACATGCTACAACGTTCCGATTCCATCATTATGTACGGAGATTGTAGTCTTGTGTTAGGCAGTACTCTAATTTTGTCCTAGCAATGAACTACTCAGTAATAAAGTTTCGACAATCTTAAAGTATATATCTTAATATGGAAGAGGAGCAGAACTCAGAAGAAGAAGTTTTCAAAAACGAAAATAATAGTCAACAATGTGTCGAAATAGCAGACAGCAATGACTGGATATAAGGACATAGGTTTATCATTTGAAGTAAATCGTTTAATTTCTAGAATTGTTGTCGAAACATTTTTACCGCCTTGATTAGGGTATCTCCTAAGCATGCCTTTTCAACGCATCAACCGCCTCCTCATGTATCAAAAACCGTCTTTCGGTCCCAAGTCAGAATTATGCAGTGTATTAGTCTCCAAATCTATGTGTTTCGTGCTCAAACTGGCAGTTTATTCAGGCGATATATGAAAGCTTGCATTGCCGTGGTGAAGAGTGATTAGCCTTTGGCTCTTGGTCCTAATTTCTTGAAAGACGGGCGCATACGCGTAAGTCCAGATTTCATTCTCTGTCAAGTTATCATAGACGTTTTTTGAAGCACTGTTATCGTATTTTCTTAACACTTCTCTCGACCAATCGAGATTCGTCTTTTTTAAACGATTGACAAATTGTATCAGATCCAATCCCAATTGTTCAAACAATATTGAATAAATGCTTTTCCTACTAACGCCTATAGCTGTCTTAAGCTCACGAAAGGTCACATAACGTTCTGCAATACCAGTTTGCACACATTATCACTACTTTCCGGAACAACAATTGATTTTGGACGATCTTCTCGAAATTCGTACGGAGTGATCTACGACCTCGTTTGAATTCACAATATCATCGAAATCAATTTGTATTTGATGAAGCTTTATTGCCCAAAATTGAACTAAGTTCATCTATGCACTCTTGATGGTTTAATCCACGTTGAAAGTTGTAAAAAATTATGGTGCAAAAATGTACGCCAATAAATTCCATTTTTTGGTAGAGAGGAATACTTTAAGTTACTGTAAACAACCCAAATAACGCTCGTATGTCAAAACGTACTAAGTGTACATGCCATCTAAAATGTCAATCTTTACTATAAAATTGGGAGTTTTCAGATAGCAATACTAATGTTGCCAAATACCGAAATATAAGAGGCAACGGTCACATTCTGCCCACACTAACATATGGTGAGGTGGTATGGGGATGACATTATCGAAAAATGGCAGTACTAAAATTTTGGAACAAGTTCAACGAGCCCACTTTCTAGGAATTAACGGGCATGCGGTCAATACATACACAAGTGAAGAATGAGTCAATGCTTACGAGTCAGACTCGGCGTCGTTATGGGATTGGAAATATACTCGACCTTCAGTATGGGCTAAATTGGCAATACGACCGAGAAAAGAAGATGATTGAGGAATAATACTCAATCTTTTCATTCCACTGTGGAGAAAATTGGTTCTGTGATCGACAATTCCAACGGTAAAATTTACATATTCGATGACAGATAAAAGGGGGAAATAGGAATAGTAGCGTGGATTTTCCATGATCCATACACAGAAGGCAGCTTCAAACTAAATGACTAGTAGTCAGTCTTTCAGGCTTCAATTCTAGGCATAACAAAAGTTGCCAAGTAGGCTTCTGCTCTACCAGCAAAATCAATAAATTTTTTAGTGGATAAACTAAAGCTATCCGTAGCACCAGCACCTAGTTATACTCTGCTAGGCTATCCAAGCAGGCAATAACTAGACTCTCAGTAGGTAAATCGCTTTAAATTACCTACATATGTACCCAGTTATGTAGGAATAGAGGGAAATGAAAAAGCAGACGAGCTAACCCACTCGGTGGCAGGTGAGAACAAAATACCCATAAGCTGTACCGAGCCATTGAGCGGCTTCAAAGGTTATTTAAAGCAATGGGCAATAGTGAAGCACCTCAGATCTTGAAACACATTCCACACCGGGATAACACAAAGTTACTTCGGCGTAATGTTGATAGTAAATAGGCCGAAAATCTTTTATTTTTCAGCAAAATGGAACTTAGTAATATTTCAGGAGGTATCACCTACCTATAACATCTTATCTCCAAAAAATTGGAAAAGTAGATTCGGCGGAATTCCAGAGCATCCGCGGATGATGAAGAGACTTTTAAACATTATTTATGCAAATATCCTGCCTTCAGCTAGCCGGCTCCCAATACTCCAACCTAAAAAACATTCAGCAGCTAGAGAGAAAAAAATCTATTTGTTTTTCAAACCCTTTGATTTGGTGGTTGGTGGATAGTGGTTATTTTGTTTCCCAGCCAGGAACATAATGGATCTAAGGATGACCTAAATGCGGCCGTCTGCCGCCGAAACAAGCAAAGCAGTGCTTTATATTTTTCGAAATTTTAATGAATATCATCAATATGTAACTTCAATTTTGACATTTTGAACGTCCATTATCCGTTCTTATCAGAACAAATTTGAATATAGAAGCTACAATCACGGAGTGTACTTATAAGGGTTCTGGTAATAAAAATAAATTATAAAGTTAGGGATGTGAAAATTGAAAACTGCTAGCAAAGCATGAAAAAGTCCTTATAGTTACTTATTAGAACCAAAAATAAGCAAGTTTTCTATTCAATTTAGGAAATCCAAAAAGAACTTGCTTAGTTAAAAAACAAATCCTTTCTAAGTAACTTTGGATAGGGATATTTTCATATGTACCTTCCACTCTTCTGTTTAATAAAAAACTATAATCCTTTTGTAAATACCAACATACTTAAAAGATAAAATCAACAGCCGAGAGGAGGGTTCTTTAGCTGCGTCAATTGCGCGCTAAACCAAGCCTATCAATACTTCAAGGATTCAGCGCTCCATTTACAGAGCTTAGAACATGAAATGTGATACTTATCTACTCTCGAGTTTAAAAATCAATTCATGCCACTCACTCATAAGCCTTATTACCATCATATACCAGCATTAATTTGATATTAGCGGCGAGCAGACAAACACACGCTGGGCGCTTAAGCCAGCGAAGATCAACATCAAGCGTATACGAAGGCAAATAAAACAAAACGCCTAGGGAATCTCCAGGAATTGCAATGACCAAACAAAATATGAAATATTCTGTAGTAAGTATTAAAACGTTTGATATTAAGCCTTAATAATATCCTGCGATCAAAGAAGGTAAAAAAAATGCAACAACACAATATAAGAAGAAGGATAGAAGAAAACTAACAAAAAGTGTCGCGTCATTGTGCCCTCATAGATGAAGTCATAAATTTCTATGACTTTATCCTAGCAACAAATCAATGATAACTTCATCTTTCGCCTTTTTATGTGTTTATTTGAAATTTCAAATATTCCTCAGCCGTAAGTACTCTCCTTGTGGTTAAATCCTTTACGCTCTTTAAGGCCACTTCATTGCCGCAAGGGCAGAGGGGAGTTCGTGCAACACGCACGCGTTGTAAGAAGAATGTCGTGAGGATATGTATGCGTGTGTAGCTATATGCGCGTGTATAATTTTATGATCGTGCGTTATTAAGTGACACTTTAAAGAATATTAAATACAAATTAATTGCTGACACATAAATATTGTCTGTGATAAGCATCGGCGAATGCCGAAAGCAATTATAATTGAGATCGCAGCGATTGTATGGGTGTGGTCCGCGGTGGCGGCACAGCGTGTGAACTATGGATTTTTGATATACTTATATGATAAGTATCTCTGAGTCGAAAGCAAATATTTTTAAAAAATATATGGAAATATCTGGAAATTTATATTGCTCTAATATATTTTTGAAAATTTATTAAAAAATATAATTTAAAGTAACTCTTTTATTATTGAGAATTTGGCAAACTTACAATCCTTGAATAAATTGTTCAAGGCGGACTTTAAAAGCATGTGGTTGCCATACAAACTGACCGATCTAAAACAGGTTCTTATATGGAAAGCTCGGTGGAATATCTGAAAGTGTGAGCTGCCGTAAACGCGGGACAATCAACAAAGCAGTGTTGAGATATTTCCAACTCGTCTTCCTCCATATATCTTATGCAGCACGTAAGGCAATGGTCTCTTAGAAATCCCATAACTAAGGAGAAACTAGTCTTATTAAGGGCAATGAGCTCACTGCATCTTTTACGAACGATCTTGGCTGGTTTATTGCTAAAGACCAATGACTTAAAAAAAACCCACACGAAGTAGTCTAATGGTGTTAAATCACATGTTCTTGGAGGTCATGCAATGTCACATGTTCTTGAAGAATTCCAATCCCCAAAATATCAGCATTCATTATTGGACAATATTCGATCAAATAGAGCACTTCCAGCACGCAAAGAAGAAAATTCAGCAGCCGTAGCTGAGAGTGTACACGAAGATCGTGAAGAGTCGATTCAGCGCTGTTCGCAGCAGCTCGAACTGACGTATGGAATGACTTCGCGGATTTTAGGTAGAGATCTTAAATTGAAAGCATATAAAATATAGCTCGTTCAAAAACTGAAGCCGCTCGACCTTACCAAGCGACATTGCTTCGCTCTATGGGCTCTTGAAAAGTTCTAAGAAAATCCGACGTTTTCGAGCCAAATTTTGTTCAGCGATGAGGCTCAATGGGTATGTAATCAGACGGAAACAACGGTTTGGTGTGGTTTGTGGCCGGTAGAATCATTGGTTCAAATTTCTTCAAAACTTCTTGAATGGCGACCGTTATCGCGCCATGACTATTTGATGCCTGAAATTGAAACTTGTGATCTCCGCTATATTTGGTTTCAAGAAGACAGAGTCACTTACCACACATTGCATCAAGCACCAGATTTATTGAGAGGACACTTCGGTGAGCAGATAATTTAAGTTTTGGGCCGGTCGATTGGCCACCAAGATAGTGATATCACACCGTTAGTCATTTTTCTGTGGGATTCAGGCCTTGGAGCAAGATATCAGGCGTGTCATTCGCCAGTTACCAGTCGAAATGCTCGAACGAGTCATCTAAAATTAGACTCAACCGATAGACCATCTAAAGCACAGCCGCGGCAAACATTTGAAAGGGATAATCTTCAAAAATCAAATGCGAAAGAGTATTCTTTTAATTGATAATAAACATTTCCCATTACATTTGAAATTTAATTGTTTTTTTTCTTTTTAATAGTAGGGTATTGGAAAACACAATACATGATCAATGTGACGAGCTGAGTTTATTTTGCCATGAACGCCTTAGATATTGGACCACCATATCATATAATCGGTATAAGACAAAACGAACCCCAAATTTAATAAACTGAGAAATAATACGATGCTTAGCATGAAAATTTTTCCCAAACTTTAGTTTTCTAACCCCATCAAGTATAGAATATATATCCACAAGAAAATAAATATGTGTATTATTTTAGTTCATGGGGGTTTAGTTTTTTAGTTTTTGTGAAAGTAGGAAATAATATTTGTGACCGAAAAATTCTGAATGAATTTTTTCTTTCGAGTTTCCAAAATCCAACTGGAGATGGAAATCCACCAAGTACAAACTTCCTCCTTGTTCCTTTCATAACAATTGCTTAAAATTTATTTCGTTACAAATGTCCTGCAGCACTTCTAACCAATGTATTTATACATACAAGTATATATAGATATATATGTTCAGTATATACATATATTATAGAAATTTATATTATATCACCTTCATTGTGCCACCAGTGCCGTAGCATTTCCTTGCGATTTCGTGTAAAGCGCAAAATGCAACCTCCAACTGACCCACGATTTATTGCACGGCGGCTTTATTTCAGCGCGTTTGTTGCTTTTGTTGTACGTACGATATTACCTCGCCCCTCGAGCACTCTGTGGTAATATTGTTCAACACCAATTTAGACACTTCTTCGTTCATCTTGTTAGTGCATTCGGGCATTGGAGAAATATGAGCTGACAGCCTGCAGCAAGAGCATCACTCACACGAACACACACACACAACCAGCGCAGCCTTTGTGTGAAGTTTAAGAGCAATCACATATAGATTTTATACATTTGGTGGAGCTCGACAGTGCGCAAGCGCAGCGCCGTATTGATTTCCACAAATTGGCAGTGAATTTGTGTTATTGTTATTGTTGCACTCCGGCGTCCGGTAATTGGAATTAGATTAATTGACTTGACGCGGAGTCTCTGTATGTGTGTAGGTGCTTTGCGAGGGCGGTTGAACGTCATATTTTGTGGCGCACAATGGTGAAGTAGCGAGGCTGCGGTGTGAGTTTTGAAAAATATTTTTTTTTTTTGCTTTTTTCATTTATTTTCCTTTCCAGAAAAGCAAAACAAAGATGAACAGCTACTGGCGCTACAAAATTACTCATTTCATACATTTAATCTCACAAAAAGTCTGCAGACAAGCAGCATCATTTTTCAAAAACGCCACAAAAAAATTAATTCTAAATCAATTTATTGAATTTCAAAAGGTTACAAATAGTTCCAACAATTCATATTTATACTCCATACAATAGCACAAGCCGCTTACAATAACATATCCCGCATTTGCTCTACAAACTCCATAGCTAATGATCAATAGCTACTTGTTACCGGACACAATAGATCAGCGCGATAAGAAATATGAGCGGAGACTTTGTTGGCTTTGTTGTACGTTTCGCGTTAAAAGTGGCTATATGGATATCGGTGGTATTTTTGCGGTTATTTCATTAAGATTTTCTGAAGAATTCATTAAATGTTGGTCAACGCGTGCTGTGTCTTTTTCTTCTTTATTTTTTTCGTTCTTTCTTTGGCCTTCTGCATTAATCTATTTCAGTTAGCGGTAATTAATTACAATTAGTCGAATTCATTTGTAATTTTCTGTTATTTTGTGATCTACAAATGTCTCTGGGGGCGCGCACTTGTCTCACGATGGGGTGTTGCTGCTGCTTTAATTTGTTTACTGACATTTTATTTTCTAATAATCTTGTAATATTTGACTTTATCGGGAAATGAAATCTTGTTTTAGTGCTTTCTTATTTTCTTCTTCTTCTTATTCTTTTTAATGATTTGGCATATTTTTGTAAACAGTTTGCTATATAAACAAACCCTCCGATATTTACAAATATTTTTGGAAAACACAAAATTGCACGCCTTGAAATATGATTTTCATACAGCGACAGAAATAAAGAAAAGTCATGCTCAACAGACATTTGCACGAAAAACGATAATAATCAGAATTCGATACATTTTAAATTCTTTCACTATAATAAAAAAAAGTTTAGCTTGATGGCGCCTACAAAGATATCTTTTTAGTCCAAAAAAGATTTGAATGTGTTAGCAAGGCAATTCCGGATTGTGAATAAACTGAAGAAGGGATGTAAAGGCAGGTTCGCTTCCGCGCGGTGCATCCTCGGTAACCCTAAATGACCTGCGGCCCCCACGGTCTTTAGACTCTTACGGATTTTCGGCACTTTACTTGACACGGACATTGTTTTGGATTATTAATTGAATTGGTTTGAAACCTGGGCTGGTGGTCGAGGTTTTCTGTGACATGAGTATGCAGGGGTGACTCCATGCAGAAATAGCTGCCGGGTTAATGTCAAGACTGCATCCGTCCCGTTAAAACCCTGGCAGGCCTCAGAGAACGTTCCCCTCCCGCAATTCCTCATAAGGGCTCGTTAACCATCGCCATGGTCTCGTAACTGAGTTAACTTTGGCAGCACTTAAGGTGAGGCTTCAAAAAATCGATTTTTTTGAGAATTTATTTGGGAGGGAAAGAAATAATTGATTAAAGTGAAATTTCTAGGGTATATATGTAGTTATATATTTAAACATCATTCTAGCCAGGATGAGTCATTTTCCATCAACAGCACGCCATTCGTTTCTTCGTTTCTAGTTGGCGTAAATTGGAGGTTAAAAACTGAAAAAAAATTGGTTTTTCCTTAATTTATGTGTTTCCAAAGTAGGGTCTTCCTCTTTTCAGTTTTCTGTTTTCCCTGGGAGGAATTTAAGTCATGATAGTAAATTGCCACACACATTAGAAAGTTTTCTGATCGCCATTCGCTTGGGAGCGGTCAGAAACGATTTTTTTACATATAGCTCAAGCACCTCACGACTTCCGGGCTTTGACCAAGTATCCTCTGGGTAGCGAAAGAACTTACGTTTGAAGTCGAGCTAACTTTGGGGACATATTCCCAGAGGGTTGTTGCTGAGTTTGGGACCATGAAAAACAAAAAATGAATTTTTAAAGATTGAGTCAAATTTGAGGCTCAGCACTTAAATATCAGGTTCTTTCTGGTAACAAATTTTGGTAAGGAGATTCAACTACTAGAGTATATACCCTACTGTATATATTTAAACTAGTTATCACTACACATATCAAGACATCGTTTTTAAATATTAATATCATCTTAATTTTAAGCCTTTAATCAAAGACAATTATCTCAAAACACATCTCATATTTCCGACTACAATTCTCTGCTATCAAAATAAAGAATCACAGCTCCAGCTGCTTAAGATCTAAGCGAAGATTTTTGGTCAGAGCCAAGCACAGCAGCTGCTTCCCTCTCTTCTAAGGTGTACTTGCAACAGTTGACACCCTTTCGTACGTTTCTCTACCTTTTTTCTGAATATTAAAAACTGAAAAAACAAGGCTAGAGCAACAACAAGATTATCTAAATCAAAAGTAAAGCCAGTAGCAAATGGAAGGAAACATTTAAATAGTTGAGATATGAAAGAGAAATCTTAAATTTCAAATGCCAACGCACGAACACCCGTACACTTTCCGCTCAAAGCGTTGCAGCCGCTCGTGTCATTATGTCTGTATGTATGGTATGTCTGACTCTCAACTACAGGAATTTCAAATGCAACAACCAAACAACAACCCCTTCGTTTTCTATTCAAATATCCAACACGCGGCATAGCCCAGCGCAACCCCGAGTGGCAGGTGCGATCAAGACATTGTCGGATTGTCGTCCGGTCGCGGTATTGTCACACTTTTCAAGGTTGACGCGCAGCAACAAAAAACAAGCATGCTAAACCAGTTATGAGTGGCATGTGAGGCGTTCGTTTTTTTGTCATTAACCGGCGTTGCACGCGTGTCAATTGCAATCAAACCATCTGCATAGTACCGTAACGTGGAAAATTATAATTGTATATTAATAGGAACGTATGTTTTCTTATGGGTGGTTTTGAGATTGAAAGGGTATACACATAGCTGAAGTACGCATGGCACATGGTGACGGTAGTTCATAATTATAGGTTAGAGATAACGGTAGGAGCAGTTTTGCCTTATTATCTAATTCATTTGCACCTTTTGGAGGGAGCGATTGCAATCAGTAGTATTTTATAGCGTTTGAGATAACTGTACTTGTTGAAAGATCGCTAAAATTAACAGAGATAACTGTACTTGTTGTTTGTTTTAGATTTGCATTATAGCGGGTAAAAAGGTGTGGGCAAAATCTAGTAAGGCAGTTTAATTTATATTTCGTGAAAAATATTTACATATTTTTTCGGTGACATCTGTGCCAAATGTCACATCAAAATAATCATTAGTGTTCAGTATCGCTTGTCTTTCTAAAGTACATAAATTGCATTTGATGATTTTTACGATGAGTGAAATTATTCAAGAAGGAAGTTCCATTAAATTTTGTGTGCGGAATCAAATTTATCGATCAGAATGTTCGAAAACCCAATATTTCGGTAAAATTGCTTGTCGCAAGCACAGTAGGTTTGATTGGTAGAAATCATTCAAAAGTACATTCAGCGATTTTTCGAGAATGCGTTGACGACGAAACACGTCAGGACGGCGATCAACATCAACATGTCAAAGTAAAGTAAAGGATCGGCGATTAACAGTCAGAGCTCTTATTGGCATCGTTAGAATGTCGGAAGCTTCATTGAAGACAATTTTGATTGTTTGCTAGATCTCTCAAAAGCAGCGTTAACGTCTGTGAAATAATGCTTTCCGACTACCAGAATGTCACTAAACGTATTATTATTATGAATTAATGTTGTAACTACGCTTACGACCCGGAAACAGACGATCAATCAGCCGAATATCGTGGAAAAGATGAGCCGAAACCGGAAAAAGCACGTCAAGGAGGTTAAAAATTAAGGTAATGTTGACAGTTGTCTTCGATTATCGTGGTATGGTGCACTCCGAATCCCTTCCGATCGGCCAATCTGTCAACACGGAATACTATTTGAGTGTTATGCGTTGTTTATGCGAAGCTATTCATAAAAAGACTATTGGCTTTTGCACCCCGATAATGCACCGTCGCTTCTTGCATTGATTCTTCGTGAGTTTTTCGCTAAATTTCCAACCAATATCCTGCCGCAACCACCGCCTGATTTAGCTCCGTGTGTTTTCTGGCTATTCAACAAATTCAAACGACCGCTCCGGAGAAACCGATTTGAGTCAATTAAAGACAGTAAACGTGAATTGCTGCCGCACTGAAGGCTATTCATAAAATAATTTCCCAAAAACTGGACAAACGGGCATTTGGTTAATGTTTTGGACATGAAGGGTGTGAAAGCCAGACTCGTACCGAAAGACCAGCATCTTTTGCAAACACGAGGTCAAGTAGAGTTAACTAACAACCTAACGTAGCTAGAGACCTTATATTAATCTAAAGCATCTTTACTGGCGACTAGATGTAGTTTTATGAGTATAACGCCAAAAATGTCCAAACCGCTATTCAATGTCGCATCAAATATCGAAACCAAAAAAAATCACATCAAAGTCGGTTAAAAAGCAAGATGGGGATCGCTTTCCTTGATTACCGTGGTACATTTCACAATGAATTCATTCCACTTGGTCAAATAGTTAATAAGAAATACTAATTGGCGATTTTGGGGCATCTACCTGAAACAATTCGTCGTAAAAGATCGGATTTGTAAACAAAAAATGTTTGGACATATGGCACGCTAACGCACCATATGAAACGAGAGCCATCGCTCAGTCACGACATTCATCAGCATTGGCTCCCTGTGACCTTTTTCTGTTTTCGTAACTGAAAAATCTGCTTTGGGGAACTCGCCATTAGTTGAATGAAGCCATTACAAAACATTCGCGATTAATCATTGGCATGATTGTATGGACTCAAAGTTAGCTTAATTTCAAGCCGATAATAAGTGCTTGTAATAAAATATGTGTATATGTAGTTTTTTGACAGTCCGGGTCAAATTTGATCAGGTGGGATAACTTCATGTTAAACTTATCTAAGGAAGCCAAAGATGAACCTAGTCATGTGTACGGTTAGATTACCAACGGAGCTGTTCAAAAAATTTTACGAGAAGAAAATGTTAGCAATTGTCATATGGAATTTAGAGTATCCAGCTCTGAGAGCATCCAATGTAAAGCCAGGTGGCAGTAGCGGTAGGAGATGATCTCACATTCCACTTCAAAATATCAGGTAAAACTATAATTTATTTCGCCATTTTAGGCAGTAACTAGCGAAGAGAGTGCCATTGAGGGCTCAAACACAACCTCTTAGGCGGAAGTAAGGATTTGGTTTGTCTACTTTTAATAGTATCACCAATATGGATTTGAGCGTGGAATTGATGTTTTCTGTTAATTCCGGATACATTGTTAAAAAATAGACTGTTTTCTCATCCTAAAATCTTATTTCGAAAAATTCTAAAAAGAACAAAGATATCTATAAAGGTAGAGGAGGAATCATTCACAAATCCTTGTTCAATAAATTGATGAAATCTTCGGTGATGTGCTCTGTAACACACCAAATCACCCTGCCATTCCATTTCTTCACAAGCTCAATTTCTTCAGGAGTCTCTTTCTCGAACTAATAAATTTCACAGAGCCACCGAAATACCGACTGTTTTTCAATTTTTCGACAGTAATCAATTAATTTGAGGTTTTATTGCCGGACAAATGAAATAAAGGATACTCCTGTAAGAAAATTTAAAATCACCTAATTATAAAATCAAGTCACATTTTTTAAACACGATTTAATCAAAGAAGAGGACGCATGAGAATGCACACTTCCAAGCATTCACTACTGACTTCATGTTCGACTACTCTCCATTCATTAAAATCTGCTGGTTAATAGAGTGTGAACGTGATTTAATAGGTCAGCACGTATGAGCACAACACGGACGTGTGACAACTGTTGTAACAAGAAACGGTAAACACTGGCCACTATCATGAAAGTGAAATCTGGCGCTTGACGCCTGATGCTTGGTCAGCAATGCAGAGGAAAGTGACAGTCACAAGTGTCAAGCAAGTGACAGTGGACTGTAGTTTAGAAACAGAAGAAAAAGAGAGAGACTGAGAGGGAGAGAGAGAGCCATAGGGGAAAGCATGCTTCTTCAGGCGTCAACAAAAGGAGGAAACACGATTAAATCTAGCGATAAGGACGAAGTAAGACAGCACATTTGTTAGCAATTTTATGGGTGTTCCGTTCGTCACGGCTGCCAAAAAATATATAGAAGTATGGAATTATGTGTTCAACAAGTTGTTGCAGCAACGTGTCACATGCTCATTTGAGCAACACTTTCCGACATTTTAATTTATATTTTTAACACGATTTTTATACACATATTTATAATTGAAAATGAAATTGATCAGCAACCACTTTCATTTGGGGTGCGAAGTGGGGCGTGAATTAAGGGACTGAAAATTGGCCCAACAACTGATATCGGTTGACGTTGAAAGCGGGAAAAGATAAATTGAAATTATTAATTTTTTTTGCTTGTTTATGTCTATATATAACTACAAGATTTTAATTATTTGTGCAATTTTTTAAACCAGGCGCTTCATGTGGCTCAAAGGTACTATTTCGTTAACTTAAAGATTGCCTATAAAATTTTAAGGTAATCAAAATACAAAAAGCTAGTCGCAGTAATAGTTTTGAAAGCAAATTCTATGTATAAAGCTTTCTTCAGCCGCATTATTACCGAGTAAATCAGTGGATTACGCGAAGTCAAAGATTAATCAGACCTGAACTCTCCTCGAGGAGAAAACCATCGATCTCAAATCTTAAAATTTGACTAGTGATACGAAATATGGTCGAAAAGATTAGCAAAAATGCAGACTGTTACACAAGCAAGCATTGCCAAAAATTAGTTTTCATAGAATCGTGATTTTCAAACATTTCGTCTGATATCAAATTTATCGAAAGAACGTCTGTTAGGTAAGGTAATCAGGCCGATATTCGTGAAGCCACGAATAAATCCACTTGAATAGTTTGAAACACCAGTCCGTAGTGATGATCAGAACTTAGTTTGTTTCAAAACGTCCTTAGCCTACCACAAATTCGGTGAGGCGGCTCGCGACAATTCCAGCCAATTCGCCTGATTCGCAGAAGATATCACTACCGATAAAGCTGGACAGTGTAGGAAGAGTGCCTAGATGTTTCCACCATACCTTTCTCCATGAGGCTTAGACAATTTGCGTTTAACAAATTTTTAGACACTTCGTGTTGTTACCAAGAACAGTATCCAGTTAGATCACTTAATATTGCCGCGAAATGAACTTTGGTAAGTGAAAGTAATTCAATGGATCTCGCCTCCGCACAGATTCTATTCAACTAACCAATGCTTACTATGTTTACACGAGATTCCCAGATCCAGTGCTGGAAGAAGGCACGTGCAGGATGAGATTGGAGTAAGGGTGCCCTGGGTGCTTTGTAGTCTCCAGCGATTTCGCAATGACTAGGCACCCAAGCAAGTTTGATAACGAAATGAGTAGATACTAATAACTAATCAAACCCTTTTGGACTAACTTAAGGAGATCCTGGTTGAAAGCCAATTATCCAGATGCAACCCTAAGCACTGGGCGTCTTCTCCACCATTCGAATCTACATAAGGCTGTCTGTACCCAGCTCTACGGGTGCTATGTATTTAATGACATTCCTGCAAAACTAGTAGGAAATAGAAAGATAGTACCTTCGTCTTACAAGTACAACTAAGAGCTTATACTGGGAGAGATTTTCTTAGAGGCATACTATTCGCATCATCATCACACATCTTGAGATCCAGCATTTATTATTGAATAATATTCAACCGAATAGACTACGTCTAGCACGCAGTGAAGAAAATATAGCAGCCGTAGCTATGAGTGTACTCGAAGACCGAAGAAAATTGATTCGCCGCCTTTCGCAGGAACTCGGAGTGACGTATTGAACGACTTGACGCATTTTACTTTGAGATCTTAAATTGAAACCACACAAAATAGAGTTTATACAAGAACTGAGCCGTTTAATGTTCCTAAGCGACATTGCTTCGCACTATGGGCTCTTGAAAAGTTCCAAAAATATCCAACTTTTTCGAGCCAAATTTTATTCATTGATGAGGCCCATTTCTGGCTCAATGGTTATGAAAACAAGCAACATTATAAATGTTTAGACCTCTAAAAATAGCTCAAAAAGGGCTCTAAGGATTACGAGCTTTTTTAGAAGAACGCTACAAGAGTAGACCGATAGGGACAGCAAACGGCGCCATATTTTTACCCAATCTTTTGATATTTCTCTCAGTGAAGAAAATACAGCAGGCGTAGCTGAGTGTACACGAAGAAAGCCGAGACAACCGGCTTAAAATAACAGAAGGAATGTCTATGGAAAACTGAAACTGAGATAGAATGGGATCGACAGCAATTGACAATTTGCTTTTTGGTACTTATGTGATATAAATCGGGTTTTAATATCTTCAGCGGTAAATTGTATTTATGATTTCCGATTCGGACCGTACTACACACTTCCCTACTAGTATGTCTTACATTTTATTATTTTATATTAATTTGTATGCCACTTTAACTGCAAAGCGCTGCGACTATATATAATAACGGTAATTTACAGGCATGGCGATAATTGCCTGAATGTGGTGTGAAGAATTGCCACAACGCACAACCACATACATACACATACACACGTATTAAAGCATATGTGATGCGCACAGTTCAAAGCTGCAACGCGAACTTCAAGCGACGACTGCTAAGCCGCCATGGAAATTGCTGCCATTTCGCATTTTTATTGCCGCCGTTGACGATGCGTGGCAATAGTAGTTGCCGGTATTGGCAGCAACAATCGACACCTCGACGCAACACGGTGAAAAAGAATAACAACAACATCAACAACAACGAGAACGGGCGCAACAGAAATTACTGATGCATCTGCCGAGATAACGGTTGAATGGTCAAAATAACACGACGCGGCAGCAACGTGAGGAGGAGGTTACACTACAAACACAAACACACAAACACATATTCTCCCAGAACGGCGAACGCACAGCACACGCACACGCAACGGCAGCGTCAAATTAGAAGCTATGAAGTGCGAAAAAATTTTGTCGAGGTGCGAAAATAAGTGGCTTGCGGCGCTATTATTGTTGCTTCAGTTGCTGCTGTTGCTGTTGTTGCTGCTTATGTTGGCTACTGCTGAAATTGAGCCGGGCTTTTTATTGCAGAAATGCTTATCGTTCCGCTTAGTGTTGTTGCTGTTGTGTTGGCCATTGGCCAAACTACCCATTTGCGGCGGCGGCAGTGATCACACAGGCCTCTTTGATAACACCCGCCGACACCGCACCGCGCCCGCAACTGACTGCTTGACGCTGTAATGCCGTCGCCAAGCCGAAAAGGTGTTGAAAGCTTTCTAAGAAGCTGCATGCTTGATGTGATTTTTATGCGGCGATAGGCTTTCGGCTGCGCGTGCGCACAAATGTCGAAATGTTTTATTGTTGTATCTTCATTTTATTGTTGTTTAAAATATACATGCACACATGTGGTTAAACAGTTTGTAGCTTACTTTTGTTTTTTCTTTATTTTTTTATTTTTTCTGGGTTTTTGTTTTCGGCTCGGCAAAGAAGGCGGTCATGCTGACGCGTGAAATGTGGGATGTGGCTCTCGTACTGATGTTATTTGCAGATGACGTTGAGGTGTTAAAATTATCCAGGCGATACATAATAATTACCGCAAATTGTGGCGAATTCAACGAAAGCTCCGCTCAACCGAAGTGGGCTTGGTCACGAACACGAACTTAAGGGATATTGTATTGTGGTGGATTTGCCGCGGAGGAAATGACAAATAAATTATTTTGAAGCAAATCTGCCTCCTTAATTTTTTTTTGGGTAGAAAGGGAAGATATGAGTTTACAATAAAGTTCTAGAGAGCGGTGATGACGCCGCAAATTGTGGAGGGAGAGTAAGTGATTCTGTAGAAACGATTAGCCTGTAACTCAGTAAGCAGCTTCGGAAAGCAAAAGATTGAAATGTAAATACGATATATACGTATTAAAATTATATCTTTCAAAAATTTTTTATGACACACTCGATTATGTTTCTTAGGATATCGAAATTTAAGAGAATCGATGTTTGAATATAATTTCAGAATCTGAGTACTTATGAGTAATGACTATGTCCTCGACAACCGGTCAATACATGTTTAATATGAAATATGAAACGGCTCATGCCGTTGGAGTCAGACCAGAATGAACCAGGCTCGGCGTCAGTCCGGTCATGGTATCATACTTGACTTTGTTATGGAACTGGTAATGCCAAAGAGGAAAAGAGAACCATGATTAATTAGGCGTAACATTTTCATTCCTCTGTAAAGTAGAAGAATGGACCAATGGTTCTGTAATCGGAAATTTCAATGGTGAAATCTTCATAATTACGCATGAATCAAAGGGTGAAATAGGAACAACAGCCGACTTTTTCTAAAGTAATACATACGCAAAAAGTTACTTCGAACTAAATTGAGTACTTCAGGCCGAAATTGTTGGCATTATAGAAGTTGACAAGTGGGCCTCTGCTCTAACCAGCTAATCCATAAACATTCTAGTGGATAACCAAGCCGCAATTAAGGCCATCCGTAGCGGCAATAACTAGACTCTCAGCAGCTAATGTCATCTGGGTACCCAGTCATAAAGGAATAGAAGAAAACGGAAAGCAAATGAGTTGACCCGCTCGGGGGTAGCTCGGAAACAATCTCCTAAGCTACCTCCGATCATTCCAATTCTTCAAGGGTTCCTTGAACACCTGAGGTCTTGAAACCTGAGCTACAGAGGGTATACCACAAAATTACTCTGGGATAGTGTTGTTGATGGACAGACCAAAAGCTGCAACTTCTAGGGAAAAGGAAACTTAGTAATATTTTAGAGGTCAACACTGAAAAGATTCTGCCTGCAACAATTTTTAGAAGTAGATTCCGTGGAATGCAGAGAATATACGGACAACGATTAGACGTCCGTTCTTACGACAGTCGGATCTACATAATCGAAAAGACCCCGCATTTTTATCCGGCTAAGGACTGCCAACGCGGGAGAATTCTGCCGTTAAAACAACAATAACAACGAGACGCTGAAACATTATCTTTCGAATGTTCAGCCTACCGCCGAATGAGATGGGATATACATATTCCACGGCTCTCAAACCCAACTTTATAAATAATGGACAGCTGTGATGAAAAGGAAATATGTAACAATGAATGCTTGGATAAAGCTAATTTGACTCCCACTCATCAGCAACTAAGTGCGGCCGTCTGCGGTTTGGTGCTCTTAAGCTTCTCTTTTCAACCAATCAAACCAATTAAAAATGCTTTTAATCCAACAAAGAAAATTATCATTTATTACTAGGAAAATAATATCAAATATCGATATTCCCTGTGTGCTTTAAATCATTTTTTCCTTTTCGTTCTTGTTAAGAAGTTATATTCGAAACTTACTTTTAAAGGGAGGCCCTTTACCGCGACGGCTACTTTATACTAGTGAAGGAGAGCTATTAGCTGCAGCCTTTACCTTTACTTTCAGAAATGATCGAAATTGATGAGGAATAAGATATTGAGGGCCTTTGGAACTGTTCCCAGATGTCTCCAATACCAACAGAACTGCGAAATGGGAACGAGTAGGAGTTCCGCTGGCCCAATGAGCTCTTTTCCTTCAGCAAAATTAATTTTTTGGTTATATGAGAACGTTGTCCGATCGGGATTCATGGGGCCAGCGAATGAGATAGAATCATCAAAAATAGAATAATCGCTGCATGTACATCGGATCAAATTTGAACCGGACTGACCAAATTTTTCGCATTTTAAAAATCTATTATCGCCATCAAAAGAGCATATAGCAATACAAGCATTTTTGAGAATTTCACCAAAAATATAAAAATGCTGCATGTACATATTATCAAATTTGACCCGGACTGACCACATTTTTCGTATTTTCAAAATCTATTATCTCCTTCAAAAGAAGCCCCTCCGGCAATATTAAAAATATAATAATTATTGCATGTACATCGGATCAGATTTGACCCGGACTGACCAAATTTTTCATATTTTAAAAATCTATTATATCCTTCAAAAGAGGCCCCTTTGGCAATACAAACATTTTTGAGAACTTCATTAAAAATAGAATAATCACTGCGTGTCCATATTATCAAATCTGAGCCGGAAAGACCAAATTTTTCGCATTTTTTAAATCTATTGTCGTCTTTAAAATAGGCACATATGGAAATAAAAATATGTCAATGGTGAATCAAATTTTCCAGAGACTTGTCATAAGCCTCGGCTGGAATAGCCATTATTGTCTTCATCGAATTTTACATTTTTCGATTTCTGTTCATTTTTGGAGCGCCATTCACTAGGTTATTTGACAGTTTCGATGTCATATTCATAAACACCCCGGTCGTCTGTATTGATGTGTTGATGGTTGAAGGTTGCAAGCTCCTAAGTTTTGTTTTCTAGCCTGTCTTCCGCAACCTCTTTCCTACGTCTTGCAGAGTGCTCAACATCGCTGCCAAGCCTCTCTTCCGCGACTTCTTCTGGACGTATTTTTAGGTATTTTTGTACGAGTCTATCTTTGACACGCTTTATACCCAAAACATTAACCAAAATGTTTTGAGTCAATCCCTAAGAGATGTTGAGATCTTTTGCAAACTTTCTGTTGCCAACACGATGATTTGCAAAGTTATTTCATTAACAATACTGGATGGACGACTCCCATGATACAAGTTTTCGATAACATAGTATAGAACGCCAGTCCGGTTCAAATTTGATCATTGCACATATTTATATATATTTTTACAATATTTGAGAGAATTATTAAAATCCGTAAAAAATATTATACTTAAATCTCAGTGTCTCAAATTTGCGGCGCGGCAGTAAGAACCCACTTTAGAATTCATAGCTCATAGCAATCGTGGATTCGCTGAATTTGATCCGCTCGCAGCCATAAAATAATGGGCAGGCTCACGAAAATCACTTAGAAGGCGAACTGCGTGTATGCACCACCATTTAATGACACTAAATGTGGCATTAACAACCTGCCCCAATGCCAACCCATGCGGCGGCATTCATGTAAGAACGCGGCGTTGAGGTGCGAGTGCCAGGAGGCAAACGAAGAAGGATTATTATGCAAATGCCGCCACAAATTAACATCAGTAACTCCTCTGCTGTCACTAAATGCGCTACCTGCTTGCTGTTGCAAATGTTTTTCATTGCTTGTTGTTGTCGCGGTTGCATTTTGGCAGTAACATAACTAATGTTGCTATAATTAAAACTGCATTGCCGCACAGTTAACTGGCTGCTGTTGTTGTTGTTTAGCGCTTTTGAGCCGCGGAGCTGCTGGCGGCAACGGATGCCGAAAATAAATGTTGCCGCATTCGCGCATATGTTGCACGCTCTATTTAATTAATTGCTAACAAGTGGCAAGTGCGTATGTAGTTCGCCAAAACTACCATTTTGCTGTTGTTATTGTTGTTGCTCTTGTTGTTGCTGTTGGTGCGGTAACTACAGGAGGTGTTTTGGGCTGCCACAGCAACGGTTTACATGGCTGCCACTGCTGCTGCTTGGCGCTGTTGTGCGACACAGACTCATTGACACGTGATTAATGTGTTGATAATGCCGTTGTATGTCTGCTGACAAAACCAATAAAAGTAACTGCAACATTGCATTTGCTGTTGCAAGTGCTGCGGCGACTAGCTGCCACATGTAGCTCGTATATTCAAAGTACGAGTACTTGCACTTCTGTCGCACGAGTTCGTGTGAAATTCCGTCTTTATCAATGACTAATGTCTCGCGCTTGGCCATAATCGTTAAGTCGTACAAGTCTGGCCTGTTTGTTGTAAGCAAAACAATTACAACAATAATGTAAGGTTTATTTCTGATTTTCGATTTTTTACAAAATTTTATTTTTATCTTCTTGACATTCCTTGTGGCACTTGTTTTCCACGATGTTATGTTAAAGCCATGAACAAGGCTTAAGAATTCCAGTCACATGCGTGGCTATCGACCAGAGAGTCTTTACTGGCTGTATTTAAGGCTTGTTCTTTCAGTTATTGGAACACCCATAAAATTGTTGATTAATTGGTTCTCCTTCTTGACAAATTGTTGACAAAGTTCACCTTCAAGGCACATCTAATAATATCTGTAATTGTGTGTGTGTGTGTGTCTCCCTATAGTGTAGACCTTGGTGGCACGTACCGCACATTCATTTGCCCGCAAGATTTGTACCGTTCGATGGTGGTGATACGATAAGAAACGGCAACTGTTTTTTGGTAACAAATGCATCTTGGCAACGGAAACTTGTAAACAAGTATTCGGTAGTTTAACCAAAAATATTTCCTATGTAAAAGTTGACAAGATTATGTTTTTTGGGGTTTCGTACACATAAATTGGTTAGTGTGTGATGTATCCGTTTCTTTTCTGTAGAAATTTCGCCAAAGCTCAAACGCAATTTACCGAACGCTCTCTGATGAAGATCGAATGAGACTCATTATAAGACACGATTTCACTTAATTTCACATACAAATCTAAACAATTTTGTGGCAAAATCTTTATTTTACCCAAATCGTTTAACATACCTCTTTTTGTACCTAGAACATGGTTAAGTTTGCATGAATGTTTGTAACACCAAAAAAAAAACGTAAGATACCCTATAATGTGTAACGTGCTTAGTCGATTTAACTATTTGCGCCAGTTTGTCCGTCCCTCAGTTTTGATATATCTGAAATTTCGCAATATTTTTTCCTGTCCATTTGCCGAAAAGGCCGATGCCGGACTACTATAGCAACTAGCTGCCATACAAACAGAACGATCGGTATAAAGTGCTTGTATGGAAAACTTTTTCCTATGACGAAAAGAACCGTGAAAAGAGAATCGACACTCATAACATCTTCGACGATTTAAAGCTGCTTTTGACAGGACGAAAAGGAGCTGTATCTATGCTGCTTTGTCTGAGTTTGGTATCCCCGCAAAACTAATAAGGCTGTGTAAACTGACGTTGAGCAATACCAGAAGCTCCGTCAGGGTCGGGAAAGACCTCTCCGAGTCGTTCGATATCAAACGAGAATTCAGACAAGGCGACTAACTATCTATGACTGATTCAATCTACTCTTGGAGAAATTTATTCGAACTGCAGAGTTGATTAGAGAAGGTATAATCTTCTATAAGAGTGTACGGCCGCTAGCGTATGCAGATGATGTTATTATCAGACTGGATAAGGAAGCGAAGCTAATGGGTCTGGTTGTGAACCAGGCCAAGACGAAATATCTCTGGTCATCAAATATACAGTCGTCGAACTCGCGACTTTTGCTCCCATGTCACTGTTGACAATCAAACCTTCGAAGCCGTATATAATTTCGTCTATCTTGGGACTATGACAACATTTGATTAGTCGGAGTTACGTGCTTCCAAGTGAGCCTTATCCAGAAACTCATTGAAGTTCTTAAAATACAAATTTTTTTACATCCCAGCTGACTTAAATCATTTAAGTTTGAATAATGGTGGTATTCGAAGATATATTGTATCAACCAGCCGACGCCTGAGGATTCGTAAAAGTAATATTCTAGCGTCTCAGCAATCCCCGGTAAATGCTCTAAATTCCGCCGATTCATAATTTCTAAAGTTGAGATTGTTTGCGGTAGAGCTACTGTATTGCTTAGTTTCCACTAACCCAAAAACAGACACGTAATTATCAAGAGAAGGGAAGCACACGAAGGAAATTAGACACTCAAAAGATTCTCTACTTGAATTTCGTCTTTTTTTATCTCTTAGACCCTTTTCAACTACTCGACGAACTCACCGCTATGCAGGAAAATAACCTTGTTGTTGTTAAGTGACGCAGAGCACAACTCGCTCGGTAATTGGGATATCGGGAGCTCTAAAAATTATACTATATGTCAGATAAATAGGGACTCTCCGAAAATTGCTGGTATGCGAGTATGAGTACACGTATATATATATTTTATAGAACATGCAAGCGGTTTGGATCTTAGGTTACTATTACCTGAAGTGTACGTTAGCCGCAACGCTCAAATTCTACTAATATTTCATAGCAACATATATATTGCATACAAAAAAATTGTTTAACGACTTAAACAACCCTTAACTGAATCATATTCACAAACCATCGCTATTTGCTACCCTAAAAAACATTTTCAAATTCCTCTACATCCTCAACACGTTTTGATACAGCATCCCTTGTTGATGTAGAAATATTCAGCATCCCCTTAAACACAAATTCAGCATCCCTCTGAGAACACATTCCTTCATTTTGGTTTTCCAATCCCCTTAAACACAAATTCAGCATCCCTCTGAGCACACATTCCTTCATTTAGTTTTCCAATTGGAAATCGGGTTGAATTGACTTTGGTCCAGTTTTAAAAGAGGGTAGTTTTCAAATTAGAAAACAGTGATTTTACAATCAGACGGAAGATGTCGCGAAAGCAAGTGATGCTATTTTGAGTTAGAAGAGTAGAATGTGCGATTCACAGGATGCTCAGACAGTGTTTTGGAATTTTTAACCCAATCATTTGGTGTTGCCATTGAATTGGGTGAAGGTGTTTGGAAAACCTTTTCTAAGTTTAGCTAAGACGCAAACCAGATCAAATGCAGTTTCGAGTTTTATTGGCATTGAATAAAGTTAAAATAAATTTATATGTTTATTGTGAGTGTCTCTCCGCACTGAGCGTGGGATTCTTCATCTCACTTAAATGTAAATTAATCAAATGTGCTTCGGTAACATTTTGAGAAACATTACAAAGTAGAATTACTTGCAGAAATTTTTTTGTATGCGTGGATATACATAAATATTAAAATAAGCAAGCACAGCGAAGAGACAATAAGGCGCAGACATTGCGACGCTAAAAAAACCATCCTTTAAATATCAAATGTTTTTTGCAACAGCAGCAAGTTGGAATCAATTTGCTGCGGACAACACCCACCATCAATCATACATACACAAAGTATTTATTTGAAACCTCAAAATGAAAGGCTTACGCAACCTGATGAGCGCAAGGGTTGTTCAATGAAAACAGACAAAGGAAAGGATTCAAGGCGATGAATGAAAGGAAAATGAAAAATGATGCAACATTTATTTGGTGGAAGCAGTAGTTGGCGTTGATCGACACAGTAGCGCAGGAAAACCCTTTGAAGGATCGCTTTGGAGGCGGGTGTGGCAGTGATGACGCAACCAAATGCGCTACGAAATATTGTAAATGAAGTTTTATCCATTTTTTTATTCAAGATGTTTTCAAAAAACTATCAAAAATCCATCAAAATTCAATTTGATACAAATACAATAACAGTAGCGCGTGTATTTCGGTTCGGATCTAATTTTCGATTATCGGTACATAAAAAAGTGGGTGGAACATGTTTTAGTTTCACCAAAGTGGTTTAAAAGCAATTTAATTAAGCAGGTGAATTAATAAACGATTTAGAAAATTCTTACGAATTTTCAGGGGAAAATATTGTTTTAATATTTGAAAGAAATTTTGTAATTTATGAAAGCCTTTAACATACCCAATTTGTACAAAGGAGTTTTTAACTTATACGGTGCTATTATGAGTGTGTTTCCTTTTTTTAAGATATACATACATTAGGGTGTGTTTTTTTTTCTTGAACTATTAATTGTTTTAGTCCTATCATGAAATTTCTTTGGAAATACCCTAAAAAAATTCCCTGAAAATTGTAGCCCTTAATATTAACATTAAGGACTGGACCATGTAAAAATTTTCCTTTGAAAATACACGACAATCGTAATTTTTTATCTTTAAATTTCTATAGCTCAGAGGCATTTTGTGGCATCGCTTTGACTTTAGACACGTATTCCTCAGAATTGAACATTCTACAAAAGTGCCCATTGCGACAAAATCGAAACTCACACCGGCGAGGTAGTACGGGGCTCTAAACCTGATATTTCCACGAAATTCGCATTTTTTTGTATATATCTCGTAAACTACAAGAGATGTAGGAAAAATGTACATGACAAACTTGTAGGAAATTTTATTTTTTACAATAAAGGTCCGAATTCAAAATCGCTATGATTAATACTTCTCGAGATATTCGGCTTTTTAAGTAAGCTTTAAAGAATTTCATAGATGGTACGTAATAAAAATATTCAAAGACGGTTGAGAATGCTTTGACGACGAACCACGCCCATCACGGCCCTCAATATCAACTGACGATCAACGCGACAATAAAATAAAGGAATTGGTACTTGAGAATCGAAGATTAACAGTCAGAGATCTTACTGTCAACGTTGGAATATCGGAAAGATTAGTGAAAACCATTTTTAAAAGATCATTTGGGCCAGAGAAAATTGAAAATTCGATGGGTTCCAAAACAACTAAATTTTTCGAAAAACGGTGTAAAATTAACGTCTGTGCAACAATGATTTCCGACTACCAAGATGTCATGAAATGTATTATTACTGGCGGTGAGTCTAGGATCAATGCTTAGGACCCAGAAACAGACGGCCAAATATCGTGGCAAAGGTGAGCCGAAGCCGAAAAAACCACGTCCAAGTCAAAAATCAGGGTTATGTTGACAGATCTAAGAAATAAGATAAGAGTCGACAAATTTGTCAACAATTATTCTTGCCTCAGGTCTTCAGCAGAAATAACATATATTTCATGAATACAATTTGAAGAGGATCATCGATTTTATAACAGAATTTGGTCTCTATAAACGACTCAAATATTCTACAATTTTTGACATCATTGAAAAATAAAATGTTCACTGGTTAGCTTAATCGTATCTTAATTTTTGTAAGAAAGATTGAGAAAGTGGATAAGTAAGAAATAGTCGCAATAATCCAGAAACTAGTGACGACTTTTCGTGAAATCTCTACAGTGTGATCCTATTATTTCATAAGCTTTCTGGAAAGACTTAAGTTGTGCCCATGAATGTAACAGTGCGAAAATGAAATACCAGATCTTCTAGTATTACAGTGTAAAGGCTGTTTCGTCTGATCAAATTCGAAACGGACTGTGCCATTTACATGCAAACGCCAGCCGTAGTGATGAAAAATATTTTCCTCAATTGGAAAAGCTCTTTTATATGTTTGTACGAAGTATCATCTCCATAGGCATAGGTAAATTAAAAAAAAATTTTAAAAAAATTATCTTATGATTTTTGCCTAGTAAAAATTGAAAAAAGGGTTTGCTTAATTTTGTGCTTCCAATGGAATCACGACTACGAAAATGTGGCAGAAGTGTTATAGGAAGTCTACCTTACTAAGAACAGAAGTAGAAGTCGTCCTTTCACCTTTGAAAATGATAAATAGTTTGCACAAGACAAAGAAATAATGCTTGAAAACAGACAGTGATCTCAACATCATTTAGAGATGAGCTCCACATATGTTGGTTATGAACGGTGTCAAAGCCAGAGTCCTACCAAAAAACCTGCATCTTTAGCAAAAACAGCGAGTAAACGTTGCGAAAAAGTTATTTGACAACGTAGCTGAAGATCCTAAAATCAGCAAACATTTCATTACTGGTGACGAGACGTGGCTTTATGAATATGGCATCGATATTGCCCAACAATCTAGCGAATTGCACGCTGAAAATGGAACGAAAACGAAAAAACAAAATCCGCAAAAGGCACTGAAGGCCATTTCAACCGAGGTTTAGCACAAAAGTATGGAAAATTTGATTATACAGTATATTATTGGCTCAGGAGCCTATTTGGAGGCGAAAATAAAGATTTGTAGTATTTTATGTCAGTCCAGGTCAACTTCGGTCAGTTGGTATATCCAAGATTCAGAAAAAAAGGTTGGGAAGGATGGTTTTCAAATTACTTTCAAGTATTTTACAATTATTTAAATATTTTTACTAAAATATTTGCTATATAGACAGTAGAGATAGAGATATGTATAAAATTTTGTTTTTTCAAAAAAATAAAAAAAATTAAACATACAAGAGAAAACAAATTATGAAATAAAACTTGAAAATCTATAAACAAAGATGTTAAAAATAAATACAGCAATAAATGCTGACCACAAGTTGGCACCACAACGACGAGGCAAGTGCTACCTTACATACAAAGCGCTGAAGCGAGTATGACGCGGCCAGTATGGTGGTTGCAGCTGCCCCGCATTTGCTATTTCTGCCGTTTGATCGATACGACAGACACACAACAACAATAATAGTTAGTAGCATTGTTATTGCTATAGTTGTAATATTTACTGCTGCTTTCATTTGTTGCCATTTGAACGTCCGTCCGAAGGGAAAAGCCCGCGAGCAACGTCCTGTGACAATTGTGTAGAAAATCAACAGCTTCACCACCAGCGGCGACGATTACTACGGCGAAATCATAAATATCAGCAACTGCGGTGGCTACAATGGCAACAACAACAACTGCAGTTACAATACAGCTGCCAAAGCGCCACTTCGACAAACTTCATTAGCATAATCCAAATCGTTTTGTTGTTTAGCTTGAGGAACAGCGGTTGACTGGCCACCTTGGCGCTTCCTACCTTCCTTCCTTCCGTTTCTGCCAACGACCAGCAACGCTTGCATATGCATATTGTCAACATTTATTGCAATTGTCGGCGGCAAGTCAATTGTCTATTAGTGCGGCGCACACAAACGCACACTAAGATATATTGTCTAGCAATTGTTGCATGCAACGTGCAAATCTTTAATGCCGCTAGTAGCAGCTGTTGCTTAACCAACTAACTGACTGACTCACTGCCAGTTTGTTTTTGTTGCCTAGCGTGTATGGCGAGTTGGTATGGTGCGCGCATGCGCCACATTGGTACGCGCCACTTGTCGTGCGGCAGCAAGTCGCACGTTCCACTTAGTTGCCACGAACGCGGCGTAGCTGATTGCGCGGCGACGCGTTTGCACACACATCTGTCCCATGACAAGTTGGACGCTTATTCATATTTGCTCAATATGCCGGCGCGGGTGTGGCGGTGTTGGGGCAGTGCCACAAAGTGTTGACTAAGCGCGTATGCAAATGAGCGCTAGTGTATATACATATATATAAATATGTTTGTGTGTTGAATCCGCTGTTTTTTATCGGAAGCACGTGTCAAATGCGCACACTTCATGCAACAATTATGCGTTGAATGCTTTTTGCTGCTCGCACTCAGTGTTTTTGCTGCTTTTTGCATACTACATAGTGTATTCCTTGTTGTTGTTGTTCGTTGTGGCGCGGGTGGCACGTATTATGTCGGCGAAATCACCAGTCAAGGCCAAGGTTATGAACGCTTACTTTGTAAAGCTGGCGCGCGTCTGCCTTAATGAATTAATTGAAGTAGTGAAGCGGCAGCCGAATTTGGAATAAATGAATGAATTGTGGCATACACGAAGAAAAATATTTGTTTGTTGAATTTTTAGAGACATCAAAGTTGGAATTATTAAACTTATATGCATTTTACCGGTATTGGAAGACAAACAGCTTACTCCGACTCATTAGTTTGACTTCAGAAAATTTCATGAATAATATATGTAATATGGTAGAACACTTTATGACTGTTGCTATGGAAAATACTAAATACTGCTCTGCATTGTTCTTTGTTATCCGCCAACCTTTGACAAAGTTTAACATCTAGGCCTATTATTCAAATTAAAGGAAAAACTACCAATGCCTTCTTATATGCTGACAAAATCTTACTTGCCCAATCGGACGTTCTACGTACGATGCCGTGATACTGAGTCGAATTTGAGACCTGTTCGGGCTGGCGTACTCCAAGGCAGTGTACTAGCCCTGTGCTCTGCATTATTTGTACAGAAGACCTTCCAGTGATTAACTCCGACTCCACAATGATGTCAGCCTATGCCTTAAGGTGGCTGAAAGCAATTCTAGCCAATTCGCCAGGATTGCAGAAAGTATGACTACCGAGATGCTTTAACATTAGTCTATCTAAAGCTGGTCAGTGAAGGAGAAAATGTCGATATCATCTTTCTCATGGCTCATTTCTTGCTGAATGACAATCCACACGTACTCCATGAGTCACCATTGCATACCGAAAAAATTACGTGTTTGGTGCGGTTTATGGGTCGGCGGCGTTATTGGACCGTACTTTTTCCGTGATGATCAAGACCGACACGTTACTGTGAATGGGATTCGCTACCGCTCAATGATAACCGAATATTTTTGCCTGAATTGGATGATATGGACTTGGACAATATGTGGTTCCAATATGATGGCGCCACAGGCCACCCAGCTAATGTCACAATCGATTTATTGAAAATTAAGTGTGGTGACGTGTTATTTCTCGAAATGGCCCAGTCAATCGGCCGCCTCGGTCGTGCGATTTGCCGCCGTTAGACTATTTCCTGTGGGGCTACGTCAAGTCTATGGTCTATGCCAATAAGCCATCGATGTGTGATGAACTTCGTACGAATATCGAACGTGAAATTGTAGCAGTATCGGCCAATTTATGCTTAAAAACCGACAAAAATAGGGTTCAGCGTCTGGACTTCTGCCTGTGTGTCCGTGGTGACTATACAAAAGAAGTGGGGTTCCATACATAATGGCATCGAATGTATTTTCACAGAAATAAAGAATTTCATTGATATCACGATATCACAAACCAATTTTTTTTTTATCTTATTGAAAACCCCGTTGTAGCCTAGTTATGACTGGCCAGAAGCTTTTGAAAATCCCACAAAATGACATTAATTTTAAAAATGGCATTCCGTGACTATGTCTTACAAGCTAAGAAAGACTGTAAAATTGGAAAAAAACTTCATATCGCATTTAAACATAGCGAGATGCTTTATGAATCAGTAACACAGATTCACGGATTTAGAATATACAGATGTTATAGTTTTGGCGGAATCGTACCAAAACTGGAAAAAACACTACTTTTGTTTTGTTAGTGCGCATTTAAAGATAAATGACAAAACGTGAAAAGTCAGCATGGGCCCAGCTTTCAGGCTTGATATTTCGTAAATCAACATGCTTTCGATAAAAATTCTTATACGGCATATTTTTAGTGAAATTCACATTAGAAATACGCTAAAAAATCGATTTTTTCACCGTGAAGGTAGACAACCCCTCAAGTTAATACTTCTGAAACTCATTTTTGATAGCAGTTACTGAATTTTGAAATAAAACTTATTCTAATTAGAATTTATTAAACACATTAGCAAAAGCAGAGCACAATTATGATGGACGAAATGTTCACGGACAATTTCCTGCCATCCTATCACTAGAGTCAAAGACACTAGTTCCCCAATAAAAGCAAAAAATAGTAAAACCCCCTTAAGCACTACTTTTTTTCCATGTCAGTGACATATGGGTCAAATGTCACATTAAAAAAAGCTTAATCATACGCTTGTTTTTCTTAAGTACATACATAAAGTGCATTTGGCGATTTTTACAATGAGTTAAATTATTCAGCAAAGAAGTTCCTTTAAATTTTGTATGCGAAATCAAATTTCTGATGCCAAACCTTTCGGAACCTTGGAAAAGGCCTTCGTTGACAATTGTTTATCGCCAGCATGTATTTTTGATTGGTTCAAATTATTCAAAGAGGGTCGAGAACTCGTTGATGACGAACCACATCTAGGCCAGCTATCAACGTCAACAGGTGATCAACACCTCAATAAAATCGACGATGATCAGTCAGAGAACTTACTGCCATCGTTGGAATATCAGAAGGATCAGTGAAAACTGGTTTGACACACCATTTGGGCTTAAGAAAAGTGAGAGCACGAATGGTTCCAAAATAACTGATTTTTTTTAAACAGCGCCACGTTAACGTCTTTGAAACAAGGCTTTCCGCCTACTAGGATACCATGAATGTCAATTATGCCGGAATTATGGTGCGATAATTCATGGTTTTTGCACCAGGATAAATGCCGTCGCATACTGCATTGATTGTTCGTGAGTTTTTCGTCAAATTTTCAACCAATATCGTGCCGCAACCACCGTATTCGCCTGATTTAGTTCCGCGTGGCTTCTGGCTATTCAGCAAACTCAAACGAAACCGTTTGGAGTCAATTAAGAACATTAAACGCGCATTGAAAGCTAATCCTAACACTGTTTCGAGGATTGAAAACAGTGTAGGCACAAATGTATTGTGGCCATGTGTGAGTAATTTGAGGGGACGACATTGATTTTGAAGAATAAATTAAGAATTTTAAAATTATGAAAAAAGTCAAATTATTTTTTGCTCACAATACAATAGAAAATGAGGATGAAAGCAAATAAAAAGTACACCAGAGTTACCATATAACCATGTTAAATTTGCTCTATATTGGAAATATTCATATACCTACTATTCTCATATTGCTTCTAACTGTTAAAAACGATTTTAATGTTTAAAAATATATAGAGTTAGTAGGCAAATAAAATACGCTTTAAAAAATTTATATTATACACCACAAATTAATCATTATTACAATTGATTTCTTCTGAGGGCAATAAGGGTTATTATTGCCGGTGAAATACGCCGTAACTGTCATGCTTAAACAAAATTAGACGGTCTGGCTTTCTTTCAAGGGCATGGCTAAAATGTTCTCAGGGATATACAACTTAATAGATCGCCGATTTCTTCATGCGTATCATAAAATGTATTGCAACATATCGGTAAAAATAATATTCCTAAATCGTATGAAAGTTTTTTTTATTCAAACAGAAAAATTTTAGAATTTGTTTTTGGTGAATGTGAAAATATTGCATCATTAATAATTATTTATCAATACCAAGTTTTTTAAATTATGTAGTAATCGGACGTATGCATTTCGATAAACAATTAACAAATAAATTTTGTCAGTAGGTCAACTAGACTTTGTACTATGAAATCACTTTAAATTAACTCAGCGAAAGCAAATAGATAGAATTTTTGGTTTTCTAAAAAATGTAAATTGACAGAACAAAAAAATATTTTTTATAGGTTTCTGAAGCACACTTTTGCCTCAATATCATGTAAAATATTTTACTTTAAAATTAATTATTATTAATTAGGACGGTATTAGAAATTTGAAATTTATGTTTAACAAATATGAGTTTATTTGAAAGTAATTTTTAATTCCACGTGAAATATGAACAAATTTCGAAGTTCGAATGTTACATTAATTGAACAAAAATTAATTTAATATGGTTTCACTTAGACTCTACATCTTCTACGTCTACTTCAGTATCACTACCTTTAAAGCTAATTCTCTATTTCTGTTCTTTTTTACGACAAAATTAAATGCATCGCAGAAGTCAAATTATTCACACTAGCACTAGAATAATAAGCAAATATTTTTACTGATATATTTTTATTTTAGAATAAAAACGATTAAAATATATTCTACTCAATTTTTATTGCTTTCAATAATTTCTAGCTCAAATCAAGAAATATTTTAAGATTTTCACAAAAACAAACTCTACCATTTTCGCTTAAATATTTATGCCAAGCAGAAAAATATAAAACTCCATCCTTGCAGCAACCACATGCTCGATGAACTGCGCAACGGCGACTGCCAGCGTCCACAGGATACGCGCTTGCGCAAACAACCAGCAAGAAAAATAATTATTTCTCAACGACATAGGTTAATATATACTTATGTACATATTCTGCATAAAGTATATAGTATGCAAACACATATACAACACACAATGATTCCCAAGCAGTTGCCCAAAGACACTTTCAATTTTCGCTGCTTTGCGACACAAAACGCAGAGCAGCAACTCCCCACGCAAGTGTTTGCTCGCAATGAAAAGAAAATCTTTAAGAAAAGGAATTTTGTCAGCAAAGGCAACTAAAAATAAAACTGACAGGCATACAACGCACATCCTTGCTGTCTTATATCCTTGCTAGATGTGTTTGTGTGTGTGCGCTTTGGCAGCACAAAGATCAGATATCCTTTATGGCAGTGAAGCGAGGAAATTTTATAGCTACGCTACAAGCGTAAGCAATAATCACAGCAACAAAAACAACAATAATTCCCATAGTGCATAGTATATTGTTGCGCTGGATATAACGAAAATAAAGACAGACAAAAACCAATAGGACAAAAACAATGCTTACGCAGTTTTTCCAAAAGCAACAACAAAAGAGCCAACAGCGCGTAATATAATAGTGGCGAAGCAAAGAAATGAAACACACACACACATGCTTAAACATATTCCATTCAAAGTGCCTAAGAAACGAAGGAAAATTACGCTTGTGTGTAGGTGTAGCCAGAAGATCTAGATAAATTGGACAGTCAGGTACTTGGTCGTCGTCAGGATGCTGTTGCACTAGCTGATGTGCTGGCGTATGAAGGAGGGGAAATTCTCTGCGCAGGTTTCTGCTGCTCAACCAAGTGTGCTAAGGTGAAGGCGAAGGTTATCTGCGAGACAGCAATTTCGCTAACATAAGTATGTGGTGGAGTAACAGTGCACTGTTAACGATTAACATATGTTAATACGCAATGAGTAACTTAACAGCTGTTTTGTTTTGTGGGGGTGTTTCTCATGTTAGTTAACAGTGGATTACTCTGGAATGTTATGCTGCGCTGACGTAACAGCAACGTAAGCAGTTATGTACATATTTGCACAGAGAACCGAATAAGCTGAGTTTTTTTAATGAAGATTGCTGCTTAGTTAGAAAATGAAATGAATGAGAGTACACATACATAAATACATAGCTTATGTATGAGTAGTTAACAATGAAAATGATTGATTTTTGCTGAATTCAAAGCAACTCAGTTTAAATATGCACTAAATGAGTTAAAACTTTAGAAATTTTTCCTATAAGAAATAAAAGTAATAATTAGATATTCTTATTAAAAAAAAATATAAAAAATCATAGTACATATAAGAAGAAAAAAAAAACAAAAATTTGTAGATAAAATATAAAAAATATGGAAAAAATTAACATAATATTTTTTTAAATAAAATATCGTTGAAATTAATTTTAGCTTAAGTTAAAAAAGATATATGTATTTTTGAAAAATAAAATTTTGTTTGCTGGAAAAGCTAAACCTCACAAATCCTGTCGCTGAAATGATGTGTTAATTTCTTATTATTAGTAAGAATATAATCTTACAAAATGAATCATACAAATGTAAAATTTAGATTCTAAATAAGCGAGGTAACCAAGAACTGGTACAAAATGGTACAAATCTAAATATAACTTTTAATTATCTTCAGACAGCTATGTAATTAATAACTGGAAGTAAGCAATGGAAGGTAACCATTATAAAATCTAGATTATATGAAACCTCCATCCGTAAAAATAGTAAATATTATTTTTTAAATCAAGAATGAGTTTGTTTAATTTTTAGTTTAGTTTTTCAGAGAACAGAGTAAATAAATGTTGAGCGCTTAATTTTACTGATTTAAAAACATGTTGAATGCTAATTTTTGAAAACTATTTCTCGAATGTTGACTTAAAAAACTTGTTTTGATTTATAAAAAACCGAATTTTGAGAATACACCTTTTCAAATAAAAAAGTTTTTCTTAGAAGAAATGAATTTTAGTCGGTCTGTTTGTATGGCGGCTATATGCTACAGTGATTCAATATGGAAAATTTCTTCAGATATTTTAGTCTTGATTTGGTTAATAACCCTCACTAAATTTCGGGAAAATATCTTTTCATAGAAAATAGTTTTTCTTACAACAATTTAATTCTAGTCGATCCGTTTATATGACAGCTATATGCAACGATAGACCGATCAGGAAAATTTCGTCAAATATTTGAGCTTTACTTTGGGTGATAATCCACACCAAATTTCCGGAATATATCTTGTCAAATAAAAAAGTTTTTCATACAAGAACTTAATTTTGGTCGATCTGTTTGTATGGGAGCTAAATGCTACGGTAGACCGATCAGGAAAATTTCGTAAAATATTTTAATTTTGTTTTCGCTAATATTTCACACAAAAATTTCGGGAAAATATCTTTTCAAATAAAAACGTTTTTCATACTATTTTATACGATTCTACATAAGTATGTATGTACATATGTATATGGAAATAAGAAAACTCAATAAAAATGTGTTCACAAACACATACACATACATAATATTTGAGCTGGCACACGCCACATTCTACCAAAGGAATGGTGCTACCAAATCTACAAACAAACATGCATGTTGCTAAGCACAAAGCTACAAACATTTGCTGCTCTCCCTTCGCACTGCTCGCCAGCGCTCAGCCTGTGCACATGCCTGTTAAATCTCTGTAACCTGTCCACTACACATCGAGCCAATACGGTATACAGCGCGAACTTAGCGCTCGAACTCCCTTGCTGCCCTAAGAAAATATGCTATTTGCCCGCCTACAAACGCGCTCTCTCCTCGCTCTCATGCGCTGATGTGCGCCACCCTTTTCCGTGCACCACAAAGTCTTCTTGTAACGAAGTAACTCTGCTTCGCTCTCCGAGTTACTCTGCACAGCGCTGCTCTATCCCTATATTCCCGTTGGAGTTCGTGGCACTGATCGTGAGCGCGATCACTTGCGCTGCCGTTTAACCCTCGGCCAGCGTACGATGATGACGAGCAACAGGGGAGGAAGCAGGTATAGCCGCTACTCACGCTGTATGGACGAACAGAGCACAGAGCTGCGACGGTGACTGTGACTGTTGCTTGGCTGTGGAAATTGTACTTAAGGCGCTGCCAGAGGACGAAGGGAATCATTAAGGCATTTGATTTCATAGCATTACAAGCTCGTCTTCAGAAAACGAGTAAAATAGTTGTAGCCAAGCAAGCAGTCAGCGACGAAGACCAATCAGTGCAAATACAACAAAAACGTGTTAAAAAAAAAAACAAAATACAACAAGAAGTAACTGTGTTTAGGTCAAATATCGACTGAACTCATTCAATCCTAAAAATCATTCATCATAAAAAATGGCCAGTGTGTGTATGACGCAAACGGGTTACCAACAACAGCAACATCACTTTCAAATGTTGAACGGCAACATAATGTTGTTGCAAAAAGCACAACAACAACAGCAGCAACTGCAACAACAAACGCTACAGCAAACAGCAGCGCTCTACCAAGCCAAGAAGCAGCAAAGCATCGCGCCCGCACCTAAAGTGCTGGGCAGCAGCAATCTGCATAACATCCAAATGGGTCCGGGGGCTGCTGATGACCTGCTGCCACGCAAGAAGTACACCTACATGAATATGCCTTACGGCGAACAATTACCGTCGGTGGCGCGTCGCAATGCGCGCGAGCGCAATCGTGTCAAGCAGGTGAACAACGGTTTCGCCAACTTGCGTCAACATCTGCCACAGACGGTCATCAATACGTTGTCGCATGGCGGACGCGGCGCCAGCAAGAAGCTCTCCAAAGTGGATACGCTGCGCATTGCGGTCGAATACATACGCGGTCTGCAGGACATGCTCGAGGAGTCGCAACCAAGTACGACTACTAGTAATATGCATGTTGGCACGGCGCTCTGCGATGAGTCCAGCAATGATGGCAGCAACTACGGCTACTCCTCCATGGGCAGTCCCAGCGATGTCGCATTCAACCAGCTGCAACGCTCTTACCACTCTGAGGCTTCAGTCTCGCCAGCGCCCAGCTACAGCGGCGACTCAGACATTTCCATTGGCGGCGCCAACTATTTGCATCCCGTCAAGTTGGAGGCGCAGCAGCAGCAACAGCCACAAACGGCCGTGCATGCGTCGCAATTCAAATTCGAGTCGTTCGACGATTTCGCACATTTGTCGCCGGAGGAAGAGCAACCTGATGATGAGGAGCTCTTGGACTACATCTCTTCGTGGCAAGAGCAATAAGTAGCGCGTTACAAGTGCAAATCAGTGACTTAAACAACCTGCGCAAATAATTCCAAAAATCAAGTGAGAGAGACAATACAGACCAGTGGCAACTCAGGACTCCGTATTTTCCACAAATACAATCTATTTTACTTCAAAGAGCGTTGTGTAAGAAAAAGTTGAATTTTTGTTCGACTTTTTGTAAAATTTTGTAAATAGTGCCTTGCAAAAAACAAACTTTTATTGTGTTAAATTTTTAGTTTAAGTAAATTTTTTTATATTTAATTTTAAGTTATGGAAGACAAATGATTTAAAACCCTACTCATATGTTAAGTGCTAATTTTAAGTAATGGAAGACACTAAACTAAGACTTGTAGACTAAGCAAACCACTATAAAAATGCAAACAAACAAAAACAAACCAAATAAAACAAAATTCATTGAAAAACATAAAATATTTTCTTTTTTACTTTTCCGGTATTGACATCTTCAGCTGATTCGAGTTTTTCTCTAAGATGGTTTTAGGAGATGGAGGAACAATTGGTAAAGCAAATACACATTTTTGGCTAATGCAGACCTATCCAACATTTGAAAAAAATCAAATTTCGAAATTCAAAGAAAAAAATTGTTTTAGACCGATCTTGCTTTTACTTCCTGAAGGAATCTCTCTGTGAAATTGTGAAAGAAAATTAGAGAACACATTTAGAAAAATATGGTGTTGAATAATACATACTACAGTATAGAGAATATTATATACTCTAAATTTCAAATCATTTCTGAGTTCTATAATTAAAATAAGTCGTATTTTGTTAAATTTTTCTACATTTTCAATCTGAAAAAAAAAATATTAATTTACATCAGTTGCTGGTTCGATTCACCAAATCTCGGAGAGTGAAATAAACTGAGAATAAAAGTAAAAAATATTGAATGCAAAGCTACAGAAATTTAGCACATCTACAACTTTCACTTTATTTAAAAATGTTTATTGAAAATCTCAACTTTCTAATGCAACATAATCTCTTGTAGCTTAAAACTTAAAATTCAATGATATTTCTACCCTGAATAAGGTATATTAAATGTGCCACGATTCTTGTAGCATTCAAAAGGACACCTTGGACAGCTCCAATCGATTTAACCATGTCCGTCTGTGCCTCTACCTGTATCGATCTGAAATCGTACACAAGTACTATTTTTCCCAAGAAGTTAGGAATTTGTCGAAAACTTCGATATCCAACCCTGATAGCATATGGCTAACGAAATTAACGTTTTGTATTGTGTTCAATTAAAATTGAGTAAGCGATAAAATAAGTTACTTTGTACTCTGAATCGTGCGCAATAGATAGCAAACCTTTAAAGTCTTCCTCGATTCGGCATAAATCTGCATAAGACAGCAACATTGCTGAATAATTGAATTCAATACAAGATAATACGGAATTTCCTACTATTTTAGCACCTTTATGCTTAAGTTGTTTATTTCGGTTACACCACTTGGTTGTTTAATTCATCAAAACTAATCAAAGTTTTCAGAAAGTTATGACCTCAAAATCTGCTTCGGAAATTCATCAAATACTCTGCTTTCATATCTTATCGAATATGTGTATCTTCTTCTCTTTATTAGCTTTATTAGCATACGCGGTTAGAGCCGAGTTTACAACAGCACGTCAATCGTTGTTTGTCCGGGGTAAACTCCTGAATTATCAAACCGATTTTAGAAAAAATCAGCACACTAAGTCCAAGCTTTATACAAGTTAAAATATAGCATACCAAATCCGAAATTTATGAAAAATATATAAAAATTTACGTACTTAGCCCAGCTAGCCATGAGCGCACAAGTTCTCAAGGCTGTAACTCCGAAACTATTACTCTGATCAACTTGAAAATTTAGGATGTTGTTGAATTTGATAAGAAACATCGATTTTTCGAAACATAATAACCCATGTAACCCCTTAAACCAATTATTATGTTTCATTAATTTATGGAAGAGTTGACCTCAATCACAAGGAAAAGCGAGTTTCTTTCAGCTGACTAAAAGGTATGCGACTTAAGATAGCTTGTGACCAAGGTGTTTATGAGAACATAAAATACACTGTAAATAGTTCAAGCAAGACCTTCTCCAGATGAAAATGTAGCAAAAATGTGCGCGTTTATGGATTTCTGCAAAGTGAATCCTATAATATTGTTATAAAGTGAGGTTAGGTTCATGTAGAAAGGAAATGGAATTTCGATATCCATTTCCACCAAAATCCACCTTTATGGGACAATGCATGGATTTTTGAGAAGGAAAAGTCTTATAAAGACAGAATATATTATTAGCTCGCTAAATAGCAAATTTCGATAATGTTTCTTTCGGAAGAGAAAAAATGGTTTTTTAAATCAAGTGATAGTCGTGAAAATTTGGTGATAAAGCAGATGACTCGCTATATTTCTATAATGCCAAAACTAACTAAACATTTATCTAACCACATTAATTCAAAATCACTTTAAAAGTTGGATCTCAGTTTTAAATTTCCATGGCAATATGTGTTTAAGACACCTTAAACTATTAAAAACAAATTTGGAAAGCAAAAACAAAATCGAGTGCTACACTACCATAGCAACAATAATATAATTTATTTACCATCTACAACGCTTAATAACACTCGACAATAAACAACAACAAACAAGCACAACATGCACGCGCACAAAGCGTGTAGTCATGCTAACCACGGTGCCATACTGAGCGGCTGGGTAACAAAATAAATAAATTAAAATTAAAATATTTTATCATTTCCGCTACGAGCTTAAGGAGCAAAATAACAAGCAACAACTACAACAAGAACAGCAAACGAATTAATTGTGTTAACGGAAGTAACCGGTCACGCCTCACGGCCTAACTACAAGGACCACGTGGGCAAACCGGCAACAACTGCAACAAAGCTGAGCGAATGAGCGAGTGAATGACGAGGAGACAGGGAGCCAGCAAACAAGCCTGATGGACCGGCAGGCTTTACGCCTGGTCAAAGGCGTAAAGCATACATAATTTGCCTGCTAATGCACTTCCGGGCCGAAGCGGTATTGCAAGCGGCCGCCAAGCAACAACATCAACCAACAAGCAACCACAACCCCAAAACGAATGCGATTGCGAATGCGAATGCATAACAAAGGGATAAGGACAATTGCAAGCAGGACATTACGTATGCGCTTACGTAGGGACCCCTTAATATTTGTTTGTGTGTGTTCCAGGTGCGGCAGCGTGGCAAGGGGTTGTAGGGGTTATTGGATGACAAACAACATTTAGCAGAGAAGAATTGCTTACGTGTGCCGCTAAAAAAGTAACAGCACCAAAAACAAAATAATGAAGCGAAAAAAGTAATAACAACAACAATAAGAATATGGCAAATATTTACTGCGGTTGCACCGAAGCTATAATACCCTTCACGAATACAATAGATGTCATATAAGAATTTGTTTTTGTTGGGCCGGTTTATATGACAGCTTGAAGCTATAGTCATCCGATGTGAATAATTTTTTCGGAGATTGTACCATTGCCTTGGACACTTATCCAAGCCAAATTTCTTGACAAGCGGTTGGTTTGGATCGTTCAATTCTTATGGCAGTTACATGCTATCGTGGTCCGATATCGGCGGTTCCGACAATGAGAAGCTTCTTGAGAAAAAAAGACGTATGCAAAATTTCAGATCGATATCTCAAAAACTGAGGGACTTGTTCGCGTATACACAATGTGTGCTGTATTTAACGTGCGTACCTGATGACGACAGCCATACCCCACGGCAGTCAAAGGCCTTTTCAGTACAAATTCAGTACATTCTTGGTAGGGTTCGAGGCCTATCTAAAACCCCAACGATACTCCCCGAGGGGCCAGTCCGCAGGAGCAGGTTGCAGCGAGCTCCAATAGGTTACTCGTGTTACCATAATTAAGTCTCCGGTCGGACATCTTAGCCGAAACTATTACCAGTTGAGCTTCCATTCAGCTCTGGACTGGTGGCCAGGGGTTAAATCCTATACACACACCACTTATACAAAATTAATCCTACTTCCCGGTTACACACCTTCGCTACTTAAACAACTTACGCGCAAACAACCATAACTGTTCGGCATTCCGAGTAGTGGAGCTCACGCCGCTAACATCTAAACGCCCATCAGTCCAGCTAATCCCCATTATACCAAGATCCCTAATGTCCGAGTTCATCCGGCATACTGCTATTATATGCACCCAGTCTTCTACCCCCACCTCACAAAAACAATTCGACCTATCAGATAGGTGCCTCTGATTGAAAAGTGCATTCAGAGACCCATGCCCTGTAAGCAGAAAAGCCAGACTCAGACAAAATCTGAAGTCTTGGTTATCCTCAACAAACCCAATGTCCCGAATGTACTCATAAGTTACTTGGCTGTTAGGCTATAGTCCCAACGGTCTTGCCACCTACACCTGATCATATGATCTAAAAGCCTACAGCTCCCTAGAAATCCCTCCCTCTCCACATCATCAAAGGAAATCCAGTCATTCCGCAGCAGTGATATACTCAAGCCCCTTCTTAACCGTATTTACAGACAGACGGACGGACAAACAGATGGACGGACAGACAAACGGATGTGACTAAATCGAAAGAGCTCGTCATGCTGCTCATTTATATGTTATCATTAATATGGTCTCCGACGTTTGCCTTTGGTTGTCACAAACTTTCGTGGCAAACATGAATGTATACCCTGTGCAGGGTATAAAAAAGACCATAACAGTAAAATGAAAGCAAATTATAGCATAATAAGTCCAGTTACTTGTTCAAAAGGAAAAATATATTTATTTTATATTTATCATATCCATAACTAAGTAACACAAGGGTAAGGGTGGCTTGTGCCACCACTCAATAAACGCTTTAATAATTAATTCAACAAAACGGGGCATAAATATTGTATCGAACTGTGAAATCAACACCCCAATACAGTTGAGGTTATAGCAAAATTTCACGTCCGGCGAGTATACACAGGCAAACGGCACCGAACAGGTATGTAAATTGCGCAAGGCGTGCGGCTGTGCATTGCGCATGCGCACCCCAAAAATAATGAAAACGAAGAAAAATAAATATAAATGAAATACTTTTGGTTTCTTGCGATAGGAAGTGTATGCGCAAGCTGAAATCTGATCGCCTTACACTATGATTATGCAAATTTGCAAGACTTACACTCTATTCTGGGAGATATTGGAATAAAGAATGTAAGGGCACGCGTAAGAACGGATATGGGTGGCACCCATGGCCATGTGCCAGTACTTAGAATGACAATTGTTGACAAAGACTTGCGTCTGCGCTGTCTTAAAGGTACAGTTGCAAGGCAGCACTCAAAAGGTGTAAGAAAATGCCAGCTAATAACTGCAAATCGCGTTAAAGCAAAGCAGAATTTTTAGTCTTCAAAATGAAACTTATTTGTTACACGCTAAGCAGAAAATGAGGTTCTAACAATGCTTTAGAGGCGCGGACAACACCCACAACACACACACAGCGCTCGGCGGTGAGACAATGCTGCAGCGAAATTTAAGTAAGGTGTATAGGGAAATTTCATGAAAAAAAAAATTTTAGACGAAAAATCCATATACACACGCATACATACATACATACACTACCTTTAAATACTCACACATACACCTCAGCGCTGGCTTAGCGTTCGTCCAAGGAAGTGCAGGAAGTAAGGCGGACGACAATTTTTGCCAAGTCTTACAAAGGTCGAGGATTAAAATTTCTTTACGAACTTTTGTGTGTAAAAATAGAAAGAAACAAGAAAAAAAGAAATTGTATCAAATTCATTGCAGAATTTGCGTTAATTGTCAGCAGCTCAGAGCTGAAATTAAATACGCTGGAGGCAGATTATAGGAAACTGTGTGCTGTATTTGTTAGAACCTGGCGCATATGCGAGATGTCAACGTAAGTAGGCAGCAACTTCCTTACGCGCTTCCGTAGTGATCGCGTACAGTTGTGTGCGAATTAATTGCAGTGGTGTGAAATAAATTGGCAGAAAGTAAATGAGGAAATGTTTATATTTTTATTTAATATAAGTAAGTAAATAAATTTCCGAATAAATGATATTTCAACAACGTTTATTTTGCTAAGTTAGTAGTACTGCTCTTAACTACCATAACAAATATGAGCGCAATTTGTCAACAAGTTTGTTTATAGCAGCTGCTGAAGTCTGTACACCTCAGTAGTGTGTAAAGATTTTTACGATGGATAAAAAGATCGAACTAAGAGATTTAATCCAAATTTTGTATATCTAACCAAAATTCGTGGTTACAAAGCCTTCAAAGACTGTCGAGAGATCGTTCTGGAGGACCTTCGTCCTCTTCAATTGATGAAAATGTTAAAAACAGTGAAGGATATGGAGCTTGAAAATCGTCAGTCAAATGTAAGACCGATGGCAAGAGAGTTTGACATCTCTCGTGAGTCCGTTCGAATGATTTTCGTGAATATTTTGGGTATGAAACGCGTTCTTGTTCGACTCATCCCGATAAAGCTAATTTTTTTTTTGTTTTTTCAAAAAGAATACCGTAAACAGGTTTCTTTGGACATGCTTGATTGTGCAAATTCCGATCCCACATTCATGGAGCGCATTATAACTGCTGCTGAGATATGGTATATGAGTTTGACATGCAAAAAAGTTAATAATCATCGGAATGGATGGAAAAAAACGAGTCCAAAATTAAAGTGATGCTCATTGTTTTTTCGATATTCCTGGTTTGGTGTATCATAAATTTGTTCCGAAGGGACAGACGGTTAATAAAGAGTACTATTTGGCCGTATTGTGGCGTTTTCGCGGGAACATCCTTCAGAAATGGTCGGAATTGTGGAAGAGCAATTCATGGATTTTACACTATGATAATGCACCTTCGCATCGAGCCACGATTGTGACCGAATTTAAAGCCAAAAACGCAATGAATATCAACGATCAATCACCGTATTCACCAGATTTGGCTCCGTGTGATTTTTTTTGTTCTCCAAACTGAAATTGCCGCACCGTGGAACCCGTTTTCAGTCGATCAAAAATATAAAACAAAATTCGCTGAAGGAGCTGAAGGCCATCCCAAAAAGTGCTTATGAAAAGTGTTTCGAGGACTGGAAAAATCTTTTGCATAAGTGTATTACATCTGGTGGAGATTACTCTGAGGGCGACAAAATAAATATTGATTTTCTGTTTATATCCCAATGTAGACCAATTGCTTTATATCTCACGTTGTATAAGTGTGATCGGATTACCCTATATGACTATATAAAAGATAAGATTTTGTATTAAAAAAATCCCCCAGACAGTTTTGTCATTGCTTGACTTGATATTGTTTGAACAAGTATCAAAGAAGGATGACAGCACAGTCTATGAACTATCTTTTTATATGTTTTTCCGATGAAGGCGAAAATGTCTCCATAGAGTTTAGGGCGATTGCGTTTTTATAATTTTAACCTTACACCAGGCTCTGGAAGACAAATAGAAATTGTCCAGTCAAAACGTCAGTGTTCCAATTTACTGAAACCCTTTTATAAACATTTCGATAGGGCTGGATAGAAAAAGAAGTTCAATGTACTATGTGAACTGAAGGACCGAATTTTTCTATACACAAAATCAATCGATGTACTTTTAACAGTTGGAGCGTATAAATCGAACAGTATGATCTAAATCATATTATTATGCTAAATAAGATCTTGAATTTAAAAAATATATATACGTTTCACATCGGTAAGTACGGTAAGGTTTCATGGAACTTATTAGTGACTGAGTCTTTTTTATCTTTTTTTACATTAATAATTATCCTACCCTCTTCACAATATACTAGAATATTTATTTTTAATATTTTTTAGCTCAAAACTTTGTCGAAGAAGCTAATCATAAGTAATTTTACCTAAAAAAATTAAATTAAAAAAGAAGGTGTTGCGATCCAAGCGGGCCTCCCACAAATTAACATTTTTTGCTTCGTGTGCTTTTATTTAGAAAACATAAAAAAAAATATTTAACAATATGTCCATTACATATATACATACTGCCAAAATTATGCACTGTACTGTACTTATAATTACATATGTCCGTTTACATACATACATTGGGCATCAGCTGCTGTAAACCCATGCTCTAGTTATATAATACCGGTTGAATAATCCGAGTTAGGTGTCAAAATTCGGCATAAGCCAATGACGCAATATTTGCAACAAAGATTTATGCAACATGCAGCAAATGGCATAAGCTGCAGCACAGCAATTGCAATGCGCATGCGCCAACGAACGGCTGTAGATAGGCAGCAAATCATGCTCGTATAACACAGATCAACTCAGATTCCAATTCAGTGCGCACAATTGAGTAACAAACTACAAGGACATGCATGCAATTTTTTTTGCAGAGGAAATTTAGTTGGAAAAAATATAATAGGAAATTGGCGCTGAAACCTATGAGATTTTTTCAAAGGACATTTTTCCTTTTTTTCAAATTTTTTCAAGACGCAATTTTTCTTATATTTTTACAGTTTTGTTGTATTTTTTCACATTTTGATTGTTGTTGTATTTTTTTTTAATTTTTTGTAGTATTGCCCTTAGACTCCTTGCAAGGAAGTGCATGTTTATTTTGCATTGCTTTGTTATCCTTATGTCCCCAAAATACACGCCGGACTCTTGTCATCTCGTCACAGCACATTTCCTCTCCAAGTGCTTGTTACACAAATTTTTATGTACTACAGCGCCCAAGGGGCATGCATACAGACAAGACAACAAGTAATAACAATATGTAGAAGTACATCCTTCACTGAAACTCAATACTAATGTTAGTGTTTTTTTATGATAGAAAAATATTTTTCAAACATATGTATGCACTTATACACAAACATATGCGTATTTGACATCGTGAATCGTGAAAATAATATTTGACATAATTTTTAGTGCGGAAGCAAGCACATGCGCGCCGCCTCTCCCTCAGCACTTGCAATAAATTTGAGCAGGTTCCTGTGCCAGCAACGCACTCGAACTTGTACAAACATACATAAATTTTCACATATGTTTGTTTAGTGCGATTGTTTGTTTGGCGTCACATAAATCTTGTGACTTCGCCGTTAAAGGGACATGCTCTCTGGCAGGACACTGCGCCAGCACGCCCACTTTGCCACTAATATTCATTGATTGCTGCTTTTTCGGCGTGATTTATGCGCTCACATGTGCGTATGTAAGATATTCGAACATTAGTCTATATTTCGAAAATCAGAAAATATGAATTTTTATCACGCGCTCTCACGCAGCTTAAAGGCAAACACTTGAGCATCCTTGCGTCCGTTGCGATTGAGTGAATTTTGACACCTTCCACAGTAGTGACGCAATTGTTACACTTTAGTACAAGGTCGTAACTGTAGTTTAGTAACAGTACGCTTTGTTGCCCGGCTACCACTTTGCATGTGCCACAAGCCTGTTGCGAAAGGATTCTTGAAGTGTGCCATTAAAATGTGAGTACTTTTTCACACGAATTGTGTGAGAGTTTTGCCGGCAATAATGCTGAGATTGATTCCTTGAATGAAGCCATAAAAGTCAAGCAGCTACATAAAACTTAGTTAACTGTATCTAATTAGTTGTACTCGTTGATTGGGTTTCACATGTCTAAAGCCCATAAATCACATTTTTATTGATGTGCTCTTTGGGGTTTCATGGAACTTTGCAGCTCTAATCGAAATGAATGTAATTGTAATCAAATTACGGTGCTTAAGTTTAAGAAGAGTTCGAAAAGTGGTAAAATATCGAGTGCAAGAGCACTTGAGAGATGTGGCGCCAGCAATACATAACAAAGCGTTCGTCGGAAGTTCTTATATACGAGTATTCCTCAGTACACACACTTCTCTCGTACGAACCCAATAAGACCTAAAATTCAGCATCACTTAGAACTACAATGAATCTAGAAATTTAAGTTAAGAAATGTAAATCCCTCATTGAGCTCTAAATACTGGGAGTTTTTCCAGCAAACACTAAACTTTGAGCAAAAGTTTAAAACTTCTTTAATGGGTCATCCAGTTATTGAATACAACCACTGTAGGCCGATATCCTCGAAGAAATGCGATCGAAGACATTGCATTATAGTGAATGCTTCTTCGCTTTCAAATCTCTTCGATTTTTCCTTGCCCATGACTTCCTTCATCATCTCAGTGGGTAAATGTCTAGTTTCCTCTACAGTTCTCGAGAACAGAGTTTTTGATAAGATACCGATAGGAGTCTCACTAACTTCACATAGACTAGAAATATATCATATTCTTTTAATCACAGATATGAGTTCAGAAAAAAACTGCTGGGCCGCCGTGGTCACCCCGACTTTAATTACTTAAAGGATAACGACGAAAGTCGAAAATAACATTATATCTGGGAAAACGATAGGATCTTAATTTAATGTTTCGAGAATATTTTATTGCACCATTTAGGATATTAAACTAATTATTGAGGCTTAGTTTTGGCTGAAAACTGGGATACAAGAAGATCGAATGAGCCTAGGATTGATTTGATTTTATGGTCTTGTGAAGTTTGATCTCTATTCGTCAATTAGTTTGCTTGGCTTGTGCTGCCCCGACACGAAAATTTTTCTGACAATTTTTACCATGGTAAAATATTTTAATACGATTTTGCTCCAAATTTCGTTTATGGGAGTCTACTTTAATATCAACTAAAGTATTTGAGTGACACAAAGCATTCAGTGAATTTCGGTAAGATTAAAAAAGATTGCCTAAACCTGACTTACTTTATGTTAATGCTAATGACTATAATATCGTAAAAGTTAAAGAAACTGTGCATTCAAATCGTTGTGTTGTCATTAGTTAGATAGCAGAGGATCTCAACATCTCCGAGGCCAGAAAAGATTCATCATTACTAGCGACGAGGCATGGCTTTAAGAATATCACGTCGGAACTGAGCAACATAGCAAACGGCGCACTGTGGTGCCAGAGCGGAAAAAAAGGATTTTTTTTATCATTCCAAATTTGTACCATCTTTTCAATTTAAGCTAAGAACTAATCAAATAACATTGTCCGAATACTTGGGCTTGATATATTCAATGGTTTTTTGTTGGGAGAGCTTCAAAGTCCAACAAAGTATCAACGCAAAGTTACTCAGAAAAATGTGATGAATATTGCAAAGGTTAAAACTCAAAAGTTAACTATAAAATACCAATTGTAAAGTTTCTATTTATTAAAACTAATGTTATAGATGTGATTTACATCATCAAATGTATACTTTCTTTTTCAAGATTTTTTTAATATGATGTTTTTTCATGGAAAAAAATCATATATTTCACAACTTCAACAGAATATAACTATTGTGCGCAGGAGCGCGCAGGTTATACTTACACATAAATAAACTTTAAAATCTCCTTAATCGATAGAAAAAAAAATCATCTGCCATTAGCTGTCAATTCATAAGTAATTAGCATTTTAATCTACTACAATTTGATAACAGCGAAAATATTGCAACTTTTGTGATTATATTATATGGAGATGGGCGTAATTGTTGCGGATTTGGAAAATTTTTTCTGGACAAGCTTATATTTACAAAATATTACACTGTAGAAAATATTGTTACTGTAGGATGATTTTGATTTTTGTGTTATAAAAAGGTGGGCATTTTTGTGGGCGGATTTTAACAAATTTTTTGTTTTCATCTAATTTGGCAATATTAGAGATGTGTGCCAAATTTCAAAGCCCTAACTCGATTCATTTAATTTTTTGCCGCGGATTGTATGAAGCGGCACCACTGTGCGGCGCTCCAAAACTGAGTCAAAACAAAATTCGCGGCGGCTTATAGCAGGTATTTGAAAAATTGGATGAAGCGTTGGCCTGCTCAGAAGCCTACTGTAACGGCGATAATTATGATTATATTAAAATACAATAATTTTTTTTTCTTAGTCCGGTCGTATATATTCAGTGATGACAAACTTTATTATACATTATTATAGAGTAAGTATCGTTCCGTTTCTAGCACGTTATTAGTTAGGAGAGTCCTTTAGTCTACAAGTATAAATATAAAAGATAGTAGGAAACGGTGAACCGGAATCGGGCGAAAACGTGGCTTTATAGTAGTTTCAATGACTGAGTAAATGAATTGAATGAATGAGTTTTAGATCGAAAAGACCTTTTAAGTCAGTAGTGACAAGTGAAAAGGAGATTTGCATTTGAAGAAGCTTTATTGACTTTTTAATGCGTCGAGGCAATATAATTTCAATAAAGGCCTGCTATCTTTGGCAAAATTATTTTTTTTACTGAACATAGATCTGTTCAAGGATGGTACACTAAGTAAGGTTTGAAGTATGATTTGTCCTTTGCTTCCAAACAGACCTCAACTTGGGCGATCATCTCTTCTTTCGACAAAAAATTGTTGACAGCGAGCATTCTTTTGTGATCTGAGAACAGGCCTGGAAAATTCGGTTGATGCGAAATCAATTCAAACCCCATTTAATGCATTTTCCCATTGTTTTCACTGACTTGTGACACGGTGCCCTGTCTTAGTGCAACATCACTTTATTTTTCTTCCAATGCGGCCGTTTTCAGTGATTTGGTCCTTATAACGGTCCAATAACGTTACGTAATAGTCGCTGTTGATGGTTCTTCCTTTTTCACGGTAGTCAATAAAAATTATTCCATACGCATCCCAAAATATAGACGCCAAAACCTTGCCTGCTGACTATTACGTTTTTCCACGCTTTGGAGCGGGTTCATGGTGTGTCTGTCGATGTCCGGAAACTCGTCACTGCATTTTTTATTAGGAAACGATAACGTTAAGAACCTTTAACCGTCTTTTAGTCGGTATCGTAATTAATATTGATCACCCTTACCTTAATCTAAGCATCGCATGGTATGTAGATTACTAACCACAGACATGTGTGTATGTCTATGTTCTATTTGAAAACATATGTATAAGTTAACCTTGTTAAGCTGCTTAAAACTTTTACAAAAGTTGTGTATACGATTTTACGAACAAAAAACATATATTTTACCTTACTGTATTCAATATACTTGTATATGCTCGCAATTAGATATTTTTAAAACGCCTCTGAATTATACATGTTCGAACACCGAAAAATACATTACATTCCTACATTACCTACTTAGCTCCCTAACCTATTCTTCTACGCACGCTAATATTCCTCAGCAACGATTTTCAATGTTTTAATCCTTTTATCCTGCCCTTCCTTCGCCACGACTGGTGACTATTGCGCACTTGCACATATGTATGTTTGCACTTGTTGGGAAAATACCGCGAGTCTATTGTGCCGACTCCTGGCAAACGGTAACTGCGTAAATTCCCAATGGCGTTATGGAGGACAGGTTTGCATGACCTTTGTGACCCGTGTTAGTTGTACATAAATAAACAAACGCAGACTTTTACTTAAAGGCAGTACCTTACTGTAAGCCATACTAAGCCTACAACAAATACATAGCGATTTTGTATGGAAGGTATTTAGCAAGTAATTGTGGCGAAGGACAAAGAACACAGAGATTAACTTTATTTAAAGGCAACTACAAATTTGTTGCTTTACTTAAGCAAGGTTTTTACTAGAAGTGTGTACAGGCAACTATGGTAAGCGATGTATACTATTTAAATAGGAGGTATATGGTGTCTTTCAGAGAATTAATAAATCGAATGTAAATTACAATTTCTTGAAGAGAGAAAAGTGAAATTTTGCATTAGATTAAATCTACAGATATTCTTTGCTCCTTATGAAAAGTTTAACGCGCAGAGTACAGGTTATTTGTAAATTCTTCGATCTCTTTGAAATCTTTGTAGTCGACCTCCCCTAAACCAAGAACAGATTAAGTATTGGTTTTCTACAAATAATAAGATATGAAACTTCAAGACCTTGTATCTCGATGAGACGATTTGCAGTAAAAATTCTGAATTCATATAGCTTAAATATAAAATTTCTTTAAATAGTATGGATCGGCTGTGATCTATGTAAGGACATATGCTGGGTGGAACGGAGCTCAGTTTACAATTAAACTGTCTGTTGTGTGGAGTATTCAAGGTAGTTATTAGGCTTCGGTGCCATAGTGTTAATCCGATCAGCATCGCGCGTTTATGGCAAGTATTCTCGAGACTAAGGTCTGAAGTGATCAAGCCTCAACTGAATTTTATTTGATTATTGTCCAATTTAATTTTTATATACCTCAAATAAACATACATATACTATATATATGTGTATGATCAGCATAAAGAGGTACGTCACATAGGAACTCTTCAGGATTGGGTACCATCGCCTCTCCTTAGCCATCTGTAGCTAATGTGCTTCTGGAAAAATTTGACGGAGAGCACCCGAACTGATAAAATTAGTAACGTGACGAATAACACTCTAAAAGTCATGCACCAATGGCAATAACGGCTAACCTATAGGTAACTGATAGTCAAACGATACTTCTTTCAAGGAGGTACCCCATCATCGAAGCCACAGACCTCAACGGAGTAGAGTTAGTTAATAAAGATCTTACCAAGTACCTTGGAGTAATTTTGGATAGCAAACTGACGTGGAAACTCAAGTTAGAAGAGAAGGTGAAAAACATCAGTGGAGCTATCTACGCTTGTAAGAAGATACTAGGATCAACATGGGATCTATCATCTGTGCTAATGCATTGGTATTCCACGCAGTAGTCAAGCCAATCTTACTTTACGGTACTTTGGTGTGGTGAACCGTTAACAGTAAATTCTTACACAGGAAACCATTGGAGTGAATACAGCGGCTCGCTGCTTTTTGCATAAGAGGAGCAGTATGGGATAGAATTTGAACGCGGTAAGTTATGCCTGCCGTAAGAAGCGTATAAAATCCATATGCACTATGTCTGTATTTTTGGCTTGAAATTTCAGCATAGTCTTTGTCAGAAATAGTGCTTTGATACTCAGCTTGAGATTCTTTCTAATGAAAAGACATTTCTAATGAAAAGACATTTGAAGCTCAAGCGACAAATGTCACCAGTCATTGAGATTGGGATTTTGGGAGTTCAACTGGTAGTTGCAAAAGCTACAAGGTCTGACCGGAGACTTAAGTCTGGTACCACGGGGAGCAGTTAGCCCTTGGAGTTCGCTCCAATCTGCTCATTGATTTTGGCCCTTTGGGGAGATTCATGGTGGCTGTGGTTTAAACCTAAAGGCAGTCGCACTGCGACCGGGTGCCTGACCTACAGCACGGCAGAGGTTTGAGGTCGGCCTCGAACCCAACCCTTCACCCGACCAATTTGAACCAAAAAATACGTGGATTTATTATTTGGGGCGCTGATCAATGCATTTTATTGATCTATGTGCTTTTAAAAGCACCGTGCGGTTAGGCCATCGCCAACAAGTTCTCATGTAAATCACAACGACTGTTGTTTGTTCGATTCGCCACTCTCTAAGGCTGGGAAGCAACCTATAATATATACTAGTATATTGAAAATACAACGACATCTATGCTTTCGATGATAGAATCACTCTCTCTTCACTCACTTTACAATAATTTGTATAGAAGCTGATCGTATATATTATCACTGAATATAAATAATATATTTTTGAGCGCAAAAACAAAGCGCCTCCAATACAATTTTTTATTGTATGTCTAACATAGCTGGATGCTTTAACGAGAGGGTCAACAGCATTCGGTATAATGAAGGCAAATAAAAATACGAAATTTTGTCAAAATTTTGGATACATATCTTCAATGTTCTTCTAAAGAACATAAAACCGACAATAAAACATAACTTGCTGAGTCAATGCATGGCTAAATATTTCACATGAGTGATTTTTTTAATAAAAATATTTCCATACAAAGCATTGAATGACCCACAGAAGCTCCAAAAACTAGGAATACTTCATAAACAATGCTTTTCACATATCCTGACCTAAGTCACAATGAAATTTCCTTCTTTTATTGAATTTCACGACCCGCCAATCTAACAATTTTCAATGACATTCTTCCTTACAGAAACACAAAAAAAGTAGCCATATGATGAGGGAGCGCAACCAAAGGCGAATTGACTGCGAACAAGTCATAAAAATCTGCCTACACAGCGAATATTCAAAGGACAATAAATGCGTGGATATATTTCTACACATATTCGGTGAGTCTTATAAAGCCACGCATATCAGTCTTTAAGTATGTGAGTACAGCCAAACAGCGAAAAATACTGCGCAGCACAAAAGGAGAAGCGTAGAAAGAAGGCAGCGCGTTATTCAAGCGATGTGGGGGAGCCACAAACAATGCAGCACTGTGTATCCTGCGTAGCAGCAAATCTTTAGAAATAACCAAAAGAAAGGAAAATGCACACATCCTTGGCGCATAAAGCGGGAGGACATCGATGTACAAGCACACATACACACATGTAATGGCGCACGTGGATGTGAGTTGACAAAACGCACTGAGTGGAGCTACCAAATGTCAGCGAGTTTCGTTTTCTATAGCGCACGATCGTTAAAAAAGAAGACTGATGGCGAAGCAGAAACAAGTAAAACGTTAAATTGAATGCGTGTGGGTGTATATGTGTGCTAGAAAAGGTTGAAGATCATGCATGGAGCAAATGTAAGAAATTATGTTCTGCGCATGCGCAACATTTGATAGTGGAATCAGCAGCAGTCGAAACCGAAATCTTACGCAAGCAAATAGTAAAGCACATACACACACATATACAAGCTAACAGTGTACATTTGATCCTTTATACGCTTATGTTTGTATGTGGAAAAGTAATTTTATGACCTTGTCAGTAACCGCATTTATGACAGCATTCACAGTGCATGGTAGAAAAGAGAAATTTATATTGCTATCAATAGCGTTCGAGGAACTCTTTTCATTGAAGAGTTTAATTTACTCGCGACTTGACTTCGCTTTCAACAAACAGTGGGTTCGACGATTTTGAAAAAAAAAAAAGTGAAAAAAAAAATAATTTTTTTGACTGCCACGTGTGACCTGCTGCTTTGAACTTGATTGATAGGATATGATACCATTTGCGGTTATGTAAACCCGATCGCGTTGATTTCTTGACAGCGTGCCACAATAGCGGGTGCGAGAACAAAGGTTGCTTTGAGGAATAAAGAATTCACTGCAAGGCACAGAAGACAAGTCTCCTAACGCTTGTTGCAAGTACAGTGATTTTTCCATAAAAAAAAAAAAACAAAAACAAAAAAAATATGTTTCGCTCCAACATAAGCATATTTAGTTACCATCACCGTAATAACAACCATTAGTCAGCGCTGCGCTTGCCTTCCACTTCATCTTCACCGACAAATCGCCGCCTAATTGCGCCAATCCATCGCGGTGAAATGTGCGAATAATTTTCTAATGCAAAACATTTATTAATGCAATGATTTATTGCTAGCTGGTCGAAAGAAAATGTATGAGCATTCTGCCAAAGCCTGTCTAACTGGTCTAAAATTGTTTGCAACTAACAGCGAATTGCGTTCTTCCTAGCCTATTTTGTTGCAAGCGCCAAGTGGTGCCCATACCAGTTTTCTTTCTTACTTCCTTTTTTTTCTTATTTACCTTGAAAATTGATTACTGCTCTTTAGTCTAATGCCTAGTTGCAACTCACTCAACGATATTTTAGTTTGCTTGCAGTCATTTATTTTGCGCTTCCCTGCGCATGCGCAGATCGATCATCGTTGCAATTGCGGCTCGGCGACATTCAAAGTGTCAGTACGCATTAATTATGCTCACATAAATACATACAAATAAGAGGAAAATTACTAGCTGCGTTTTAACGATGATGTGATACAATTATGTAAATCAAAGTAGCGGCAATTGTAGTGGTTAGTCTGCCTCAAGGCATAGACTATATGCAGAGGGAAGTATTGCCATTTTACAAAAATAGATTATATTCATTTATTTCTAATATTATATATGTATGTGTTTCTATTTTTATACTCTTGCAACGTGTGCTACAGAGCATAATAGTTTTTTTCTCACCTAACGGTTATTTGTGTCACCTAAAAATATTCGAGTTAAATACAAGGTTATATAGTATATAAATGATTAGGATGACGAGATGATTTGAATTCCGAGTGCAAGTTCGTCTGTCCGTCCGTCCATCAGTCCATTCGTGCATACATGCAAGCGATTACTTACGGAAAACGTGAGGTATCTTCATGAAACTTGGTCCTTTGGCACCCAAGAGTTGGTATTGAAGATGGGCGTAATCAGACCATTGCCGCGCCCACAAAATTTCATTAGCCAACACCTATTAAGTGTCAAGATCGGCTTTATTGGAACCGATTTCACGCTCGGACTATGGGCATGGCACAGCCTTTATTTTGTAGAAAATCCCTTTCTCGGCACCTGCTCTACCGATTTTAACTCAATTCAGCAAGTGATTTTATCGTGGCATTTCTATGTTCTATGTTACAGTGCGAAAATGGACGAAATTTTAATTCCATCTGATCCTTTCACTTTCCAGTATACAAAACAGACATCAACAGATGTACCAGAATGAGGAGCTTCCAAATTAAACAGGACTTTTTAAATCTAGCACCCCCTGGTGGTGCCATCTATATGTCGACTGGTGTGTTAAAATCTGCTATCTTAATCGATTGTCCAGTGAGAATTTCATGATATTTCATTTATTATAAGTGAAGTTATTGCGTTTTAAGTGTCAGTATGTTTCTATTATCGGTGCGAAAATGAGATTGGAACAAAGAGCCAACATTAAATTTTCTTTTAAAATTGGTAAAACTTTTACCGAAACGTTTCAATTGATGAAACAAGTTTATGGCGATGATTGTCTCTCCCGTGGCAGAGTGCACGAGTGGTTTCAACGTTTTCAAAGTGGTCGTGAGAACATAAATGACGATCAACATGTGGGCCAATCAAAATCCGTGACTATCGGAAATTCTATCGAAACTGTGGGTGAATTCATCAAAAATCAGCCGAAATCATCATTGAAATTCATTGAAATTGATTTGAACATCTCTAAAAAATCGATTTATCGCATTTTGACTGATCATTTAGGCTTACGAAAGATGTGTGCGCGCAAAAATTGCTCAAAATCCAACATTCGATGGACGCTTGTGACCGATTATTTGACCAAAAATCACTTTTTAACCATTAACCACTCTCCGTATACACGTGATATGGCACCGTGCGACTTCTTCCTTTTCAGAAAAATGCATTTGCCCAAGAAAGGAAAGCGTTATGCAGACGTAGAGGCCATTCAAAAGGCTTGCACCGGCATGCTAAAACACTCGTTCGACATGCTTTTGGACTACTAATTCGGCTAATGGGAAACCAAACATATAATTAAATATACCCCGATTATCTATGATCCATATGAACAAATTTTTTCATGGCCGAAGTATGCTCCATGATTTTTATTATATAAGAATATTATGATAGTATGTTAATCGAAATGTTTTATTATTTAACGAAAGCTAGGCTAGTTCATTATTAGTGTGCACGAAACAACTCTGACCGCTATAACATGATATACTGAGGCAATAAGCATTTTATGCCGCAGTTATACTCAATACTAAATGAGTGGAGGTCTTCCTCTGCTTCCTACGTCGAATACTTTCAGAGCTGGAACGTTGTCATCCATTCGGACGACTGATCTAGCCAGCTTAGCCGTTGTTTCTTTATTCGCTGAATTATTTCAATGCCGTCGTATAACTCGTACAGCTCATCGTTCCTTCGAATGTGATATTCGCCGTTGTCAATGCATAAAGAACCATAAATCTTTCGCAGAACTTTTATCTCGAAAACTCGCAACGTCGACTCATCAGATGTTGTCATCGTCCATGTCTTTGCACGATACAGCAGGACGGGAATAATGAGTGACTTATAGAGTTGGGTCTTTGCTCGTCGAGAGAGGATTTTACTTCCCAACTGCCTTCTCAATCCAAAGTAACACCTGTCGGCAAGAGTTATTCTGCGTTGGATTTCGAAGCTGTGACTGTCAATAGTGACGTGGGAGCCATGTCATGACATGTTTATAGTCATACTATATTTTGTAGTGCTCCGTAAATTAGTGATTCCAACAAATGCGCAGCTTCTTGGACGAAAAGAACGTATGCAAGAATTTCAGATCGATATCTCAAAAACTGAAGGATTAGTTCATGTATATACAGACGGACAAATTTTAATCTATTCAGCTCGTCACGGTCATCTTTTGTATATAAACTTTACAGGGTTTCCGAGGTTTACTTTTATAAATATCGTGGCAAACTTAATATACTCAAGATCACAGACCGCTTTGGCACCAACAGACCTTATATCATGAGTATTTGTTCAGTAAGTGATCAGATCAGCAACCAATGTGACGTTTTCGAATAACTTTTTAAATGATTGAACGCAAAATTGCAGGAAATCAGTTAAAATTAGGAACCAGACACCGGGATTCGCAAGTGACACTAGTTAACACTAGTCTATCCTTATCTTGATAGTTACATCTGCTATTAAGACATATTTATGGGCTTATAACTCAAAATTATTGGCGAAATGCGACTTACATAGAATGATGGGAATGTGAACTTTTGGTTGAGAATACTCATATTTATATTGTAAGATACCTTATTTCCTTAAAGAAGCAGTAGATATATGTATACCGCTTATTAAAATCAAAGGTCTGGAATATGATAGAAGAAAGAATATTTCTGGGCATCGAAAAAGCAGTACTGTTATCTTTGATTGAAAAATTCTTATACCTCAACCTGCGACTATTGTTTCTTTAATCAAACCCTAATACAATTAAAGCACGCTCCGATAAACATGAAATCCATATTGCGCAACAGAACCGCAACCGCAAATAATCGAAATCATTACCAAGAACAGCGAAACAATGCAATGTCACATATAAGTATATATATATTGATATATGGACAAAGAACACGCCCGCCGCAAGTAACCAGCTTAGATTTGGCGAAACATCAAAGAACATATATCATGATCAGTCCATATATACATATGTATATGGGTATAAGTAGCAGCGAGCGGATTAGAAACTGACTTGGTCGCTTAATGCGCGTGGGTATCAACGCAAAGGACAACGGCTGATCCGCTGAAGCGTGACCCATATGACCGCAAACAACACGAGGCAAGAGCGGCAACAGATTTTAGTAAAAAGCAACAACAACTGCAGAGAGAGTGTTGAAAAAAGCAACAACTCCAGGGCATTGACAAAAAAATTGTGTTTAAGCGAGAAGTAGGCGGTGTCGGCGGCGACCTCAATGCGGATCACTAAAATGCGGTCGCTGCGGGCAAGAAAAGAAATGTCAACGGCGTTTTTTGTGATTTTTTTGTACTTTTTTTGATGCAGCAGGTTAATGTGGCATGCAACTATATACATATATACTTATTTGTGAGACAAAAGTAGCAAAAACAGAATAGTAAAATAAGTAGTGGAAGTAAATCATAGCCTAGATCTAACTGCGCTATGGATATCTCCTACCCTCAATGCCTCAAATTCACTTTTTTGTTTAGCCATTTTCATACTCTTGTTTTTCAGTGCGCTTTGTCTCCGTAATGTCGATAATCGATTTATCAAAAAATTCTCTTTTTTGTCCCATCATTGATTCTTTGCTAGAGTTTATTGTTGATTTTGCTTTTTGCAATTATTTACGTTGCCGCAAAGCAAAGCGCAACAACATAGCAGACAAAGACCAATGTAGGATGACAAAGCAGGCGGCATTTTTTCAACGCATTGATGTGCATTAAGACGTGAAATTGTCACCATTGTCTCACCGTTGTGACGCGCTGATGGAATAGCAAATCTCTGCTGCTTCGAACTCAACGATGATCGAAATCGCTATATACATAAGTATATAGGAGTACAAGCATATATCAGCTTTGTCTAATGCAACCCCGTTTTCACTGGCTTGAAATGAGCAAAAATTGTCTAGCGCACAGTGGGTGCCCCGACATGGCAACAATATAAAATCTATGCTAACGCATGTCCTGCGGCGGCGGCTACTGTCCAATGCATGCAAAAACGCATAAAACTTCTTGCAAACAATGCGCAACATACAAATATACAAAGTTGCATATAAGTAGCACAATTGTTGCATGCATTTATTGATTAGTGTTGACAGCATCAAAAGATGACCATTTTGGAGATAATAAAATCGGAAAATCCTCTCATTCAAAATCCTCAAATTCGACTATTGCGCAAGTGCAGCAGCCAGCGCATGCCTGAATGAATTCCTCTAAAGCGCATGTTGCAACTCAAAAATGCACACAATGCCTCAAACTGCAATTCTCGACCGTTTTCATGCAACATTTTTAGTATTCTTCCTTTTTTGTTGCCATTCCTTTGCGGCTTTGAAATTCCAATAAAGCGGTTTGCCATGGCTACACCCACTTTTTCGTCCTTTTTGCACTTCGAGCCGATTTCAAATACTTCTCTGCTGGTTTTCCCGCTTTGCCACACTTGCAATAGTCCGCACGGCTTTGTCTCTCAGCTATTCGTGGGTGTTTCCTTCGTAGGCGTCATTTTATGGGCGTTAATTGCACGGCTTTCTTCACAGCTTTGCTGCTTGCATAAAAAAATGCAACAAATTCTTGCAGTTTCTTTTAAAATTTTGTGTTGATTCTTGCGATTTACTATGCTCCAGTAATGCAGTAATTGTTCCCCGGGGTATTTGGTGAGTAGGCCGTAACATCTCCGTGCAAAAAGGGCTGGATTTCCTGCCACATTCGAATTGTAGAATTTTATGTAGTAGACGCGTGTTGTCAATTATCGATAAAGGTACAAATTATATGCACATTTCATATTTGGCATCAGAAAACATTTAGTTTTCTTGGAAGATTCAAGTCGTAATTTTATTTCAAAACTTCTTAATACTGAGAGAGTGTCTTCAAAATATATGTACGCAGATATATATTTTTTGAACTATTTGGAAATGTTGTAAGAAAAATTTAACCTAACCTTTAAGCTTAAGCAAAATAAAATAAAACAAAAATATACCGCAAAATCTGAGAAATTTTCAGTTCCACAAAGGTTTGGTTATGTTAGGTTAAACTGGTAGGCCAATAAGCCACGTATCGACCAGTTATGGTCCTTTGCGACACCAGATGGATTTCAGTCGCAAGGTCCAAGCAAAGTACTCTGTGGTCTCACTATCAATACCTTTTCCAGTGTATCATACCGTAAAGACCCCAGATGCTTACAGCGTAGTCTAGTCAGTTCTATAAAAGAAAAATATATATTTTCGAAAGCTGTACGACAGCAAAAACTAAAGATCTCATGATCCAATATCTGATCAGTGAGTAAGTAGATTACCTTTTATAAATCGGGATTTGGCAACACTAGTGTTGCAATCTGGCAACTCACAACTTTATCGTAAAAACACTTTTTATGATATGCATACTCAGAACGTTTTGACAAACGAGCGCTATTTCTGTTGTTTACAGTAACTTAAAATATTCTTCTAGACCAAAAATGGCATGAAATCGTGAACATTTGAGCGCGTTTATGTTTTGCAACTCTCGACGTGGATTAACTTATTAATAGTGCATCGATGAACTTAGTTCTGTTTTGGTGATGCAACTCCACCAAGAACCCGGGTTTATCGACGGTCACCGTACCGTACCATACAGTTTTACAATCGTGATCGTAGATCACTCCAAGACGAATTTCGTAAAAGTCGTCCAAAATCGGTTGTTGCTCCGGAAACTGTTGATGCTGTATACAAACTAATATTGCAAGATCGTTATGCGCCCGAAGGTAAGGAGCAGTCGGCTGTGTGAGTGTTTGTAGATGAGCCGAATCCCACAAAATTTCCAAGCAAAAGGTTGTTTATTTTTTGGAAAAACTGAACATATCGCAACTGTAGCACTGGAACACCACAGAACAGTACATTCTGAGTGGTACACAAACATTTGTTTGCCAGTTGTCTTTCAAGAAATTATGAAAACCAACCACCGATGATTGATGAATGACAAAAATGCGAGCTTTCACACATCGACTGAAACTACTGCAGTTTTGAGCACTCAAAACATCAATTTGTTGAGTCATTCACCGCATAATCCTGACTTGGTACCGAAGGACGTCTATTTATTCCCGTTCCCGAAAACTAAACAATGATGTCAACGTTTTTCGACACCTAATGAAGCGGTTGATGCTTTTGGTGTAATTGGCAAGCAATCATCTACTTTGACATGTTCCATTATGGCCAAACTCTTAAATTCAGATCTGCACTGTTAACAATTAGACCGTCTGAACTCTTTAATTTAAATCTATAGTATACTGTTAACGACTAAAGCGTCTGAAGGATATAATCGGCCAGAAGCGGTCAGTTTTAGCTAAGAGGGAAGCAATTGTGTTCCATCAGAACAACGTCAGGTTATACAAATCAGTAGTGACTCGCTTCAGGGACGATAGCTCAGAAAGAAAAATTCGATTCGAAGAGAAAAACGGGCTTTAAATTGCCTCTGCATACACATTCTTTTCCAGATCCTATCTTTAGTGTCTTTTTTGTGTTCAAAAGCAATTATTTGGGTTTCGAAGACTAGCTTCGAAGAACAGGATACCTGTCGCAAGAGGGCGAAATCCCTACAAACATAATGACAGTGGGGACAACGAGTGGGTAGTGCAAGTAAATTGTCAAATAAATAAATTTTCCATACAAGAACTTGCTTGTGATCGATCACTTCAGTATCGATAAATAAGCAGCTTCTAGAGGAGAAAAGAACGGGTGCAAATTTTCAGATTATTTTCACAAAAACCTAAAGACTAGTCTGTGTATATACAGACAGGCGGACAAACGGAGGGAAAAGGCTAAATCGACTCAGCTTTTCGTTGGTCATTTATATACATACATAAATAATATGTGGTTTCTAGTGTATAAAAGGGAAACATAGACTTTTTCAAAGCCTAAATTTGTTGATATAGGATCACTAAGAATTGGAAAGGGAGTGATTTCTACGTGGCAGATCCCAAGGCAGAATCACTCCTGTCAACATATGCTACTTTGGACTGAGTTGACAATTACAAAGTAAAGTCCTCTATAGATGAACAAAGACCAAACACTCCAAGTCACTCATCATCCCCGTCCTGCTATATGGTGCAGAAGCATGGACTCTGACATCATCTGTTGAATTGGCCTTAGGAGTGTTCGAAACAAAGATTTACGGTCCTTTGCACATTGGCAACGTCGAGTACCGCAGTCGATGGAACGACGAGCTGAACGAGATATACCACGACAATGATATAATTCAGCGAATTAAGTGATAGCAGCAGCGCTGACTAGATCATGTTGTCCGAATGGAATGGAATTTTGCAGTTTTGTATGTTTTCGATTCAGTACCCGTCGGTGGAAGAAGAGCAAGGCCGACCTCCACTCCGATGGTTCAGGTGGAGAAGGACCTGTCAGCACTTGATATATCGATTAGGCGCCAAATAGCGAAAAAAAGAAACGACTGGCGCGCTGTTGTTAACGCCAGTAGAGAAGAAGAATGAGGATTCGATTTGAAGGGTATTATCTTGTATACTAACGTTATATTTGAATGCTATTTCCTTCAAACAAGGAAAAGGTGAGAACTACTTGGCTTCAGCTAAAATTTCAGCTGTAATATTGGGAAAATGGTGTCAGTATCTTTTTAGATATTATTTAATAAATGTATAATTAAAATTCTTATTCAGAAAAACAAGAAAAAACGTTAACTTCGGCTGCACCGAAGCTAATATACCCTTCACAGGTGCATTTCTTTTAGTAACTACATATGTGTTCAGTTTGTATGGAAGCTATATGCTATAGTAATCCGATCTTGACAATTTTTCCGGAGATTACATTGTTGCTTTAGAAAATAATCTATACCAAATTTGGTGAAGATACATTGTCAAATGTGAAAGTTTTCCATACAAGAACTTGATTCCGATCGTTCAGTTTATATGGCAGCTATATGTTATAGTGGTCCGATATCAGCCATTCCGACAAATGAGCAGCTTCTTGAAGAGAAAATGACGTTTACAAAATTTCAAAACGATATCTAAAAAACTGAGGGAGTAGTTCGTATATATACAGACGGACGGACAGACAGACAGTCGGACATGGTTAAATCTACTCAGCTCAACATACTGATCATTTATATATATATTTTATAGGGTCTCCGACGCTTCTTTCTGGGTGTTACAAACATCGTGACAAACTTAATATACCCTGTTCAGGGTATAAATATCTTTTTCATTCTCCACACCATTACAATAACAATAACATTTACAGGTATGTATTTATGCAAGAAATGAGCGTATCCCTTATTAACATGTAAATAAACACAACTGAAATCATTTACACGTGTTTTTCCAGATAAATCATATCACCGACATGGCACTATCAAACGACCGGTACAACGGCAAGCATGTCGCCAAAGCCCCACGACACAACTCGTACACGATATCTCTAGCAGACAGATCTCTTGGCATGCCTCACACCTTCAGATTAGCCAAAGCGCAGATATATGCGTTTGCGCACCTCCTGCGGCATGCGTGTAATTACAACGGTTAAGGTACTCAAGCCCACGACTGCCTAGTGGGCAATTTAGTTGCGCTACCCACTCGCTCACTGTCATTCTGTTTGCAGTAATTGCGCCCTTTTGCGACAGGTATCCCGTTGTGTCTTTTTTCGGACCTTTGCACACTAGCTACAACAAAAACAACTGCGCAAAAGTAGATATGCATATGACTGTGTGTGTGTGTATGAGTATTTTACTAATGCGACCATTTAATGACGTGAGATAAGAGATTTGCTGCACAAAACTTGGTTTTCACGGAGTTATGTTTGCATGTATGTGTGTGTGCTGTTTTGTCCCTTTTTAGAAGGTTTGCACAGATCGGCGCAAGATTAGGCCAATAATCAGTTTTACAGCTCATCTTCATGTCGCATATCTCTGTTTATTCATTCCCCGAATCGGTTTAAGAGTACACACAGTTCATTACAACAACACAAACAATGTTTTCTGATAGAAATTTTCTGATAAGTTTTAACAGCTATACGAATATGTACTTACACATAAGCATGTACATATTTATGGTGTACTAACATGTGTCTTCATAACTATAAATGTATATTAGAGCGTCTATCATATATTATCTTTAAACAAACCTTTCCTTTAGGAGTTCAATTCCGATTTCGTAAATATCATTCAGAGAATTTTGTGAACAGAAAAATCCATGTACTTATTTGCATAGCAAAGTTTCGGAGCAGATATTATTCGAAATACAATTTTGTGGGTATTTTATTCAGTGGTTTTTCAGTTGAATGACGAGAAAAGTATAAATTCAGGTGACGGTCTGTCTGTCTGTAAAAATTGAGGATGAGTGGATCGTAGTAGCAAGGGTACCTGAAGGAAATTTTTTTGCGAAAATGGACGTGGACTCGCTTTCTAATAAGTTTAATGTAAATATCTCCTAAACTTCTAAAGCTACAATAACCAAATTTGCTGAGTGCAAATATTATAAAACCCTCTACTGACAGTGTGAAAATGGACGAAATCGGAAATTTTAACTCCGAGATGGTATAAGAGGGCTTTATGGCATGTGTGAAAATTGGACGATGAACAATTCGTTCCAACCTTTTAAGTTTTCGGGACCGAATGGCATCCTACAGGTAACTGTTTGGCACCTATCTATGCTAATTTCATAAGACTGGGTTACATCCCGGAGGCCTGGTGACAAGTCAGAGTCACGTTCATCCTCATTCATTAAACCTATCACCACCTCCTTCTTACTAAAAACTCTGGGGAGACTGATGGACTGGTACATAAGGAGGCGCATTCCGTGGGACCATTTATCAGGAGCGCAACATGCTTACTGTAAAGGCGAGATAGAGATGCTGCTCTGCATACTATCGTGTCAATGCTTGAGGAAGCCATTAAGGTTAAGTAATTCGCTGTTGGGACCTTCCTTGATATACAGGGAGATTTCAATAACATACTTGGGGTTGAATCAAACCTCTAAGACGTCATTTTCAGTCTTCTGTGCGACAGAGTGATTGAAACGGAATGAGGAAACGCACATGCTCGACGAAATGTGAGTAGAGGAACCTCACAAGGTAGAGTTCTCTCTTCTCTTCTATGGAACCCGGTTGTTAATAACCTGCCTAAAAAACTTGAAGATCGTGGTTGCCGGGTGATTGCCTATACAGACGATGTAGCGCTTATGGTAAAAGGAAAGTTCCTGAGTACCGTTTACGAGTAGACGCACGGCCATCTCGCCACCAACCCAAATAAAACCGATATGCTGGAGTTCTTACAATAACGTCAAGTCAAGCACTTAACATTATTTGACACTTGCTGCAAACAGACTTGTTCTGTAAGCAACTAACAGCGTCCTATTAGTCCCCTCTAATAAGGAGTATTGTCTAATCTGTTACCACTGATTATCAAAATCTTATAGAATTAAACTTAAAGGTTCCCAAAATGGCCCGTTTTCAGAAGGATTTTCAAAGTCCCGTGGAGTTAGGATAATTCGATACATCCAAGATAGGGTCCCTACCAGAAAAATAGAGTGAGCAGTGGACTTTTTAGAAAAATCGACCCGATCACTGCAGTGTCTTCCAAGCAGAGATCACAGCAATTAAAGAAAACTTTCTTGTTCTAACAAAGAGTGTGCTAAGTGACAAGGAATACATATATACAGCAAATAGCCAAACGGTTTTAAAATCACTACAATGACTTAATGTGTCTGGAAGATAATGAAAGGATGCTTTGTTTTCTTAGGGCATTCCAGCAGACTCGGAACACCATATATCGTCGTGAGTTTCTTGACAAGCTTTCAAAGGGTGCACAGATAAAACGACATGGTCTCTCAGTTTTTGAGATTTGAAATTTCGTACGTGTCCTTTTTTCATTGCGAAGCTGCTAAATTGTCAAGACCGCTGATAGCGGACCACTAAAACATGTAGCCGCCTTACACACTGAATGTTTGACTAAATATTTTCAATAAATTTTGCCATGAGATTATTATTATCGAATAGCTTAATATAAAGCGAACGATCGTAGAAATCAAGCGATCGAGAAATTTGAAGGAATGACAACGTCCTCTTCACTGATGAAAATAATAAAAAAGGAACCATATGGTGCTGAAGAGTGTCACGAAAATCGTTAGAGAGATGGAAAAGTCGACATCTTTCACAGTCCGAAAAAAAATGATTTGGTGATGGATAGTTTGGGCTAGTGAAACGAATTATGGGTGGATAGTTCTTCAAAAATTATACCGGTGAGAACGTAAGTCATAATAACGTCCGTTATCGCGCCATGATCCCACATTCATGGAGAGTAATATAACTGTCGATCTGAGGCGAAATTATGATTTCAACAAACAAGTCAAGAATCATCATGGTATCAATCTCATTGTGGAAGAACATTCATGAGCAGATTTTTCACGTTTTGCACCATCGATTAGCTACGATTGTGACCGTGTGATATCACACCGTCAATGAATAATTTCTGGGGGAATACCACATGCTGAGCGTAATTTTTTTTTTTTATTTCCCAAACAATCCCGCTTTGATGTGGAACCCGTTTTCAGTCGATCGAATTCGCCATAAAACAAATTCTGGAAGCGTCATATAAGTATATTGACTCTGATGGATGGTTAATCTGGATGTAGGCGACAAAATTAGAAAGAGATATGAACATTCATTAAATTTGAAGTTTCTAAATTTTCTTTTTATGAACGGAAAATATATTGCGTTTTGCTTTGACTCTCAAGCAATGATATACATGTATATACGTATTTATGTACATTGTCTACAAATTTTAAATTAATAACACCTGCAAAGGATGCGCGCCAAATTTTGTAATATCAATGTTATTGAGGATGGAAAACTAAATTTCCACTGTAACGAAATTTAATTGAAATTGTAGTCTGTTTGCCGGTCGATTGATTCAGGCTTTCTTACAATACCGTTTTTAATATGAACCTGCTCCAACTATATATGTATTACAAGTTCATAAATTTATCAAAGTCATAAGTCAAATGCTTCACACAACTATTAATTAAATAATATTTATTTTTCCTGTACCATAAACAACAAACAGTGTGCCGAAAAACAGGCAAAAAGAGAGCACTACTTAGATGAAAACCGCTTACAAGGCGTGAACAATTACCGCAATCATATCTCTAAGAAAAAAATACAGAAACGGATCAACGACAACACCTCTTTCCAGCATTAAGGATATAACCCAAAATAATTCACTTCCGAAGCGCGAAGCAACTATAACTTCAAAGTGACTGCAATAAATTGAGAAACCATGAATCTAACTAATAATAAATCGACAGTGTGGGCGGCGCAAATGCTTAGAATAATAATAATAGCATTAAAAGGCATAACAAAAATATTTGTGGCCAACAAACGTTTGGCGCTGCAGCCGCTTGGCCGGCGCAATGGCAGACGCCACTTAATTGGCCGAAATTAAAATTGGAACAATGAGCGCAGCTCAGGAATTTCCTTGATACAGTCAACGCCGCCGACGCCTTGTACGATCTTGATGCCATAAATTTCAGAGCGCACACAATTTCCCAATCTAATAGAAACAAGTGCAACGCCTCAAGACAAAGGTCTGCGGACTCAATTGCACAGCATGAGTTCGCAATAATCGCTTGTGGGATATTTATTCATTGAGTTTGCCGAGTTTCGCTAATACAGAAATGGATGAATGTGGACAAGTGCAGTGGAGAGAAAGCAAGTAGAGGCGGCGAGATGTAAGTAGAGCAATAAGAAAGGAGCGCAACGGTACAGCCTATTTTCACAGGCTACCGGTGATGGCGGTGTCCTTTAAAGTGTCAGGGGAAAGCGCTGACTATTTTCAGCACAACAGGTAGGTACTTGCATACAAATATACATACATACGTATATACACATACTCGTTTATTGAGCATATCAAGTCTCTACAGGTAAGTTGAGAGTACAAAAATTAACTTCGAAACCGTGCAGCCTTGCTTTAATTTAGGGGAAATATTTTTAAAATATATTATGCTAATGAATGCAACACAAATATTTCCAAGAAAACGGACTCAGTGTAACCGTATTTTATACAAAAACAAATTATTAGTTTCCCTAAATTTTTTTAATAAATGCTCTCAACGGTTGGATCGTTGGATCGCACACAGTGCGCCGCATTCTTCGCTGAGCGCCTCTTATCGCAGCACAATTCATTAATTGTCTCCTCTAATCTTTTGGCGTGTGTCCATGGCGTGCGGTATAAAGTTCTAAGCCGAGACTCGTGATTCCACTAAAGTCGCTCGGTTGGTCACACATACTATGTATGTGTTTGTATGTATGTATGTATGTAAGTGTTAGATTGAATCGCGTTGTCACCTAGCTAAATAAGATTTGCGTTGAACACGTGCTTATCACTGGCTTAAGCAAACATATGCATACCATACATACGTATGTATATCTAAGTATAAGTATATAACTATTTATATCAACACATAAGCAAATATAAATACAATTTTTTAGAGCAACTTAAGAAAAGCAATTTGATTGTGACTTACATGAGTGAAATGACCGTTAAATGACGTCAGGTTATAAGAGACAAGACTAGACTTTGGATAGTGATAGTGTCACTAAAATAGAAATTTGCATACAGGGTGCGAAATTTGGTACACAAATTCGTAAATTAATTTAAAATATCATCAGCTTTGAGATGAGTGTAAGAAAACGCCTACGCTTCTGTCATATTTTTGTTAAAATGATACTTGTCTTCAGACCGGATATTTGAGTTTCGCTTGCAGGTGAAGTGCTCATAAATGAAAGAGGTGAGTCTTATGACTTATTTGTTTGTGCTTGCTTCCTCTTGGCTGTATCCTCCGCGCGGGTGTCGACTGGGCAATGGGTGTCGCTGCTTACAATGGCATGATCTCAAGCTGGATCCTGCAAGAGACATTACATTGTAGGCAGGAGGCTTCTTGCGAAGCTTTATATACTTCATCAGAAGTAGGTGAATGGGTAATACAACGGCCATTGCTAATGAGGTACCTGGCGGTATGCATAAAACGTGAGATCACCGAATCAAAAACTCAACATGGAGGACAATAAAGGAACGAAGAGGACTAGAATATCAGTCCAAAAGTCGGTGGGAGACGAGGTGGCTACTACCGGCGGGCACAGCGATCAGCGTCTGTGGCCTCACCTCAATTGCAATGGGAGCAGGTTGCGGTGGTTATAGTACTACAGCGCACGGGTGCCACAGTCAATGCAAACTCGGACCAAGAAAGCTGTGTAAGCATTAACACGGAAAAGGAAGATGAGCCACTTCATTCTCCTGTACAGGCGACCGAGGATTACAACTGTGGTCACAAGAGAGATCCAAAAAGAAGCCAAGCATGGTGGGGTTGAAGGCAAAAGCGGGGTACATGGCGGCGGCCGGAATATGTAACCGTCTCGAGGGAAGTCCAACATGAAGGAAGAAGAGGGGAAACGGCTGACTGGGCAGGAGAGGAGGAGAGGAACCGCCGGATACACTTATACACTCGAAGTTTGTGCAATACCTCGGATCCAGCGTATTTTAATCGAATTGAGAAGCATATGGCTGGGAGGAGGCAGCGTTCGACGGAGAAAGAACCCAGTCAGCGGTCTGATGGTCCAAAACCAAGAGCTGCGGTTACTCCAAGTGAACCTCCACAAAAGTAAGATCGACTCTGTCGAGCTTCTTCCCAATTTAGAGAAGGGCGGCTACGACGTGACTTTAGTCCAGGAACCATGGATTGTATCTGGATTGTACACCCCGAGCGTAATTAACATGGTAAGATCAACGATATTGGTAGTAAGCACACCGTCGTTCTCTAACTATTGGTACATCTACTACTTCTCCATTAGATCGAAAGCAAAAGAAATCTCAAGAATACAAACTGGGATATCTATAGGCAGATAGTATTAAGCAAGAGATTTAGACCTTGCGTGTACTTATAACGGACATGAAGAGTTTGAAAAGTAGCGAAGAGTGGACGGGCAACTTTAAGTTGGTCGGTTATAAATCTGGTTCATATATGTAAAGCAGTACAGAGACAACGTTGGATGAAACTAGTCTGAAGGATACTCAAAGACCTTTTATGCTACACTGAATGTCTCATAAATCCTGCGTACCTATTATTTCTCTTGCGACATGGTGGGTGTTTTGATGTCATTCAATAAATATAATGTGCTAACAATCTGTGATTTAATGTATAACTCACCGCCACCTAAGTCGAAACGCTCATGTCATAGGCATGACCGCAGAGAAGCTCCCAATTAGCCAACATCTGCACTGCGGATTTGGAGGTGAAAAATTACTTTAACAACAGTTTACAGCAGAAAAAGGTAAATTATAGATTTAAGTTATTGGTGATATATACCTATTACGTACCCAGGTTCAGTTTTAAGATGACCCTGAATGACTTTAGTGAAGCAGACTACTGTTCCCCCAATATAATTGGTTTTAAATTGATAAATTTATACATTATAAGAAGAAGACTCCTATAGACTCACGTATACCTCCATCATATTTGCTCTAGCAATAATTGTTCGTCACGACATCTTATTAGCTCCCAACTAACCACCTAAGGGGTTACACGGGTTTACGGGGTTCAAAAATTTTATTTTCTTATTAAATTCTGCAACACTTCTAGATACAGCCTTGAGAACTTGTGCGCTGGAGGCGTTTTTCTCGAATCTGTGTTTTTGAAGTTGGTTTGACAAGATTTCTCGGGACCCACTCAACTAATCTTTATGAAATCTTACACAGGTCTTACAGACTTGGACGAAGTTTTTTTCGATTACAACTATTTGAAAAAAGAATGTCGTGAAATTTTCATTAAAAAATGGAAATGATGACGCACTGGCTGATTCAAAGTATTTTTTCAACAAATTTCAGAATTTCTTTGTTAATAGTGTATGTTTGTAACAATAAAAAATTGTAATAAAATATTTAATTTTTTGTATGAGAAAAAAATTGTCGAAAAAATGCTGTTTTTTACCCGAGGAAACCCATGTAAGCCCTTAACGATTTAGCTAAGCTACCAGCGGTATTTATTTCGCAAAGCTTTGGTGAGTACCCAATTGAACAAAAAGCCGTTATCAATTATACAGACTCACTTAATTAAATCGGAAGATGATCACATCCCTTTTTCAACAGAGCACAACTTAAACAGACTGAACAGGACAAAATTACACTGTAGCCCTGAAATTATTGATATATTAAACTAAGAAATATTGACTATTTTTAAATTAAATATAAGCCTCCAAAAGAAAACTAGTATAAATACCCCTGTATACAAATTCACTAAACCTAAGAAAACACTCTCATAGCTGGTGTTTGGTCATACCTAGATTAACATATGTACACATATCGGAACTAAAATCACTATTTGCAAATATACGTATATGTATGTATGCATTTGTTGTTATATTATCCAGAGATATAGGCCTTTCAAATAGCGACGTTGCTCTGCTCTACACCGATTATAATAGCTTCGTTTGAGTAAACTCATACCGGATATGAGTACAAGTAGAATAGACGCAAGCATTCTTATAATTTAGATAAAATAGCACATGTAAGCTCACATTTCCACATATGTTCGCGTATGTACGTATGTATGCATGTTAACAAGTTTGTTTTGCTTTGCTGATTTCCTGTGTTGCAGATAAAATGTGAAGAAATGCTTGGTGTGAAAGACATGTTCTGCTTCACAGATAATTCCGAGGTGATAATTGTGACTGTGCGGAAACTCCGCAGACAATCTTAATGTGAAAATCGAGCAAATCACACCAAAATTGGCGGAAAATTTTTTGCTCGCTCTGGAACGAATGTCAGCTGATCTACAATTACACGCCTGACAAGTAGCACTTAACGCAATGTGAGCATGCGCAAGTATTTGTAGGTATGTATGTAAGTATTTAGTTGAGTAGGTGTGGAAGAAATCTAACGCTGAAGGAGGTGACAAGCATTTTCTTTCCACCATTATGGCGGAAAATTTTATAGTTGATATGAACACTTAAGATTTTAAAATATTTGACACGCCAAACGTAGGTGGTAGCAGGGAGGTACAAGTGGATCATATTTGGTTTGCTAATGCGGAGTTATCAAAGTCTCTTTTGTATCCATATCTGACACTCTGACGATAAATTTTAATGTGAAATCGTATATAGCCTTTTATCAGAGGAATGTCTTCGATATCAGTTTATATACATATATATGTATCTAGAGCCCTTTCAAACTTAGTCGTAGAATGGCCACTATTAAACATTACAAATATTTAATAAATATATTAAGTGTAAATAAATATGTCTATACACAATATATTATATATTATTACGTAAAAGGACGGGGACTAACAAAAGTATATCGCTGTTAAGACTTGATTGCGTATTATGTTTATCCTTCAGTATACTTCAGACTTCAGGTATCTTTATAAAAAATAGTTGGATAGTATATAAAATATACTCTGATTCTAATGTATATATAATGCTGATAATAGGTATTTTTTTGATAGCCTTCTTTTGACAGATCACGCGTGAGTCGTAACTAGCTGTAATTTTATTTTTATTCAGAACTGTTTGGCATTTTATAATGGAGCCTTACAAATCGTTCAACTTTATTACGAAAATTCATGTTCTGTAAAGAATGGGTTTCGCGTGCTTCTCTCAACTTATGGTCAACACAATCGGCCTACTGCACGTAGTGTTCGCAACATCATCACCCATCTTGATACCATACATTTATTATTGGATAATATTTTACCGAACAGACCACGCCCAACATGCATCGAAGAAAATATAGCAGCCGTAGCTGAGAGTGTACACGAAGACCGTGGAGGGTCGTATCGGCGCCGTTCGCAGCAACTCGGACTGAAGCTCCATACGACTTGTAGCATTTTACGTCACGATCTTAAATTGAAAACGTACAAAATAGAGCTTGTGCAAGAACTCAAACCGTTCGACCTTTCCAAGGGACAACACTTCGCTCTATGGGTTCTTGAAAAGTTCCAAGAAGATCCAACGTTTCCGAGCAAAATTTGTTCATCGCTGAAATCGCCCATTTCTGGCTGAGTAGGTATATGAGCAAATAAAATTGCCGCATTTGAGATGAAGAACAACTTGAAGACATTCAAGAGCTGCCATTTCATTCAGAAAAAACGATTTGGTGTAGTTTGTGGATCGGTGGAATCATCGGTCCATATTTCTTGAGAAATGATGACGGTGAGAACGTAACCGTCAATGGTGACCATTATCGCAAAATGATAACCGACTATTTGATGTGTGAAATTGAAGCTGTCGGCGAAATTTAATTTCAACAAAACGGCGCCACTTTCCACAAATCGGATCAATCAATAGATGCGTATATCACACAGTTAAACATTTTTGCTGTTGGGATTCAACGGACGGCCATCTATTCTTTCGAATTTTCCATTAAATTTGATGTTTCCGTGTTTTTTTTTTCTTTAAAGAAAGTATATTTTTTAGTAGTAGCAGTATATAAGACTGCCTTACCATCCCCATGACCCCCACTATGCAGTAAAAAAGTAGCGTCGTAATATACAATACGATAGAGATATTCATCTCTAAATTCTGATTTTTAATATCATATTTTTTTGTGACTGTGACTGAAGAAACATATTTTCGATATTTGGAAACCATCACTGAAGAAGGAGCTGTTTTAAAACGATCTTCCACTATGGGGTGACATTTGAGCTATGATAAAACATCATAAAATATATTGCGAGAAGAAAGCTTTAGCGAATAATCGTTCCGCTCTTTTGATGAGCATGGTTCGAGTTTCTTTTAATAGTTACTTCATTACAACATTAATTAATCGATAATAAAATTTTCCTAAATTTTTATAGTTGGACTAGGATTTTCAGTTTGATTTCCTTAAAGCACTCAAATGTCTTTCCTAACCAACTATGCGCCAAAAATTTTGGTCGTCATCAACAATCATCTTCACAGATGAGGCTCATTTCTGGCTTAAGGGGTTACATGGGCTTACGGGTTTGAAAAAATTATTGTCTTATTAAATATTTCAATTTTTTCAAGTTGATCCGACTAATAGTTCCAAAGATACAGCTTGGAGAATTTTTACGCTCGAGGCTAGCTACTATGTGCGCCGTCTTTAAATCCGTTTTTGAAGTCGGTTGGCAAGATTTCTCGAGAACTCCTCAACTGATCTTCAGAACGAAAGATTTTTTTTTCGATTACAACTATTTGAAAAAAAATGTTGCGAAATTTTCACAGTTATTTTCATCTTTTTGTAAAAATGTCTGCTGAAAATACAGTTTTCCAAGTTCTAAGTTAAGGTTTTAACTAAAATACAAATTTTTCACTTTAGATGATCCTTTTTTCCGAGGGGTCACCGGAAATGGCGTCGCAATGGCCGAGGTTAAAATGTTTTTTTTCCAAAAATTTTAGAAATTCTTTGTTAATAGTGTTTGCTTTTAACAAAATTGTTCAAAAAACACTACTTTTTACCCGAAGAAACCCATGTAACCCTTAATGGCTTTGTCAACGAAAAAAATGGCTTTATCGACGAGGCAGAAAATGCCCTTATCTTCAATAGTCAACTGAACTGACCCACTTTTTTTCTTGGAATTTGAAAAAAATCAAGATGATCAAGATGATCAGGTCTAAACTTGAACACATATTGTGGACTCAAATTGGAGAAATGTCCGTTAAACGCAAATGGGATATAATAAATGGTAGTGCAACGTTTGAGGAGCCAATAAGCTGCACCGGGTCATCGAAAGTTGTCGTAAACGGGTGCAGATATATGCAAACGGAATATATATGAATCAAGAAAGATGTTTAACTCGCACTCACGATTTGGCTCCCACGTCACTGTTGGCATTCATAACTTTGAAGTTTGATGAGTCGGCATTACGAGTTTTTGAAAGAAAGGTTCTGCGGAAGATTTATTGTTTTTTACGCATTGTCAACGGCGAATACCGCATTCGATGGAACGATGAGCTGTACGAGATATTCGACGACATTGACATAATTCAGTGAATTAAGAGACAGCGCCACCGTAGCCGCTGCCGTAGGTCATGTCGTTCGAATAGATGAAAATACTCCAGCTCAGAAAGTAGTCGAAGCAGTACCTGCCGGGGGACGCAGAGGAAGAGGAATAGAAAGACCTCCACGATGACCACGATCTTCGCTAGTGAGGTGACTAGAAATGTAAAATTTTTTCCAAGTGTATTACCAAGTTTAGTTCTTCCGAATAATATTGGTGATATTTTTTATGTGAGATGAAAAATTTATTTGGCGAAACCATTTTTCGAAAAAATAAATAAAAAACGATACGGCATAATTTAAAAGCAGGAAACAGGAATTAAAAAAATCCAATAATTGAAATGTCTAATTCCAAAAAAGGAAGTGCGAGATAAGCGGAGTATTTCAAACGTTTAAAAGTCCTTAAGGGAAAGTATGCGGATATCTAATACTTCAAATCTTGCGTAAAATGCCATAATTGGCTTTTCCAGCTGTGCGTTGGCATTAAATTGAGTCATTTCACCGCATTACAGCACAAATCGTCAAATGCATTTTAGGCGTCGAACGAAAGTGTGAAATTTCTCAAATTGGCCAAAGCACGAAGTCAGCCTCGTATGTAGGTGTATCGCCTACCGCCAGCTAATCGGCTTATGACAGCAATTTTCACAGCTATGCCGGTGGCGAATTCCAGAGAAATGCTTCCAGTGATAAGCATAAAATTACTTTTGGAAATCAATTAAGTCACAAGCGACCCACCGCAATCGCATTTTTTTTGTTTTTTTTTTTTTTGGAAATATTTTCTGAAATCATTTGCCGACATTTTCGTGTTTTCTGGTTATATCTTTATTAGAGATTTTGAATCATGGTTCGTGTTGCTGCTTGCGGTTTTAATCGCCGCCCGCCTTTTTAGTGGTCACGTGCGCTTTGTGTTCGACGCCGCTAACTATAACTTCCAACGTCACCATAGCCGATTCTGATTCGAACTGTTGAGTTTTGCACTCGAGCGTGAAGCGTGTCATGAAGTGGTTTCGTATTTGGCTTATCGCCCCTCCGTTCTTATTTGCGCTATACTAACATTTCCGCTTGGAGGTCAGATAATCACAATCGAAGTTATTGGCGGAAATTCTTTCACACTTGTACAAGTATATCATAAGTAGGTAGCGTAAGTGAATTCAGAATGCAATATGAAGGAATATACATATATGTCAAACCAATATTAACATAAATTATAAACTCAACAAAAATCTTAAAAAGAATGACAGGTTTACTCGCTTAACTATGATATGATATGCATTTAATACTTATGTAATTTAAGGATTTCAGCAAATTTGCAAAAACCAATTTATTGTTCTATAAAACATACACTTTTCGAAATATTCATCAAATAGTCGTTTTCAGAAATACAAGATGTTCCTGAGATCGATGTCAAAGCAACCCAAAGTAACTTTCTAGTTTGTCATAAAGCTTCGCCCAACTTATGGTCAAATAATCGGTACTATTCACAACGCCATCAGCCATCTTGTGACCCATCATTCATTATTGGATAATATTCCACTGAATAGACCACATCCAGCACCAAGATTGTGTGATATCACACCGTTAGAGTTTTTCCTGTAGGGATATGTAAAGCCTAAAGTCTATGCGGACAACGGATGGACCATCTGAGACGTAGCCGCGGCCAACATTTGAAAGAGATAATTTTCAAAAAAGAAATGCCAAAGAATGTTGTTTTGAATAATAAATAACATACGCCATTTAATTTAAAGTTTGTGTGTTTCTTCTTTACAAAAAGTAGGGAACCTCGAAATGGCTCACCCCTTACGTGCATCCACTTTTTTCAGGGTATATACATATACAAATATATATAGAGCCACGAAGCAGAACCAGGCCGCACACCTTAACATAGTAATTAGCAGATTCAGATATATTTCTCTCGCTAACTGGGTATATGTTGAAACCCATTTTGTTTTCGAATAGAGTGTTAGTAAAGGAGTTGATATATTGAGTGGGTCCCTAAATTTTACGGGCAATGAGTAAAGGGTTCGGGCCTGTGGCTTTATAATCTAACAAATTATTTCCTAGATATGTAGAAAAACGTACCAGTGGGATATTTTCAAAGACAATGAACGTGTTTCCGCAAAATGAGGAACATTGCTGCATTGCAAAATCAGCTGAGCTATGCAAATATGGTGGATGAAAACTACAGGCATGCTAACTTTATTTTCTCCACGAATTAGAATCTTTGGGAGCCATTTAAGCATATTTCGAAACGTTGAAAACCAGACGGACTCATGCTAAAGCAAGGCAATTGAGTGCCATATGAATTACAGCCAAAAGACGTTGAAAGAACATCTTGCATGTCAGAAATGCAGAAAAAGAAAAATTTTTGCACGGTTTGTGACTAATTATGGAAAATGGTTTCATTACGGCAACCCTGAATGTAAAATTATCATGTGTGAAATCTGGCCAATCAGTCCAATCAACGACAAAGCCGAATATCCATGACGTTAAGGCAATGCTTTGTAATTGATGAGGTCAGAAGGGTATGCCTTATTATGAGCTTCTAAAACCGGATAAAACCATCAATGGGTAACGCTATAATAACTCATAAAACTGAAGCCTGCGATTACCGAAAAACACACGAAATTTGTGACTAGACGCGAGACTTTTCCTTCATTAAAACTCTCGGTCTCATGTTGCAAGGCCGGTAAAAAAAAAACTATTGGAAAACAGCGGCGAGGAAATTTTATGCCACCCCACTTAAAGTCCAGACCTTACTCCTTTTGACTACCATTTGTTTTTCAGAACGTTTGCACTGGTATACGGCTCATGTCAGAATAGGGCTTACAGTAATAAATTTGATTGATTCATTCTTGTCCGCCAAAATAGTTTTTTTGAGACGGAATCTTCAAATTGATAGAAAGATTGGAAATTCTTGTAGCTTCTGGCAATATTTTGGATAATACTTCATTACTTTCGGCCGCGCTTCAAAAAAATAATCCTGGTCTGTCCAACACTGGAGTGTACCATGTTTTTTTTTTTTGCGTAGAACTCCTTTCTGCGTTGGATTTTTATGTATATTATAAAAACACTGAAAGAAGGTCGAATATTCCGGAAATGCAAGAGACACCCTGAGTACAAAGGGCGTGCCATTACTAGATCGTAGGGAGGGTTCTGCGTTACGGTAGAAAAGGGGGGAATACAAAAAAGGACAAGGTAGAAAAAAGTGTTAGAAAACATGGAGCAAAAAAGCGAGAGTAAAAATTTCGGAGTAGAAATATTGACTCAATACCCTTTAGACACTAAAATGGATGAAACCGGGAGATAACCTCGTCCATCCCTCATATAACGGTACTGTTAAAAACTACTAAAAGAGCGATAAATAAATAATTAAATTCGGCAGAAACATTAAATTTTAAGCCCGAGATGGTATAAGAAGACATAATAAGAGCCGGTGTTAAAATTGAACAATGGGCGTGGCACCACCAGTTTTTACATGAAATCACATATCTAGAGACTTGCCCGTCGAATTTAAACCAAATTTTGTACCTGAGTTTCATCTGACCTATGTTACGGTTCAAAAATTGGTGAAATCGGGATAGAACCACACATACTTTCGATATAACATAATTTTAACTTCTTCTACTTTCCAGTGTACACATCAAGAATCAGTTAATATAATGGGATATTAATTTGTGCGAATAATTCTTTTAAAGTATGCCAGCTTATGACAAAAAGTGTTCAGAAAGATTTTCGAACTTCTGTTTGACTTTATACCGCATATATCAGCCAATATGTGAGTTATCACAATGGAAATGAGAGAGTGTGTTTTACTCATAACAGTGTATCTTGCGCATAAAATTAATAGAATTGGGCGAAAACTTGACCTACCTTCCATATAACTGATATCAGGATTTTCGAAGGTCCGGTTGACTTTACTCTTTATTCCTAATGAAACCCAAGGAACCATTTTTTGTATGTGGAATGTTATTCATATGTGTTAAGTTATTTCCTTAGCTTTGATTCTTGCGAAGTTGCAAAAGTATAAAATGTTCGGCTGCAACCGAGTTTAAGAATTGAATTATACATTTGTGAAACGAAGAAAAGAGCGCGAGAGAGAGAGCTTATAAAGCCTATAAAAACAGAAATAATATTAATTTCGTTTATCATCGTCGACTTTAGTTCCAACTAAGTGTCAAGGCTTGCAACTTCGGCGAAGTAAATATTTAACACGAAATTCTCGCCAACTTGTTTTGAGGGCTCAAACAATGCAAATTGCTTTTACATCACTCTTTTGTAAACAATATACTGTATATAAAGAGATTCCAAAAATTGTCAATAAACTGCCACAGTGGCGCCACGAATGTCCAATTAATCTACCCGCCTCCATAGAATTTGAGAATATTCCCCCTGTAAGTCTGGCAAACTAACCAGATGTGCTGGCACGTACTTTGGCAAAGCGTTTATCTCAGCAGCAAAATCTTACTGCCAACTGGAGTCTTGCAACAAGGATGACTATTGTTCAAACAATGCATTTATATAGAGATATATATGTATGCAATATAAACAAACGCCTACAAATTGCTTCGATCAAAATCAAAAAACAACAAAGAAATTAAATAGTGAATATTTTTAGTTCGCATTGTGTCTCTAGCTTTGCAAAAGAACTCACGCCTATTGTCGATTGACAGAGACATCAACGCAATTCGTTACGTGGCAATGAAGCACAGCGTGGAATCGGCCAATTTGTGATGCCTCAATTCGTAAGAATTCTTCGCCAGCAGTTTTGGCTGATTTCTAAGGCATTTTCCGTCGAATAAGATGTCACCAAGGTTGCGATTGAATGCTTCTAACTATCTTAGTTGCTAACAAAATTGAAATTTCAAAAAAAAAAAACGACAACAACAAAAACAAAAGCACTGCAAAACTGAAAAATACCATTAAATGAGTCTTAACAATAATGAGGCATTGTTTTGCCAACATTACACACACATATACGCAACACACGCAGCGATTGCCGCTGACAATGCAATTGCAGACCACCAACGAAACAGTTTTTCGTAACTCTATTTATGAGGCTGCCAATCTCATATAGCCACCCGCAATATTAAAATACACGTGTTGTTGTTGTTGCTGCTGCTGCGCGTGCTATTAGTAAAAAATTGTCAACATGACGTCTACAACAACGAAAATCAAAACTACGAAACAGTTGTGCATTTCGGCCCAACTGGCAAATGGCAAACGTATTGCCATCCTGTGGCATATCCTTGCACTTACACACACATATACCCATACAATAATGAGTTCACTGCATTGGTGTTTTGGTTTTATCGTTCTTAATCTTTTGTTCGATTTGTTGTATATTTTGGTTGCGCTGTGGTCAAAACATTGTCATAGAGTACAATGCCAGGACCTCACAGGTAACGTTCTTACAGCGGACAATGCCACAAATGACAAATAAATGAACATCTACACCATATATGGTGAATATTTTGGCAAAACGGTACTATTTTTAAGGTACATATGTATATATGTACATATATATACATACAAACCTATACATGTGCAAACATGCACACTTTTCAACACAAACATTTGAAATTATTCGAAGGAAATCTCGTATTGAGATATAAGGTTTCTCAAGATAGGGATCACCCTTAGACCACTATATACAGTCCTTTATGAAACCAGAAAATAGAATAAAGAGTACAGGAGTTCAGACCATATATAAGTCAACAAAGCACCTCCATAAGTTGTAGAGTAGGTTGCCTCGGAGTTAGTGAAACCTGGGTAACGCTAAATGTCCTGCGACCTTCAGGGCTTTGAAATGTTATAATCAGAAGAAATTAAGGGGTTACATGTGTTTCCTCGGGTAAAAAACAGCCCTTTTCAACATCTTTTTCTTATATAAGAAACAAAACATATTAATCGAATTTTTTATGGTTAAAAACAATGATCCATAATCTACCACGAAATCTAAAATATATATTCTGCATTCAACTAGTCCTTACATGACCTCAACCTCCTCTTTGGAAGCTCTATGATACCAACTCAACTGACACCCCTCTCCCGTTGGTTCGAACACCGTAAGCAGCATTTTTCCTGTGTCTCAGGTTGGATGACACTTAGACTTACGTCTTGTCACACAAAAGGTCTAAATAACAACAAACCTGCAGAATACCCAGCGTCCTATCACTCAATAACTTTTTTGTCGTCAGTTAGTAAAATCTTTGAAAAAATTGTAAACGAAAGACTGTCGACTTTCATGGAAGACAATGAAGTATTCCCGCCAGTACGATTTGGCTTCCGTCGTGAGCATAATGCCTTGCACCCATTGCTTAGAATTAAAAAAAATCATAACACTAAAATAATGAATTTTGAAATTTCCCCTAGTTTATAAAAAAATTATAAAGAGTTTTTTGACCAACATTCCCAGTCCACCTGGTCGAAGCACAGTCTCGCAAAATTTACATGAATGCGGATTGTGCCTACCTCCATTGTTTTATAACATTTTTACTTCCGATTTCCCGGCGCTAAGTAAGAGCACAGCTTCTTTTTTCGCGGACAACACCGCAATACTCTGCTCAGGTTTCATTGCAGCTAATATCACAAACTCACTCCAAGAGGACTTTAATACCCTTGTCTTTTTCTTTAACAAATGGAAAATACTGGTTAATACTGACAAAACTCAAGCAATTTTCTTCACGAGGAAGCGTTAAAGCATCTTCCTCCCAACAAGCCATATTTCGCTTAACTCTATAAACATCAACTGGGAAAAGGCTGTTAGATACTTGGGACTGATACTGGACCTTAGACTGACATTTAAAAACCAAGTTATACCTTTAAAAAAACTAGCATTTGCAAATAATTTCTAAGCATAAAAGGCACTATTGCTTATACTCTTAACTTATATACTACTGTGATCAAACTGAAAGACGAATTTTTAATTTATATTTCGCGTGTTTTTCGAATCGGTAAATTTTTTTCTGCAAGTTGGTGGTACTGTTAGTGACATCTATGCTCAATTGAGATACGCATCGTTTTGTGAAGCTCTAAAAGTGAATTCTTCGATTTTTACTATATCTGAATTTATTGAACAAAGAAGTGCGATAATGCACCATCTCAAACTGTATTGATTATTCGTAATCATTTCGCCACATTTTCAACTAAGTAATATCATGCTACAACCACCGCATTCGCCTGATTTACCTTTGTATAACGTCTGGCCATTCAGCAAATTCACATGACCACTCTGAGGACACCGTTGTGACTCAATTGAGGATATAAAAGCTGAATCGAAGAAGGCTCTGATGGCCATCACGACGGAGGATTTTTCCAAGTGCTATGATGACTGGAAAATACGTTGGCCTAAGTGTATTGCAGCGGGAGGGGATTACTTTAAGGGAGATGAATTGGACAAAATTCACTTTTCAATCACAGTATATACAGTCCTTTATGAAACCAAAAAATAGAATATAGAGATCTTGTAAATAGACCTTATAGGTCGATAAAACGTGTAATATAGCTTGCCTCGGAGTCGGTGCAAATTGGATAAGTCTAAACGTACTGTGCCCTTCACGGTCGTAAGAAGTTAAAATCGGAAGAAATTAAGTTGTAAGGTTCAGAAAAATATACATGTACTCGCATATGTCAATGTGTATATCCCACCGGATTAATTTCAAATCTGAAATGTTTATCAACCTTGAATATCTTATAAAATCTTTCCTGACAAATAGAAGACTTTCAGTAACTATTAACGGACACCACTCAATAACCCACAAGCTCTCAAATGGTACGCCACAGGGCTCACCTCTTTCGTCTTTACTCTTTATTATCGCCTTTGATGAGCTAAGTCAACTTCTTTCTAATTATAAAAACATTGACCATCAAATGTACGCAGATGACGTACTGATATATACAAAGGAAAATGACACGGCTGCTGTCCAAAACACCTTGATTGACATTCTCTCCAATATTTCATCTTGGTCCTCAATTTCAGGCGCCCACATTTCTTTAGAAAAAACAAATCTTCTTCATATTTGTCGCAAAAAGGCACCATGCAACATTTCATTAAATGTTGATAACTGCAACATTATGCTAAAAGAAAAGTTGATGATTTTAGGATTAATCATAGACTCTAAGTATCTTTTTAAAGATCACTGCAACTATATAAGAAATTCTCTTGTACATAGACTAAATATTATTAAGTATCTCACTTGTAAACATAGCTATATACACCCTGCCATTCTCATCAATGTTGTCAGAGCACTAATGCTATCCAAAATCGACTACGCCTTACCTATCTACGGACACTGCGCAACATCCCAAATGCGTAAAGTCTCTGTGCCTTATGATGCAGCAATCCGTCGGAGCCTTAGTGGCCGATGCAACATATCGCATTTTGCGAAAAACTTGACGGAACAAACATGACATTAGCAAATACCTTCACGAGAACAAATTCACATAAAAAACCACTAAGAATACCATCGACAATATCCAGATCTCTTGAATACGTCAGGGACAATTTCACATCTTTTTACGGAAGCAAAAAGAGCTCTGAGATATTTCCTCCTTGGTCCATTAGTTCAGTATCTTTTGAGAATGCCTTACTAAACTTGCCTAAACAAAGTACACCCAACGCAGTCTACCAAGCAAAGTTTGCATACATTCGCCATCAATATAGTACATCGAATTGGCGTTTTATCTTTACGGATGGATCTAAAACATCAGACCACACCTCGTTGGCCGTTGTCGATAAAGATGGANANGTAATATGCCAATGGCTCCTTGATCCGATGTGTACAATATTCACCGCCGAAGCCTTAGCTATTGAACTTGCTGTTGAGCATGCTAAAAAAAATAGAGGAAAATATTTGATTTGCAGTGACAGTAAATCATGCATTGCGGCAATTCAATCACCTGCAAATTCCCACAAGATAATTTCATCAATCAGAAACTCCCTCATTGCGGCTGGAAATAAAATCAAGCTTATGTGGATCCCAGGCCATGTGGGAATCTCAGGAAACGAACGAGCTGATACTGTCGCAAAAGAAGTTTGCAGATCCCCTACCCTAATGCTCGACTCTTTAAGCAAGGGCGATTTGTGCAGGCATATTAAGATAAGAAGAAAAAATGTGGAATTCTCGGATTGGGTATCGCAAAACCATCACTACATTGGAATAAACCCAAGGAGAATCACTCCAACTTACCCTGCAAACACGGCAAGCAACATTCTGAAGCCGTATATACGCCTATGGCTTGGCCTCACTATATTTAGCCACTCTCATCTTCTAACAAGGAGCGAACCATCTTGCTGCCTGCTATGCAATGGCCCAAATACAGTTAAGCACCTAATTTCGCAATGTCCGAACACAAGGCAGACTGAGTGCTCTGGTAACAACTCCACAATGGAGGCACTATCTACGCCCAGTCATGACAACATTATGTTTATTTACAATTTCCTTAAAGATAATAACATCCTTAACCTAATTTAGCGTAGTTTAAGATATCATAGTTAAAATATCATAATTATTTACTAGTACTACGAACTTAAGCAACAAAACTTAGTATTAAAACGATGACTGAAAGCCTTGCATCTAGTGTCATTTTAAAGTTTATGCTGTAATTTATTGCTGTGTAAACTGTTGTAAATAAATAAATAAATGAATACCTGGAAATCATTTAACAACTATAGATGAGCTGAAAAAGAGTAGTAACATTGTCCACCAAATATGAAGGTATAACCTAACTTCTTTAATCCTTTGTAAAGTATTTGTGAACCACACATCAGATGCATCATATAATGTTAAAAATTAAAGAATACATTAATATAACAATATTAACCAAATATTCAGTATAATGAGTGTGATGAATAAGATCGGAAATCGTATGCCTTGAAGATCTATCATCGTCTCTATATCTTCTCTTCGCATTGTGAATGACAAAAAAAGAGCCACTATTATATCAATGGACTTATTGAGAGAACACTTAATTGAGCAGATAATTTCACATTTTGGACCGGGCGATTGTCCAGAAAAATCGTGTGATATCATACCGTTCGACCGTTTTCGTGTGGAGAAAGTTTATGCGGACAATCCCGCTTCGATAATAAACATTTCCCATTAAATTTGTAGTTTCTTTAAAAAAGTAGGGAACCGCGAAAAGGATCAACCTTTACTATACAGGTGTGTATGGGTAAGAAAGGTTCAACGAGTGTGTGGGATTTAACCCAATCAAAGTCTTTCTAGCGGTCTTCTTACGAGTTTAGTTTATTTTATCAGTCGTAAATGTTCGAGTTACTCGAAAATGCAATCGTGAACAGCTGAGCAATTAGTGTTAAATATGTTTTCCATTTATGGAAATTAACTATGTTTGTGGAAATATGGAAATAAGAAGTAAGGACATTATTGTAATAAAGTCGTCGATTATTTTTCTTATAATTTTGGGTAAGGATTTAAAAATATTATTTTTCAACGGAGAAATAATTTAAGAGCCAACATATTTATATTCAAAGACGTCTTTGTCTACATTTTCCTTCAGTCATTTTAACAAATTCTATATTTGTTTTTGACTGAAAGAATCACCTTAATTGAGTGCCCACCTGAGACTTCCCGTAGCGGAAGTAGATATTGTTTACATTCTTCTATATAAATAAAGAACCGAAACAATGCAATTTCAACAATGAAAATTTTAGTTTCAAAAAGAACTCATTACCTTGCAATTGACTAGTTATACTTTGGCAATGAAAAGGCAATTCGATTTTTATTTACTATAGAATTTAGCATTAATTTGCAATTGAATGAATGGCGGGACACACGGGACAAATAGACAATTGTTGGCATGTGGACACCCTTTGGCGTGCGCTGCGCAGGCGCACAGTATGCAAACAGTTCGATTTTGCTATTTTATGAGCGCAAATACACACATACATATATGTATGTGGCATAGGTGCGCCTGTGGGCATGTCCATTAAACCAAAACATGCTAAAATGCGGCGTGTGGTCAGTGAGGCACAAATGAAGTGCCGCAGCGAATTGGCCAGATACTTATGTCGACATGTACATGTGTATATACATATGTATGTCTGTCGTTAGAGGTGAAGTTGAAGGCGAGAAGTTTGAGGTTGACGCTGATGCCGTGCGCTGATATTGACACTGATCACGCTGGCCACAGCTGTGTGGCACAGTTTGCGGTTCAACGTTGCTGTTTACCCATATTCCACAGCACAAAAATACAAAAACAAAAGCAAGCACATAGAAAATACTTGCCAGGTGTGCGAGCAAATCATTTCTAATGGCACCTTAATTCCACCTAAGGGAGTTGTCAACTTAATTTCCGAGGAAATGAAAACTAAATTTGGCGCATTCGCAAGCGTTTTGCGGTTGATTTGCGCGTGGCAAGCTGGAGTGTAGTAAAAATGTTTCCATTTTTCATTTTATGACACAAACAAATATGTGTGCACTCGTAAATGCCAACCGCATCCAGAGTATGGCTAGCAAGATTATTAGAATTGGAAAAGTGCATATGCCCATATATATCTATACATACATACATGCATGTACCCAGCAAATGCAAGTGCTCGCTTGTCACCGTCTAGCAACCGTTCTTTCTATATACATACATATACATATATTTATATACATATGTAAGTACCAGCATATTGTTGGCACGCATGCGCCGATACGCCGCGTACGTGTCTTGAATTTCTACATAAGCGCTACGCCTGCGCGCATGCTGGCGTCGCAAAACTATTTGTTATTGGCGCGCGTTTGCCACAGGCGTGATGCCATCCTGCCACTTCAACGCTGATAGGCGGCAGCTGCTCTGAGAATGCATAAAATTTGCTTGCTGTCATATCTCAATAGGTTAAAGACGCACGCGTCTGCATCACGTCAGCACGGTTTTGCGCGTTAAATTGTTGCTGCCACAACTGCCACACTGACACTTAACTATACACTTTTAGTTTCACTTTATCGCTTTTTTATTTATTTTACTTATTAATCGGAAATAAATTTTTATTTAAACAAAAAATCATAAAAATTGCGTATTTAAATAATTAAGCGGTACCCTGAAAAGGCATATGCCATGAACGTTAAGTGCCGGTAATCCAATTGTGAGTTACGAAATGGTCGATTTTCTTTCCAATAAATCGAATGTTGGTATATTTGAAAATATTCTCCGCATTTATAAAAATTTTTTAACCTTTGATCGTCTTTCAAAACATTTTCTTGAAAGGAGTTTTCCCGTCTTGGTAAGGAAATTTCTCCGCAGCAGCTGGACTTATCGACTTAAAATTTTAACAAGAGCTTCTTAGAAATATTGGCAGATAACGATAGAAAAAATAAATTTGTTATTTTTTCGATTCCCTAAGGGGTTACATGTGCTTACGGGTTTCAAAAAATCTATTTTTTTATTGCCTTATTAAATTTCATTTTTATCCGAGTAATAGTTTCGAAAATAGAGCTTTGAGAAAATGTGCGCTCAAGGATAGCTAGGCTAAATGCGCCGTCATTGAACGAGTTTTTCTCGAAAATCAACCAATCTTCATAAATCTTTACAGAAGTATTTGAGATACAACTTTTAAAAACTTGGACGAAGGATATTTTTTTCGATTACAACTATTTGAAAAACAAAATTCGTGACATTTTCACTGAAATTTTCATTTGTTTTTTTTTTTAATGTCTGCCCTTAAGCCAATTTTCAGTTTTTTTACCTCTTTACCAAGTTCTAATTTAAATTTTTAACTAAAACGCGTACTTTTTTCAATTTAGATGAAAGTAAGGAGCTATCCTGCCAACGCGGGCGCATTTTTTTCCAAAGGGCTCACCGGAAATGACGTCCCAAGAGCCGAGTTTAAAATATATTTTTCCAAAAATTTCAGACTTTCTTTGTTAATTGGGTATGTTTGTAACAATAAGAAATAATATTTAATTTTTTATATGAGAAAAAGTTTGTTGAAAAAATACTGATTTTTACCCGAGGAAAGCCATGTAACTCTACGTCACTCTGTCAATTCTTTAAAAAAAAAAAACTTTTTTTGTGTTAGGCGCCATTTTGTCAAAAATTAAGAAAAGTAATTAGATCACTCATCACAAATATTCATATTTGGTACAATAATAATAAAGCTATAATACCCTTCACAAATAAAAAAGATTCCTTAGAAGTACAGATCGGGATCAGAGGATCAGTTTGTATGGCAGCATATATCTCAAAAACTGAGAGACTAGTTTGTATATATAAACACTGACGTACATAGCTAAATTGACCTAATTCGTAATTTCATTTACAGCGTCTCTAACGTTTCCTTTTGGTTGTTACCAAACATCGAGGCAAATTTAATATACCCTGTTTAGGGTGCACAAATATTCTTTTCCGCTAGACCCCTTCTTTCGAAGTGCTTCCCGACATCGTCTACGAGACCAAAGAAATCCAAAATGTTTCAAAGTAACTTGACATTTTATCTCCACGGAAATAACCTGATAATTAAACCACCAAAACTTCTTGAAGTGTTTGGAATTCATTTCCTAAGTCGGACTTGGCTGGTCCAAGCAGTGTATTGATAGCGAAAAACGTCTTGTTTCACAAAACACTATTTCCTGTATCCTTCATCTAAGGATCAGAAAGCCTACACTGTAACTAGGCTTCGGCTCTTGAAGCTCTGACACATTTGGATTTAAAAGCACTTCTGGTCTTATTCAGATAAAACTTCTAGAAAAGCTATTCCCCGCATTTACTCTGAAACCGTTACCAAAGTATTTGCTACTGCAGAAAGTAGAAGAGGCAATTGTAAGAACCTCTCTTATAATAATGATTCTTATAAAAAACAGTTCGTATAACTATTTCAAATAAAAAAATTTTAAAGGAAAATTTATTGAGAAATAAGGATATTTTAAAAACTATAAAATAAAATATATCCTCATCGTATTATCAAAATATACCCACTAGAATGTAATTTTCGACAGACCTCAATATAGTTGGACGGATAAAATAAATAATTGGATAAAACGATCATAGTAAGTGTTTGTAGTAATTACACTTGGATGCATTTTTTTTTTTCAAAAACATTGTTTTCTTATTTTTTCGATATTAACATATAAAATCGAACTTTACATTTTTGCGGTTACTTATAACGATTAAAAAATTCTCAAAAATTTTAGATTTCAAACTCTTCGAATTAAAAGAAAAAAAACATACGTTAACAGAATACATATGTTATTATACATATTTTTCTGAAAGCATAGAATGTTCAACCTCGGTTATGAGTACGTTCAAGGATATACAGGATGTAACACAATTGAGCAAATAAAATCAAATATTTCAGATTTAAAATTTTTTTTTTGCACTACGCAACTAATTAGGGAAAAAATATAATATACATATAAATTCAAATAGATATACTAGTTGATTTATTTTTTGCGGAAATATAACTACACAATTTTTCAATATTTTTCTGGTGGTGTCTAGTTTGCGTCACGTGCACATTTGCTCAATTGTGATACAACATAAAACGCATTCAGGCATTTGAGCATAGCTAAGACCAAATAAACATTTTCTTCGAGTATTTTAAATACATTTCAGAAGCATTTTTCATTTTATAAGCGGTAAGTAAAATTATAAAATTGGTTCTTTGTGAAGGTTGTTTTTTTTTTTGAAAAAATGAAGAAATTGTTGACTCTATTAAAAAAGCTGTACTTCAATGGTTTAATGAAGGGCTCTCATATCGGCAAGTTGCAAATTTAGATAAAATTTCGTTTGGGTCAGTTGAAAATATTGCAAATTGTCAAGCAATATCAGTACCAAAAATATCGATCTGGTCGACGATCCTGTGTTAAATAACCACGATAGACGAACTATCAACCGTCTGATGATCTCGTGAGCAATAAAATGAGGTACTAAGTACCAAAAAGATCTGAAGAGGACTTACGGAAAACAAGTTTCTCGCATGACTGTTCACCGCGAGTTGAAAAAACAAGCCAGGCGCAAAATAAAAAAAAAACTTTTGTTTACGTCATCAATAACTCAGTCAAAAATTTGCGCACCAAAACTGGACTCCAGAACACTGGGCGAATTTTTTTCGAACAGACGAAAGCAAGATTAACCTTCACGGGACAGACGGAATACATTTCGTTTGGAAGAAGTCATTAAAGACTATTACCAGCCGCAATGTCATCCCCACACTCAGTTTTGGGTGCGCAAAAGTCCTTTTTTGGGGTGGCTTTTGCAAAAGTGGTGAACCGGGACTTAGTTGTAATCGATGGAAATATGGACGCGAATATGTACATAAACATATTAAGGTAAAGGAATTTTTCTTCGCTGGATAAATTGGGTCTGGACAGTGCCAAAATCGTCCCAATGCGAGACAACGACCCCAAGCACAATGCTAAGAAGAAGCTAAGAGTATCTTAGAAGCCAACGAATTCAAAGTTTAAAATGGTCTCCTCAAAGTCCCGATATTAAGACTATCGAGAACCTGTGGTTTGTACATAAAGAAAGAGTACATAATAATGCCAGTACACCGGAATTATTTACTAGATGTGTAAAAGTATGGAACTTCATCACTAAAAAAGAATGTACAGATTGAGTCAATAGCGTTCCGCAGCGGATTGAGGCGGTGATTGCGGCCAAAGGAGGCTATACAAAATATTAAAGCGGTAAAAATTTAATTACATTTTTTACTCCTTTGTTGTTTTATATTATAGAATGAATTAAAGCATTTGAAGAAACTGTAATTCAATTCGCCCAAATTAAATACACATTTTTTATAAGAATCGACATGTTTTAAGAAGATTTCATTGCAGACGTTATACATATGTACTTATATTTCAAAGATCATTCCATAATATTGCATTTTTCGAATTTTTTCTAATACAATGATTATAGAGCTTCAATTTTGTATCACAGTGTTAAAAAATATTTATGTTAAGAGTTTATAATACTTTTCGATTTTAAGCCTTAAAAAAATTAGTTTTGCTAATTTCATAATCATTTTGGAATTTGTTGAACTTATAAAGGCTATATATGTACATATTTACAAATATATATGCTATATATAAAAACAATAAAACACAAAAGAGAGACTTACCTTATAAAAACACACTTCTCATCAAGCAGCTCATCAAAATTCTCATCAATTCTTACACTAAATTTCATTTCAAAACACCTGAAAAAAATATAAAAAAAAATGTTAAATAAATACGCTTTGTTTCTTTTTGAAATGCGTGAAATTTGTGCAAACAAAAATTTCTGATAACTTAATTGAAAAATTTAAGGCGTGACTGATTTGCACACAAAAACTAACTGACATGTTTTTACAGCTCCCAACAAAGGAGACAATGGGAATTTAGCTCAAATTTAAATTAACCTTTCCACTCAATTGAGCGGCCAACACAATTGCTGGGAACTAACGAGCTCCGTGGTGGGTCCTGAATTGGTCATACAATGGTAATCCTTTCGCCTACATATTCCTCGCGCTAAATACTCTACCAAATGCAGATCAGACTATTTTCCTTTTGTATTTCGTTTAAGAAAATCACATTCGTTATAGTTAGCAATAAAATTTCCTGAATTCAATGTGAATTGCTCTTAGTAAAAAAAATAATTTATATGAATTTTGTTAAAAAAGGGAAAATGCCACAACTACACTTTAATCCGCAGTGGAAAAATCACGAAGCAGCGCCTGCATACATATGTACTTAACCTAAAATATACATTTATACAACTACTGCTACGTGTGCTCGCCGCGCATGCGCTGGATTAGTTAGCTAGCCGTTTGTCTATAAGACACAATTTTTCGTTTTGCTCTACAATTTTTCAGCACACACACACACAACTATACATTTTTGAATATAAAGGCTCTCTAACTCCATATCCTTGTTTTCCAACAAAAGCAACAGCCACGTGAAAAAACAAAGCACGATTAAAATTAATGTGCATCCTTATGCAGAGCAGGACCACCCGCAATTCGGTGTTCCCAAATAAGTATAAATATTTTTTCCATTTTTGTTTTTTTTGTTTTCTTTTTTTTTTTAAGAATGTGCGGGATTATTCCCTTAATTGGAGCATCTAACTATTTAGTGCAGCCTGCTTTACATATCCCACACTTTCTAGCTGTAGACCGTCTCCATTCCGTAAATTGTTCAATCATCGTTCGATTTCGATCGCGTCGGTGCCATCAAAGTGCCGTCGCTCACCTTTTATCGGCGCGAAGGCGTTAGAAACAGCAGCCTTATCTTGATCGCGACAGTTTTTGGTGCTCCCGTTTTCTTCCCATGCAGGCGGCATGTACTGATCTTCACTCTTTCCTCTTTGGTAGTTAGCTTAGAAATTCATTTGAGTTCCAGCACGTTTGAGCCGCCTGCGGTCTGTAATAATATAATTAAGTGTCGCACATCGATAAAAATATGCCAGCTAAGCAAAATATGCAGACAGTCAGAATGCTTGAATTGATTACTGCGGGATTAAAATATTATTTTTTGCTTAATTACACTGCGAGAAATTAAGTTGAGAATGGTAGTCACTTAAAAATTACGCGGTTTGAAAACCGAAGCGATGACAACATTCAACTAGATGGAATACTTTAGAAAGTAACGTGAGATTAGAAGAAATCGATACAGTTGAGATATTATCTAATTATTAATAACAACTGATTCATTCATATAAATGATAAAACAACAAAACTATAAAACTTGAGAATACTTTAATTTCGGTATATTATCTTTTGAGTCTATTTTTGATGTTTATACTTATTAAATATTTATGATCATTGGTTCTCTCCAATCAGCCAATTCTTGTATTCTTCAAACCCTGTCAAAAATGGCTTAAAAATATATAATAGTTATCAATGAAAAATAAATATTTTTCCCGATTCGTCCTACCTTAAATTTTGTAATAGATACTATTTGCAAATTAGAGCGAGGTCTCTGAAACATTTTAAAATCATAGTCGATACTAAAAAAAAAATAAAAATAAATGAAAGTCAAGTTCGAAATTAGTTTATAGAATTTTGGGAATATAATAATATTATAAGTAAAATGTAAATGCCACTCAAATCTATTATAACCCTCAGAATTCCTTTCATAACAAATCTAAATACGTTTTGAACACTACATGTCAAAGAAAATGGTCAGAAAATTTTGAAAAATCAACAAATTGGAAGCACATGCTCATCACCTTAATTCTCCAAAAAGAAAAAAATCGCAAATTTATCACTGGCTTGTTCATTCGCATTACTACGGAATCGAGAAATGTTGTGGAATGAGTTTGGAAACATTCGCGGTAAAGGAAGAGCAAGTCACTTGGCTATGAATGGCACCAAGTGAACACGATAAATTTTTAATTTTTTTTTAACGAAGTAAAGTTTTTTATTACCAGATATGGTAGGATGAATGATAATTCCAATTTTTTACTTTGAAAAAGGTTTAAATAAAAAAACATACTAAATAATATTTTATGAGGTTTAGTTCTCAACAGGCTGTCAAATTTACACATGTACTTGATATTTCCAGTTGATTACGAAGTTCAGTATAATATGACTCAGGACAGTTTCAAAACCATCATTATCGAAATGGTTAGCACTCGAGACTAAAGATTTTGCTTCACCACATCAGTACCTAACGGCAAAGTGTTTAATAGTTCCAGCAGACCGCCATAAGTTGCACGAAATTATTCCCTCTCTGTAACGTTACATAACTGATTCCATTTCAGCTTTCGACTGATCAGTTCAAAATGACCAGCAGCAGAGTTCTTGGAAAAATAATGGCCGCTAGCTTGAAACAAATTTGGAAAATTGAATCAATAATAAGATCTCATAACTCACATTCAGGAAACCACAAGTTCGATTTTTTGATGAGCCATAAAATCGGGCTTTTCACATTTTTTAATAATTCTTAATTTTAGATAAAGGAATTTTAATAAAAAAATATATGTATATATAAACAAATTCCTTATTTTTCCAATACGGTATATTTTAGAGACGAAAATGCAAGCGCTTAAAAATGCGAATAGTTTTTATGGTCCAGGACTTTCCATTCTGATAATTTCGTCAAAGACACGATGCTCTGGAAAGTCAATTGTCGAAAATATCAATAAAATCTGGGCCGACCATCATGTTAGCACTGTTTCGTTCGCCTAGGAGCTAAACATTGAGGAAGAACTGTGTGGAATCATTTAAATAAAGCGGGATGCAAAAAGAAGCTTCATATACATATATGTATGTATGCCAAACGAGTTAACGCAAAAAAATAACGGTACGGATCGAAATGCCATCTGGGAATCGCTGCTGAACCACAATAAAATCGATCCATTTCTGAAGTGGTTATTGCTGATGATGAGAAGTGATTCACGAAGTGAAGTGAGTCGACGCAAACGGCAATGCCAGGCCACATATAACGATAGTGACTCTCCAAAAGCTCCTGGAAGATTTTAGGCATATAGTAGTACAACTTAAAGTCCGGACCTTAGTCCAATTGGCTACTACCTGTGTCTGCATATGCCGACTGATCTTGCTGGCGAAATTTTCGCCTTTAGAAGCTTTTGAAAATCAACTATCCTCGGTTTGAATCTTCAAAATGGCAACAAATTATCGAACTAAATGGTGTACATTTAAATTATGGTAAGTTGACTTATTCTAACTAAGCTAACTAAAATCTTCAACTTTTGCAATAGTTAAGTATTTTTTATATTGGATCTTATATGTACAGGTTTTTACAATAAAACTAATATGTTTTCTCTTTATAAAAAAATCACTTACTAATTGTTAAGAAAATTCAAATGGCCTCCACGATTTCTATTGCAAGAACGAATTTGGTGAACCCGATTGTGGAGTACCTTATCCACTAAATCAAGCTTTATGTCACAAATAGCACGTTCAATATTGACTTCTAAAGCCTAAAGAGAGTCTGATTTACAGATAAAGACAAAATAACCTCACAAAAAGTAGTCTAATGATGTTCAATGTTAAATGTTTCGCCGGGGTCGGACCACAGGGAGAGGTTGTCAGATGTGTTGGGTTAGTAAGGCATGCAAAGAGATGGTTAGTGTCGTGCGGAGACTCGTTGCACGCTGGACATATGTTTGATATGTTAGGGTCGATTTTAGATAAAAAGAAGTTTAACCTGCTACAGTATCCAAAACGTAGCTACACAAGAGGCACTATCGATTGTCGCAGCAACTCGAGCTCAATTCCTATAACAGCCGGTTCTACGTTACTAGCATTGACCCGGGTTTTATCCGGCCAAGGTTTGTACTTTCAGAGATCTAACCTCGTTTGCATAGGTAAGTTTTAGAATAAGATTGCACATATATTTTTTCCAGTGCACAGCCAATTTGACACAATAATAATAAAGCCACTTTTCAAATTCAAGATTAACAAAGTAAATGCAAAATATGCGCAAGCCTGATAAAGGAAATAATGCTATATATAATATATACATATACATATGTATGTATGAATGTATGGCTGCATATAAATAATGGTCAATTGGCGTTGACTGTTAGGCCAATCTGCCAATTTGCCTGCCAACCACAAATAAATCCGACTACTGCAGCGGCATTCGCCGCAACGATCATAAAGTGAGCAGGCAAATTAGGAAGGAATTGAGGCGGCATGCTCGAGTTGCGCTTTCGCATACCGCTGCGTTTGCGTCTGCGCGGCAATCAAAGAGGCAAATCAGCGAAGAGTTAGCGACAATTGGTTTAACTCAAATTGGCTGCCGAATTTTTGTGCATAAAATGTGAAAAAAATAAATCAATTCCAGCAAATTGGATTATTGTTTACGGGCAATGGCGTGAAATGTGACAGTTGGCTAATTTTTGCGCGAGCACATTAGTTGCGCCTTCGGTACAAAGTGGCGTAGCAGACCTTGCAACATCTGTTGGTTGGTCATTGGTTTTGGAGGCGGTTACAGTTGGTAAGTGATACGAGGCACTTGAGAGGGTGTTGAAAGGCTTCAGGGAAATGTTTATGTATTTTATGGGGAAAAATATAAGTCTTACAAAAACAAAAAAAAAATATTAGTAGTGCACAAAATGCATGTAAATACTAAAAAAATATTTTTCTAAACTCCATTGTATTTGTATTTATTTGGAATTGTTTACATATATTTATCTAGCGTCAAGACATGCGTGCCACAACTCAACTCTAACAACTTTAAGCCATTTAGTGCGGTACAACCCACAAAAAACAAACACACGACACACTGGATAGCAGCGTTGGAAAAACAACAATAGCAAAAACCACTAAGATAAATCAACAAACAGAGTGGAGGAAGTAAGGAAGTGCACGACAGACACTTTTCTAAAGGATGCCACCAATGAATGACACTTGGCTTGACATAAAGTCGAATTTATTGCAAATGCACGCGCCAAATTCACCAAAAACTCACAGAAGATTTTTGTATTTCTTCGTGGGAAAACAAATACAAACAAAGGGTTCATTTAAGCGGCTTAAGACACACATTAAGAAAATAAATGTTTTGGCGGTTGAGGGGAAGTAACAGTGAAGAGCTGGAAGCAGAAAATGTTAAAGGATTTTCAAGTTAGTTTTGACATTTTGCGGTTTCAATACAATTCTCGAAATTCATTCAAGCAATTTTTCGAAATTTATTGCTCTTCAAAAATCGCTGTGAAAAACTACACGAAGCGGAAGTAGATACTTAAACTCTTTCAAAACAATTCGCCTTTATTTATTCATTTCTTTTTTTGCAGAATTTTTAAAGTCTCTTTGTACAGATATTATCACTGAAACTGACTGCCAACTCCCAGAAAAATGAGGGTCAATAAAATTGACAAGTGAAACCAGTAGCTAAGAGATAAGTAGATGAAATTGGAGATTCTTCGCGCTAATAATGATTTTACTTTTCAAAATTTCTGTAATAAAAAATATAGAGAACAAGAGAAAACGTTAACTTCGACTGCAACATAGCTATAATACCCTTCACAGGTACATTTTTTATATCAGAATAGCCAAAAAAAGGACTTTCCCTTGATTTTGATCGGTCAGTTTATATGGTAGCTATATGCTATAGTGGTGCGATCTGAAAAATTTCTTCGGATATTGCATCATTGTTTTAGGCAATATTTTGTGCCAAATTTCAAGAAGACATCTTGTCAAATTAAAAAGTTGCCTATACTAAGATTTCAGTTTGATCGGCCAGTTTGCATGGCAGCTATATGCTATAGTTGTCCGATCCCAATAATTTCTTCGGAGATTGTAGCAATGTCTATGTTTATTATCTGTGCCAAATTTCGTAAAGATATATTTTAAAATTAAAAAGATTTCCCTACTAGAACTTCAGTTTGATCGATCAGTTTGTATGTTGGCTATATGCTATATTGGTTTGATCTAAACGATTTATTCTGAGATTGTACGTTTGACTCAAAAAATAATCCGTGGTAAATTTTATGAAGATATCTTTTAAAATAAAAAAGTTGTCCTTACAAGAACTTCATTCTGATCAATCTACTGATCATTGATTAGTAGTCTGATATCAGCGGTTTTAACAAATCAGCAGTTTCTTGAGGAGAAAAGGACATATGTAAAATAATAGATATATAGCTCAGAACCTAAGGACTAGTTCTTGTATATACATACAAAACAACAGAGAGACAGACAGACATGTCTTAATCGACTTAGCTAGTCATCCTGTCTATTAATTCATATACATATATTATAGGCCCTTCAATGCTTCCTTCTGGGTCTTATAAACTTCGTGGAAAATTTAATGCGCTCTGTTCAGGGTAGACAAACCCTTATATACCCGTTTCAAGGTATAAAGATTTCCAATCTTTTTTTAAGAATATTTATATATACACCTCATATATATAAGTGTATGTATGAATTTACATACATATATACCTATCTAAATATATTCGTGTCCACTACTCGGTACGTAAATCGCCACACAAAGCGTTTACAGCTCGTGCGCATGCGCAGCGCATTGTCCATTGTGCGTCGGCAACCATCGGCTTATGCCTTAATTATGCACACTTTTCTGTACTAATGGGCAGTTTTAAAAAGAAAAGAAAAAAATTGAAAACAAAAACCAATCCAAAAAGGTCGAAAATTAAAAAAGGTAGTTCGCTGCTCATTTCGTTTCCGCACCGTGCAAATAGAGATGTCTTCAAAAAGTAGCGACAAATCAATATAATTAGTACAGCAAAAGCTGACACTAAGCACTGGATTACATACGGATTAAGAGAAAAAAACGTTTTAGGTTTGCTAGCTGACAAAACGAGTTCAAACGGATCATATTTCTATCTGCACGTATAGTCCGAAATATCGTCTGACCTTAATTATTAAGAGGAAGCAGTCTGGGGAAGGCAGGTAGTTATACTTTGTGGTGGCCTCAGTAAAATAACCCTTTATAATTTTGGGAGAGTTTAATTGCAGAAGCAATTTCTTCTTAGAGAGAGAAAGAGAGTTTATAAGGATATCAAAGGATATTTTTTAAATTTTGACCCTCGAAAGAAACTAATAAATATTAACTTTGTGTGTTTTTGAGGTTATAAATTGAGGAAAAACTGGTACTGATGCAACGGACCTGAACGCTTAGTACTACAGGATAAAAATTACACTAACAAAGAAATGCTATAGAGTTCAAAATCTGGTGAATACATATTTAGTCTTGGAACCGTGGTCTCATTATTGATATTGAATTTCTAGGATTTGGAATTTGATCTATTGAAAGTAGAGTGGAAGACTATAATTTTGGTTATAAACTGACAAAATTTTTGGTATATACATATGTAGCTCCTTTAATAAGAATGTAAGCGTTTTATATGGTGAGTAGGCTATACGTGACTTGGGGCATTCTGTGCCCATAATATTTCTTCATATATTTTGTATGAAGAAGCGTGTTTTTGAACGAGATTTGGTGATTATTATACATTTTTAATTAGGTTAGCATTGGAAATGCGTAGACAATCATTGTCAATTTGCACGAAAAGTTTTGGATCAAAAACCGCGTTTTCCAGTGTCTTTTATTGAAGGAACTTGGACGAAAACTAAAAGGGTAATACAGGCAAATATGCGTCCAACGGTTCCAAAAACAAAATATTTTTTTACGCTTTGACGATTCCCAGACTCGTGCTGAAAGCTTACGATACGACAAGTTGGTGCCTATTCGCCTTGTAGGCACATTATTCTTGGCGAATTTGACGAGACCAGGTAGAGAACTGAGAGTTGATGAGCAGTTACTTTCAACTAGAAACCATTGAAGTTTTCACCAAGACATTCCCTAAAGTTGGAAAATATGGCATACAAATGTTTTGGATCGGTCGCACAAAAACCAAGTGGATGCAGGTGAAATAAATTTGGGTGCTGAGCCTAATGAACAGCGGTCGGTTTTGCGCGTAATCTCGTTATGCGACTCAGGTACCAATTTTTGGACTACTTTTTGACTTGGCGGAAGATTTGCTTGAGCGGAATACTATCTCTTTGCATCCTCTGAAGAGGTCACAAAAAGGGTGTTTTTCTTAAAATCAATGCAATTCGTAAGTTTTACAATACATTCACAAAAAATTTCATTTGACAAAATAACGTTTTGGCAAAAAAAACAACGTTCGCACATGATTTTGTAATATGACGGACATTGTTGGACTTGCAGCGGTTAGGCTGTTTGAGCATAGTCACCATATCCTTCACCCATTTGAGCAGTTCAAAATTAAAATCTTATTTCATATTTATTTTTTTTTTAAAAAAACAAAAGTTGTTTCTAGCAATAAACAACTATGCATAAACATGCAAAATATTGGCCTTTTTATAAAATCTGTGATCAACTGTCTCAACGGCGAAATCTACCTCATACAAATAATTATATGTATGTGCATAAGTAGGTTTCCTGTTTTTTCGCCATATATGAAAAACTATCCTGTTTCTGAAATTGAGCAATGATTTGGTGATATCTTGTTGTTGTGGAATGACCAAAATTTTGCTTTCTCCTTTATTCGAAAACTGTTGCTTTCAAAATTTCGTGAGCTTTCGGTACTGGTAGGTAATTATATGTGCACATCAGTGCGAAATGATCGCAACTGCTGATAATAGCGTTTTCGGAAGTTAAGTTGCAAAAATTAGTTTGAGATATTTATTATAAGTATGTAATTGTTCAAAATAGTGAAATTAATTTAAATATTTCGACATTGGTTAGTTAAAATGCCTCATGAAATCAGTTTGACAGACCATGTACAAGGTATCATAAAAGGAATGCATTCTTGATAGCGGTGCGAATATCACCAATATCGCAAAAAAGTAAACCGACACCGGAACTGCATCTCTAATTACCTAAAAACCTAAGTTAATATAGTACAATTCGACGAAGTGAAAAGCCAACATTGATTTTCAAACCGCATAAGGACTTGCTGTGGTTGATTTAATGAGTAGGGAAAAAATTTAAGGTCGTATGGGTCTCCAAATAACTGACAGTCGAATAGTGCAAAGAATCCATAAAAATCCATTACTGAAACATACCTCCATGGTGCCTAAACCCAAGCCTTCACAGCGACACTTGAACGCATGGAGTTTGCAAATAAGTACGTTTTTCATGCTAAGGATAGCATAACCTAATTTTTAGTAATCAAAAAGTTCAATCTAGATAGCCCTGATAATTGTAAAAGACATTGGAGAGATATGGCCACTCGGCGTCCCTGTTGTAAGCGAGGGTTTGGCGGTGGCAGTTGGAAGGTATGGGCTGCGTTCTGCCATAGGGGACAGCCATATATGTAAGTGCTAGATCTCTACCCTAAGGAATACTCAAATGTAGTTTCCTGTAGAGTGACTTAATAGAATTTGGTGACAATTTATAAGGCGATGACAGGACTTTTCAGTAGGACAATGCTTCAATACACACAGTTTGGTCACCAAATCCATCTTTACGGGGCGAAAAATGCCTGTATTGGACTGGTCCGCCTTAAGTTCGGGCCTAAATCCGATTGAGATCCTCTGGGGTATCGTCTCTGAAAAAGTGTTCAAGAACGGTATACAGTTTGAGACAGCAAGGACCTCAAAAAGGCAATAGACCAAGAATGGGCCAATATTGATCCAGCCCACCTTAAATCCTTGGTGGATTAGATGCCATCCCGACTTAATTCCGTAATACTGAATACTGGTAATAATATTGGCTATTAATATCATTCATACATAATCATTAAAAATATTAAAAAAATAAAAATCAAATATGCACATATAAATATTTACTACTAAGACTATTTTTGATTTAACCTCCTTATTACATATATTTGAAATTTGTTACCACTTTATGTTTTTATTTTGTAAACTTTATCCATAAATAAAACTACATACCCAAAATTTCGATAGCGGTAACTCGATTAATACGAGTATCATCATATAAGAATAAAAGGAAACGAAAGTACAGACGAGTTAGTCCACTCGGTGAAGCTGGGGGCACAACTCTACTAAGCTGCTCTAGACTACTCACCACCTTCAAGGGTTGTTTGAAACAATAGACCTTAATGGAACACCTCAAGTGTTGAAGCAAGACACAGGGCATACCACAAAATTACTTTTGGTTGATGTTGTACAGACTAAACAGACAAAAGCGAACTTAATAATATTTTAGGGATCATCAGAGAGCACCTACTCTTAAGATCCCATCTTCAGAGAAAGTAAAAGTGGAATGCAGCAAAAACGGGATATCTACCACGGCTCTTAACGCTCCAACTTAAGAAATATTGGGAAGCTGGCTTGGAAAAAATCAGTTTTTTTATGAAATCCGTTAAGTTGCAGGATAAGGTTTAATTTGGTTACCACCCGGAAGCACAATGGGCTTAATGATGGCCTAAGTGAGACCACCTGCGGTCTAGCGCTCCTATGTCTCTCTTTTCAACCACCGCAGAGGTCACAAAAGAGGTGCTTAATAATGCATCTGGGTAACGCGAATGGCGCTCCAAAACTCAGCAGAAACCAAGAAAATAATACAAATTCGCTGAAGGCTGATGAAAGTAATCAAAGCCGAGGTTTATAAAAAGTATATGAAGAATCAGGTTTAACTTTGGCAAGATTTATTAGCTCAAGAGCCTATTTGGAAGGTGATAATAAAGATCTGTGTTAAAATACGTGAAACTTTAATTATTTTTGTTTTGGCAGTCCGGTTCAATTTTGATAAAATGGTAAATTTTTGCAACCTGAAGAGCAAATATTAAGTTTGGCACCCTGCTTGTAACACACTAAAGGAAGCGTCAGGTATCCTATAAAGTATACCATATATGTAGTATGTATGTACATGATCAGCTGGGTCGATTATCCATGTCCATCTGTGTGTACTCGAACCAGTCCCTTAGTTTATGAGATATGAATCTAAAATTTTGCACACTCCTTTTTATCGCCAAGAAGCTACACATTTGTCTGAAGCGCCGATATCGCACCACTATAGCATATACCATAAAAACTGATCAATTGAAATCACATCATTGTATGGATTTTTTTTAGTTTTTTAAGATATATGCACGAAATTTTACAAAAAATATTATCCAAGGCAATACTATAACTTTTTAACAAATTGTTCAGATCGCACTACTATAAACCATCCCTATAACAGTCAGTTAAAATTAGTGTTATAGTCAAATTATATTAACACAAAATATTAAATTTATAATTCTTGTAAGCAATTCTACCAAATTACCATGAAAAAAGCAACAAAAATGAGAAAAAATGTTACTCATATCTTCTACAAACGCCAATAAGGAAATGTTATGCACTCGCGGTTGTCAGCGTTAAACACGCCACATAAATTGCATTATCGCCAATCAGCGATAGGAATAATTTAAATCATGTCACAGCGATGCGCATCTGATACATTAAAGCCAATCAGTTGATGGTGTTGCAGTGGTGGCTTTGCTGGCTTCTTATCGATACATATTGGCTGATTGGCTGGTGTTGCATCATTGCTGGCAATCAGAGCGGCGCGTTGCAAGTAACTGCTTGTGATCAACGTCGCCTTAGTTAGATAAAGCGCATGACTTTATCAACAGTTAAGCGATAAAGCGATTAAAATGCGGGCAAAACACATACATACATATGCACACGCATTTATTGCACAAATATCAGTATTTGTGTGCTGAAAGTGTTGCATTTATGTGAGCAGTTGGAGCTTTCCTTGCTGATGAGATAAATGATAGCGATTAAACATTTTAATTATCAGTGGATTTCACGCAATTTCTGAGCTGCATGAACAAATATCAGAAACATAATTTTAATTATGTTTAAGTGCCGCCAACAGAATGCATTCAGAAGCATGACAGGAATAAGTTTGAAAGCGCAAATGTGTGCTGATAGCACAATGAATGCATATCCTTACAAATACGAGTATATACACACATATATAATACTGATTGCAGCAGGATTGCAATTTACTGTTGTTGTTTTTGTTATAAAATAAAATTCATTAGTTGCACATGCTCTATAATACTTTTACTGACCAAATCCGATCAGTTTGCAGCGTATATGTGTACATGTGTGTGTGCTGTAAATGTCATTTCTGCGTTGGGTGATGTTGAGGTCTTCATTAGAGCACAACTGTTGCAAATTCGTTGGCAATCGCTTTATTTTGTTGTTGTTGTTGTTGTATTTACACAATAGCTACATGATTTTGCAATTCCACTTAATGCATTTGCGCGCTTAACGAAATGACAATAAGCACTTGACAACGTGGCACTAAAAATATATGCATTAGGGTGGGCCAAATAAAATATGTTAGTTCCAAATATAGTCGCTTAGTTTTTGAAATATCGATCTGAATTTTTGCACACGTTCGTTTCTGCCCAAAAAGCTGCTAGTTCGTGGGAATCGCTAATATCAGATCACTATAACAAATGGCTGCCATACAAACTGATCGATCTAACTAATTTCATGGAATAAATTTTTATGTATCTGCACAAAATTTGACACAGATTATTTTCTAAGACTATAAGATAATCTCCAAAAAAATTGTTTTAATTTTTACTAAGCAATAATTTGATCAATAGAATAAACTTTTTAGCCAAATAAGCAAATATTCCCTCTTTTTATACAAATGAACCACCTGTTGTTAATAATATTAGGAAATCAAAATGTGTCCTTTTTTTGAACAATCGGACTATATTTTCACAGCATCTAAGGAAAAAACAATATTTTTTTGGCACACCCTAGTATACTATATATATTTTTAAATAATATTCATGAATATACCTTAAATATAAAAATTAAAAACACACATACATAGCTATAAAGATTCTTTAGAAAATTCTTCACACGTGTCTATTCTACCTCTCTCAAATGTTGCGCATGCGCAACTTATGCAATTACACTAACATAAAAAAATTTCGACAGTCACTCACTCATCCAACAAGTTAGCCATATGTACATAGTATATTCCTGCTGTTTGCAACGAATGCATTTTTTATGCAAATTTCTTTCGGTTACTTCATTTTCTTATTCAAATAATATCGCACCGCTGTGCCTTAGAAACATTAGAATTCTCAAAATCTTGGCTCTTCAAAAAAAAAAAAAAACGAAAAATAGAAATATAATAATGCATAATCCTACTCACCTATTTCCAGGTACTCAAGAGATTTCTTTCATTACAGCTTAAGTACTTTGTGGTTTTCTATGAGCACTTAGCATTTTTCTATTCATTTGTTGCAGCGTGTTGAGCAGCATAGCTAATTTTTGGATTACGTCTTACACGCTTCCCTCATCTTTGCTGTTTCTTCAAGTATATTAAAAGCAAATATTTTTGGAACATAATTGCACTGTGGGTGGCAAAGTAGAAATTCATATAGTCATCATGCAATATTATAATGAGTAGTTTTAGCAATGCATAGCTAATTTTGGCAAAAAAAATACCTTGAAAATATGAATAATGAGTTTAGAAATACTTTTATTCATGTAGATATAATTCTAGAAGCCAGGGCAGGTATTCTCCAAATTTCAAAATAATAGTTAGATGTGAGTTTATATTTGAAAATTTAAAACTCATAATTATTATTATTTATTGGTGAAAATATTAATGGAAATTAAGCTAATATAAACTAAATTAGTCCAAAATAAATTTAATCAATTAAATTTTTATATTAGAAATATACAATCAATATAAAAAAAAACATTACCGAAAAAGTCATTATTGGAATAAAAGTATGAGCTGTGAAATGAAATTCAAAAAAATAAATAAAATGTAAATAAAATAAAAATGTAACTAATAAAGATAATTTAATTAAAGTTAGTTAATTGTAAATGTAGAAAACTTTAATAATTTTGAACTATAAAATTATTTGTTTTTATATAAATAATTTTTATATGAATTATTTCAAGAAAGCATGAATGATAATATTAAATAACTAAATTAAATAAAGTGGTAAAAACTTAATTTACTCAAATAAATTTCTATATTAGCAATATACATACAATCAATATAAAAAAAACATTACCCAAAAAACTAAATATTGGAACAAAATTATGTGCTTTTAAAAATGATCGATTTTAAACAAAATAAAACTAAAAAAAAATTAATAAAATGTATAATAAAACGGTTTCAATTACAATTTCAAATTATTATAATAAAAAATTTTAATTGAAAAAAATTAAATTATATTTAAATTAAATAAAAATGTACATAATAAAGATAATTTAATTAAAGTTAGTAAGTTTTAAATGTATATTAATTTAATTATTTTAGAATTTTAAATGGAAAAAATAATTTTTCAATCTAGAATATTGAATGAATATATAAATAATTATTTTAAATTATTAAATTATATGTTTTTAAATAAGTAATTTTTATATGAACTATTTCAGGAAAGCATTCATGTTTTTAAGCAAATTATTTTCTTCCAATCCATTTCAAATATCTTCTTTAAGCATTTACAACTAATTTTACAACTTTTCGTAAAAAAACACAACTATATCTTATTTTATGCTCTTATTTTTCCATGAACGTATATTATAAATATTAATTTATTATTACAAAAATAATTATTCATTATTATATTTATTATTAATATTTTAATTATATCAGATGTAAATTCAAAGGAAATGTGTGTTTTTCTGTTTAGCTTCGAAATTTTGATTTTCTGATAATAGAATGTACGCACACCAATTTCTGTATCATTGCAGGCAAAACTTATACAAAACTACATAATGAGGAGGTTATACCTCATCCTTCGACACCCTTTCTAAGCTATGTACAAGTGGTTATGCACATATGTATGTACTATTCAATATTGTTTTATATCCAATACTTGTGATTAAACAAAATCTTCAATAAACATATTAAACAAACTATTTGTAACAATAAATCTTCATCGTCTTAATTTTGTATAGTATGTAAGTATGTATACATATTTCTATCTTGACTTTGGTAACCCAATAACTAAATAAGTATCTACAAATATTTTCACCCTCTAAATATTAAAAAATTATGCATATACTTATGTATAGTATGTGAGACAACAGTAATGTATGTATGTAAAGCAGCAAGTTTACAATCACTAGTTTCTAACTCAGAAAAATGCTACGTTATAAAACTGCATACAGATGTACGTACGCATGCATTTAACTTTTATCACCTACACACAACTACAACTTTAATATTTTTTGCAAAAAATCAAACAGCCGCATAGACTTACCCATACTAACAAAGCTCTGCTACGATTGCGCTAGCCGGTAGCGTCACCTGCTTCTAGAACTTTCGGCAATAGCTGCAGATGTGATGCCTATTCCTACGATAAAGAAGGGCTAAGTGTACAACATACATTTGTAATTTTGTACATACATTTACTTACATATACATATGCGTGAATATCAAATGGACAGCCTCCGACCGGAGCTTCAATAGGAATTTTTGGGATTTGCGAAATTCATATTACAGTAGCCCGTATAACGCGACGCACACACCGTACACGGTAATTAAACTACAAACTATTTTAACACACTACACATTTTTATATATTCATTTTTAAACTAATTTTAAATAACAATATGCGACAATTAAACTATTATTTTAACACACTAAACACTTTTATATTAAAACTTTTAACGTAATTTTAGAAAATAATACGCGATAGTTAAACTACTAACTATTTTAACACAATACACACTTATTTCTTTATACTTTTTACGCAATTTTAAATAATAAAATTAGCAATGTTCATTACCAATCTTTAATCTGTTCATTCTTTTAAAAATGTTAAATTAAATAGTACTATAAAATATAAAAGGAATAATTAAAAGGTTAATATTTAAAATATTTTATATGCTACTAATTTAAATATTAACGTAAGTACCCGTAATACCGATTACCAATCTTTATCTGAAAATAATTGTTAAATATGTTAAATTAAATAATTATAAAGGTAAAGCGGATTGTACAATAAAACATTAATTCTCATAGAAATAATATAATATACAAACATATACATATGTATGTCAATAAAACAAATTAGTTATTTTTAACACCATTTCGTTCTAAACTAGACTCGGTAAACATTTTTTTATAACCCGTGAAAAAGTAACCGGTTCTAATTAGCATAAGCAATTAAGATTTAAATTCAAAATAATCACCGCAAATGCAGCGCTGCACTTACTTCTCTTTCCCTTGAGAATCATTCTAAAGTACCGGTACTGTTACAGTATGAACGGAAATGTCTTTTTTACAAACGCGAACAAGTAGAGGAAATAAAGAAAAATAACGAGATCTACCGCTGAGCAGGCAAACTGCAAGCCTTCTACATTGAATGTAAATATATACTACCTATGTACTTCCATATGTATGGACACGTACATATGTATGTATGTATTTGCGCTTGTGTTAAAGCTCATACAAATATAATAATTTTAGATGTATGTAATTTTCACACTTAGATACTATAGAAATACAAAAGTAGTTTTGTAAGCACAGTCATACGCATAAATACATATGTATGTAAATTTGTAAAATAATAAATTTGTATAATAACTGCAAACAATTTACCATTATCAAAAATAACTAGTTTTTAACCAATTACTTGTATTTCATTCTAACCTCAATATATTCACTAAAAGAATTTTACACTTGGTAACTAAAATGATATATGGGCATAGGCATACGTCCCTATATGAGTGTATACGTATGTATGTACATACGTACATATGTATGTCACTTAAAACGCAATACAATTGCTGCAAACTAAAATAGCCAACTATACTTACTAACACTAACAAAGCTCTGCTGCAAATACGCGAGGCGGTGGCGTCCACTGATTCCAGAACTTACGCTAGCAATTGCTTTGTCTGCTCCTTCGATGTAGCAGCGGTATGTGAAGAAAACACATATTCACACAAATATTCATAGCAGCTGACCGGCGCTCCTATCGAAATTTAAATTCGCGAATTATATGGCACATGTACTACACTGTCCAAATAACATAACGCACGCACCGTCCACAAATAAATACACAAGAAACTAAACAACTAACTAATATTCAAATTTTAAAACACTATGCACTTTTATATTTACACATTTAACTTAATTTTAAGTAATCAAATTTATAAACGTTCGTTTTGCCAGTGCCGTTTATTCTTTTCGCGGCCGAGTTGTCAAGTTTATGCTTCGTAACTTTCGAACTGCAAGAGCAGGTGCAGAGCTGCATTGTTTATATGAGTTAAATTTAAATTCGAATATTAACATAATTACCCATTGTACCGGTTACATTATTTTAATTGAAAATAATTGATAAAATAGTTAAAATATAAAATTATAAATTTAAAAATAATATAGATTTTTAAACATTTTATTAATAATTATTATTTATTAAAGACTTCGATTTATGTACATCCTTGTGGAAATGTGTAATGAATTGGGTATAATACCCGTGTGTAAAACTCTACACCCTATTGCTTTGTCATACAAAATTTCAACTTCCACATTAATTAGAACAATGATTACGTTTAGAAGTACTTTAAAATAAAAAAAAAAATCGGAAACGGCTTTGCACAATTTTCAGCGTAATATGATGCAAATTAAAGTTTTCGATTTTTAATATGAAATATTCGCTCCCTAAAATATATAGTATAGTTATTTATAAAAAAATTAATTTTGTAATATTTATGTATATATAATTTAAACTGAACCTGGTAACCGGTTCTAATTAGCATAAGTGATTAATATTCAAATATAATCTAATAACCTCTAATACAGCGCTGTGTTTGTGTGTCTTCCCTTTGACAGTTATTCTGTATTACCGGTACAGTATAAACGGAAATCTCTTTTGTACAAAAGCGAACGAGTGGAGGAAGTAGCGATAAATCGCAAGATATACCGCCAAAGCGAGCGAGCAGCAAGCGTTTTACATGAATGTACATACATATGTAGTTACGTGCATGTATTTCATACTCATACTTATAAATATACATATTCGCTTACATACATATGTATGCATGTAGGCGTAAGTGTCGCAAATATTTCCGTACTGTTGTGCTAAAGTAAGTTAGCCGAACAGATTTACGCATACTAGCATAGCTCTGCGCTAGCTCTTGCGCTAGTCAGTAGCGACGGTAGTTTCTAGAACTAACGCTTAGTACGGCACATGCTGTACCTTTGCACGCAAGGGAAGAATACATACATATTTTGTATACATACTTCCTCAAACAGCAGAAACACACGAAAATGCGCTGTATCCGAACGGCATTTTCAGTGGAAACAAGAGGAGTAGTTCGCAATGTCAGTTTCCACGACATCCGCTTATGCTTTTGATCTTAATTTGACATTTTTCGTGAATTTCTATATTGTCCGGTGCAGAGTTGCATGAGGGAAATACTATTCAAATTTGAATTTGAACAATTAACCGTGATTAGTACCCGTTTCGGGTACCAATTTGTGTTTTTGTAATAAATTTTTAAAGAATTCAAATTTATTTATGTTTATTAGGAACATTTTAATGAACAACTAATGAACCAAAATATATAATATTTAAATAAAGTAATTATTTATAGTTTCTTCTGAAAGCATTCAACTTGGATATATCAGCATAAGAAAAACTGAAATTCATAAATAATTGTTTAGGAAATATGAATACAGTCGAACTTCCATAACTCGAATCACTACTTGACTTAGGGAGAAGTTATAGAAAAAAACTCAATTTCTTTAGAGTATATTAAATGATGAATATGTATTTGTTGTTTTTACAGAAAACTGTAATAAGTTAAGTTTATTCAGAAATTAGTGACTGAAAATTTTCTTTTTTTTTGTATTTTCAGTAAAAAATGACAATTAATTTGTTTAAATTAGTCATCCATTTTTTGCAAATATAAACTCAAGAAATTTGGAGGCTGGTGAATTTTCTTCTACCGATCGCCGTCACTCTCCGTTCCGCTTAATATTGGATCATCTAATTAGGGCAGTAATTCTCAACAATAATCTGTAGGAAAATTTATATATCTTGCAATATAATCCTAGAACACTGCAAGTTATTTTGTTTGCTTTTAACCATGCTTTAAGCTTCAATTACATTTCGATATTCATCAGTAGTACTTAAAAACTCAGAGGTATGTCAAGTCAGAATTGACCAAATCCAGCTTTTTTAATTCGCTATTTTGAACCAATAAAATTGTTACATGATTGATGCAATCCGTAAGTGTAATATCTTGTTTTTCGTTTGCCTCTAAAGTGCTTCTTTTACTATTATAATAAAAAACGTTCAAGTTTTGAATTACTCCCTGATCCAGCGGCTGTAATTTAAATGGAAAAAATGCCAGTTCAATGAAGTTTGCTTTGTACGTCTTTAGAATGTGCTGGGCAATTTTCAATAAACAATAAAATTTTTCGGCCAGTACTTTGAAAGCGCTTATCCAAATTTAGAACCCATTCCTTAAAAATTTGGCCAGTCATCCAGGCCTTGGAGTTATAGGCCAGGATACTGCGAGTTTTAGAATATACTTCGAGTTATAGAAGTCATAATTATGTACATATTTTCGTTCGAGTTATGGAGAAAATGGAAGTTCGAGTTATTTATATGTTAATTACTCTCTTAATGCTACTGCCAACCCATTTAGTTCGAGTTAGAGAAAATTCGAGTTAAAGAAGTTCGAGTTATGGAAGTTCGAATATTTCTAAGTTCTTCTAAGGGTTTAAAATATACATAATCCTATTTACATTTAATTATTTTTAATTATAATATTTTAGTTAGAAATATGTAATTAATGAATTTTCATCCAATTTTTAAATTAGAAAATATTTTCTTAATAATTAAATTATAGAGCAAAAATTAGAATTGCAAATAGAACATTTAATTTCTAATTCCAAAATTAGAAAAAAAATGTAAAAATCTAATTTTTAACACAAAATTGTCTAATTTAAAAAATCGCAACCCTTAATTAAAAAGTTTCTTTTAGCACTTTCAATAAACTCCTCGTGCTCTGAATGATATTTTTCTGCCAGAAAGGGTTTTAATATACTTTGGATTAAGACCTTTTTGTAAAAGAAGTTCAGTTATTTTGTTCAATCAATTAAAAAAATATACAAGAAAAGCCAAAAACTAAAACAAAATTGTTTTAATTTTCAGTGTTTTTCATATTTAAGCATTTATAGTATTAAACTTTTCAAAACTGATTGTAAATACATAAATATATTTTGTGCTAAAAGCTTTGAAAAGGTAATTTTTTTGGGTATAACCTATTTTTTAATATTTTATGACTTTTTATATTATACCATTTATTGGATGAAGAACTTTTTGTCTAATTGCCACAGAAAATCTCTTAAAATGTAACAAAAACTTTATTAATAGCCATTAAAAATATGTAATCACACAATTTCATTTATCTATCAATTTAAGAAAATACCGTAAACAAAATTTGACAACCAATCAATCGAAATTGCTCCGGTGTTATTTACATATTTCCAGCGATGTTGCTTACAAAACAATATCTTATAACATTCCCAAAACCACAGATATTTTATATTACAATTTTAAAGAATTTTTCGAAATTTTACCAAAAACATTCGATAGTAACCGGTTGCAATTAGTAATTGTGATTAGATATCAATATAAATTAACTAATGCGAATGCAGCACTGCACTTGTGCACCTTCTCTTTATCATTTGCATTCGAAGTTGGCGGCGCGATTACATTCAAGCGTGCGTGCGTTATAAAGTTTATTGGAAAGTGTTTTATTTAATAGTGTTAATTGCAATTAATTTAGTGATAAAACAATTAATAAAGTGCATTAATCATTTTGCAATAGTTTAATAGTTTGTTTAGTGTAAATAGTAAAGTAATTTTTGTGAGTGAAGTGAAAAAACGAGTGTGGTCAAGAAAAAAATCGGGTGCGCGACCGGTAAATCGTATGCGTTGTTGGTATGCTAAGCAAATTAGCGGACATTCAAAAGGTACACACAGCAAAACACGAAGTGGCGGTGATCGTCGTAGATGTATGTATGTAAGTATTTTGCTATGATTTCGCTATGCCAAAATTACACATATGTATACATTTATGCATATTTAAATACATACATACATAGTTTTACGCATATTATTACATATAGGAATACAAATTAACTAAAACACTTTAACAATTTAACATTTTATAAAGTTTTAAATGGGAAAAAAGAAGTAGTAATAAAACAATAAATCAAATGTTTTAATAATTTTAGTTAGTTTTGTTGTTTGCTTATTGTTAAAATAGAGTAAATATTAAAAAAATTTAGAGAGAGAGGTGAAAACACGAAATCAAGAAAAAGTCCGAGCACCGAAGTCTGGTAGCGCGATGGTAGTTAGTTTTGTTAGTATGTATTTTGATCACACGGGAGAACAGCAAATAAGTATAGCAAGGCACGAAGTCACGTTGAGTGGCATACATACATACATACGTGCGTATGTAAGTATTTTATAACATTACTTACATACATATTGCAACATGAATATGCGTATTATGCCTTTATTGCTGGTATTTTATTTAAGAAATTTTTTTATATATTTCAAATCAAAGTAACGCTTTAATTTTAAGTTATAGTAAAACTAACAACAATATTTCATTTTGTGCTTAATTGCTTCGTTTAATAGAAATATGTATGTACATAGACGTTTATACAGTGAACTCCAAAATATGAATATACTCTTAAGTTTTAATTAATATTGCAAACTTTCTAAATAAAAAATTTTGAAATAAACATTAAATTTTCAATTATTAACACCAATTGTGAGTTCTATAAATTACAAATTCAGTTTTTAATTTCAACTTTGTGGATTACGAATTGGAATTTTAATTTTTAATTGCCAAAATTTATGACTGGAAATTTATTATCATAAAAAAAAATTGGAATGAAAGTCTCATAAAATATGAATTAATTTAAAAATTTAAATAAAATATAGAAATAGTGTTAAACTTCGTTGAAATTTTATTTTAAGTAAGCTTTTACAAATTGGTGGAATGCGAAATGAGGAAGCGCGATTTTATTTTATTTTTTTCGAATTAAAAGTTTAATTCTTAATAAAATTTAAAAATAATATTTTAGTTACAAACCGATTATTGTGATTAGCAATTTAACACTTTTAATTTCAAAGAAAAAATGTGTAATAAACAATTGGAAAAAATGTTTTTTGCCATTTTGAGAAAGTTTTATTGTATATTTAGAGTTAAAATATTTTAAATATTAAAAAAATTAGTAAGTCATGTGAAAAAACGAGTGCGGTCATGAAAAAGCCCGAGAACCGAAGTCCGGTAGCGGGTCAGTAGTTAGTTTTGTTGGTATGAATTTTGATCACACGGGAGGACATTAAATATGTAAGTGTAGCGAGGCACGAAGTGGTAGAAATCGACATTGAGTGGCATAAGAATGTATGTGCATATGTAAGTAAAACATTACAGCAAAACTTTATATTCACATACATATACATATTGCAACTGAACATGCATAGAATCTTCCATTGAATAATAGCCTTATTGCTGATATTTTTATTTAAGTAGATATTTTTTTATATTTCCAATTAAAAAAAATAATACCAAGTTTAATTTAAGTTAAAGAAAAACTAACAACAATATTTTATTTTGTGCTTAATTGCTTAGTTTATTTAATAGAAATTTGTATGTACATCCATATATAGCCGTTTATACAATGAACTCCAACATTCAAACAAAAATCGCAAGTTTTTATCAAGATTGCGAAATTTCCAAATAAAATTTTTGAAATAAACAATAAATTTTCAATTTTAATTCGAATTTGCAGTATCATAATTTAAAAATTTAATTTTAAACTTAACTTTTAAATTTGTGGATTATATTTAATATTGGATATTTCTTTTTATTAAAAAAATCGGAATAAAAACTCATAAAATATGAATTGATTTAAATAAATAAATTTGAAAAAAAACATTAAATTTTCAATTATTAACTAAAATTTTGAGTATTATAAATTTAAATTAATTTAATTTAAAAATTTAATTTTTAATTCAACTTTACTTTTTACTTTGAGGATTACGACTTGAAGTTTAAATTTTTAGTTTCCAAAATTAAAAATTGGAAATTTATTTTCGTTAAAAAATCGGGAAAAAAACTTATAAAATATAAATTAATTTAAAAATTAAAATAATATACAAAAAAAGTTATAAACTTTGTTTAAATTTTTTAAAAATAAGTCTATCTCTTACAAAAGTAACCAATATGGTAGAATACGAAAGCGCAATTTTATTTTATTTTTATTTATTTTTCTATATGGTATTTCGAGTTGAAAATTTCATTTGTAAAACATTTTTTGAAAAAAATATACATATGTATATTTTTGGTTGTTCAATCCGTTTATTGGGATAACAATTTGAATATTATTTTTAATTTTTTGTTCCCGCATTTTTTTTTTAGAATTTTGAAAACTATTCTTAATTTTTCGTATCTGCATTTTAGCTTAGAATTTGGAAAATTATTTTCTATTATGATATTTGCCAATAACAAAAAAACAATTTTAATGGAAATATTAACACAATAACATTTTTATGCGTTATTTGCAACACTGGTTTTAATTAGCCAAACAAACTATTGCATTTACCCAAGGGAAACACATTTATGCTCTTGTACAAGTATAAATATGTCAAACAATTTAACACTCGCATTTGAACATTTTTCAAAATGCTGTCAGCATACTCCCACTAAAAAGCTACCAAGGCAGAATGTTTATTGAAAAATTATCCGCACATAGAGCGCTGCAATTGTTGTTCCTTTGGTCTAACGACCTAACCGCGTTGCCATAACCATGTCATGTGGCTCATAAACTGCCTATCATGACTTACAATAACCGACGGCTAAGAAGCGCAATCAATCGTTTGCTGACAAACACACGCCGCGCCGAATGGGGGGTGGGAAGGCAGTTAAACAACTTAGCGCCATGAGCGTAAAAACTTGAACAAGACAAAACGTTTGGCAAAATAAAGTTACCCGGCAGCAGATCAGCCAGTAAAGATCGCTGTGATTGTGCCGTCACACAATGGAGTTGTAATATGTAGCAAGTAATCGAGCTCACACAACAGCCGTCGCACTTTGAAGAAGTTGGCAGTTAGTAGAAAGTAGAACGCGGCTTTTTGTGTGCGGCGTTCATTGTTTTTGAAATATCCTACACATTTTAGCCGCAAGGCCTGCGGCCGCAACTGGCAAAGGGTTCATCAGCTGTGTAACTTAGACATCACAAGACTGACGACCAAAGCGCTGACACCGCAACAACACACACAGATCGACAATTGTTGTATGTAGGCTGATCTACCGTCGTTTGCTGTCGCTGAGCTGCCGGTGCTGTCGACCAGCCTTTAAGGTCTTTATTTGTTTTAGTGCGACGTAAATGTTGTTTGGACGTACATACTACATGTGCTCTTACCTGACAGACTGTAGCATTAGATTAACGTGTATTATCCCGCGGTAAATGGCGCTATTATCGGCAAATTTAATGTCGGCCAAATGGTTGGCTGCGTACGCGACTTGCCGGACGGCATGCCGTGGTTGGTTTAAACTTGAAAGTGCATGTGCATACAAAAAACACCGGAAGCGTTTTCTACTAAACACCTTCTTAGAAATTACCCACCTCTTCTTGTGCTTGGTAGAGTTACTTATGTGTATGTTCGTAAGTGTGTTTGTTGCCTGTTGCGCATATGGCTTTTCATATTGCAGTAGCCTTTAGGCTATTTGCACTGTGTTAAGAATTTGTTGGTTTTTGGTAGCATAACTTAACCTGAAAATTTTTGTTATAAATCAAGTGTCAGTGTTGACGTTTGAATTTTTCGTGGTGACGAAGGGTGTTTTTGTAAGCATAGAAATTTAGGCACCTCGGTATATGTATGTATGTACATTGTCGCGTATATTGCTAAGGTAAAAGTGTAAGATCTAATTGCGAATCTTTACAATTCGTTCAAATTTATTATTTTTTTATTTATGAGATTTATTTTATGATTTCGAATTAAGTTCTTGGATGCTGTATAAAAAAGACAAACAAGACTCCGAATTGTTCAAAATCAAAAATTATTTAGTTTTCAACATTATATTTTCAGTCGCAACGGTTAAGTTCTGTTTATATTTGAAGTGCACCAAACTACCTACAATGGTGCGAGGTATGTTCAGTAAAGCGGAAATTTTAATAATATAAAGTGAAATAATTTTAGTTTGGAAAATCCAATTACGAAAGTTTACATTTTTGCTATGTTGATATACAGTAAAGGATAAAACTGTTCACGAAAATACTAAAGTTTCTTTTAAAGTTAGCAATTTCATTAGACACTACACATATGAAAAACTATAAATTCATTCAAAAGAATATTAAATTTGCTTTCGAAATCACTAAATCAACTTATTTAAATTTTTTTTTAATAAATTAATTAAAAATACTCGTTTTTAAAAATATACAAGGGTGAATACTTTTGTACATTAAGGGGCTATACCAGTGTGACGCATGAAAAATTAGGCGATTTTCGTGATTTTTTTTAAGAGAAAGTATGCGATTGAATATTTCGAACTTCTTTGAACGTAATAAGGTATATTTTCAGCTATATTTTAAGATTTTTTTTTACAAAAATGTTGAAAAATAACGGAGTTGTGGGCTGTCTTCGGAGGTGCCAAAAAAAAGTGGACATAAATTGTTTTTTTTTTTAAAGTGTCACACTGGTACAGCCCCTTAACTCAAAAGTTTGGTTAATAAAACGTTGATAATTTGTGCGACCACCACACGATTACTTTTACTGCTTACATCTGTTTTGGCTTACTATATAAATGAGATTTTCTAAAATATTTGAACTTATTTTTTACCAGCTTTCACAATTCATTTAAAGTTATTGAAGCTTCTCTTTCGGCAAAAATTTTATTTTTTAAAATGGCCCAATACACTACGCTTTGTTAATTTTGCGGTATGTCTCTGATCGCTATCCTGCAAACGTCGTATAAGTGGCTCGTTTTAGATCCATGGTCTTTTAGGCAAAGTTGCTCAGAGTGATCCGTAGAAAATTTAAGGCAACGCGATTTTTTGCTTTTGTTTTTGGCTCTTTGTAAATCGACTCGCTCAAATGTACATGTCCCTGAACTCCAACATTAAGATTACAATCGTTTAGAAATAAAAATCCTAACAAAATCTTTGTTCTTAATTTATCATTTCTGGGCGTTTTCGATGTCCAAGCACCATATATCTGACTCATTTAATATTTTGATCAGTTATGATCGAAGGTCGTCCCGAACAAGGATTTTTATATCTTCAATATCTCTCAACTGTCACCGTCTTTGATGGCTTTGTACCATTCACAAGCTTGTGTTTTTGATAAAACGGAATCACTGTAAGCCTTTTTCAACATTTGCAACTATTCCGCACACGAAATTTGGTTAGAAATACAAAATTTGAGACTAAGTCTTTGTTCCTTAATTTATCATATTCGGCATAGTAATTAAAAACAGTCCAAAACAGCCTTCGTCTTAGGCTCCAAGCTCATTGAATTAAACAAACTACATCTGCGGATAGCGTGATCACCAAAATCAAATGGGATAAGTTGATTGGGAGATCTTTTGCAAATACTTGGAACTGTCATAAACAGTAAATTCGTTTCTTTTTTTTGATATTAAATTGTTTACAAATCTATTTTTCTGCTGTCATTGATAGGCATTTCCGGCGCTTGTGACCCCATTTATTAAAACTGTCTGCCACATTTTGTGTACTTTACTCAAATTTACATGTACTCTTTTTATCAGAAACATCTGTACAACAAATCTGTGTGCTAACTGTATAGGCATTACCTTGCCACTTTTAGTAAATATGGGTTATTTTGTACAATATTTTGCATATTTCTATGACATATTTGCATAGCTGCAGTACCATTTTTTTTCTGCTGCCCTGAGCAGGCGCAATAGAACCAGAACTATTTTGATACCAGGAAACAGCTGTCATATAAATAGGCATTAGATACCAATGCTAAAAATAGATGTATTAAATAAATATATATTTCTTCTTTTTTCGAAAATATTTTTTTTAAGATTTTTTAAATTTTCGCAATTTTTTCCTTCTTAATTTAACGGTTTCTGATTGGATTGTGAAGCGATTGCTTTCGCAAAAGTAAGCCACGCCTCAAGTGAAAAAAATTTGCCATACAAATCAATAAAATGATAAATAATTTTGCCAATCACCGAGCAACGATCAACCATCGAACAAAAATTCACGAAAAAAATGTATCAATCAAAACAGACACCGCCATAACTTTGCGTGGGTGTTACATATACTGCCTGCTTTGGAATTGGCAAATGCAAACAAAGAGCGCAAAAATAAAATTTTACCTTTTTCAATTTTATTTTGAATGCTAACGTCTTCATTCATTTATGCACATACAAAAAGCAACACAAAATCCGCACCCACCCACGCATACTTATGTATGTAATCGTCATGCCACTTTTATCGAGGGTCTTCGAAAATTTCACATTCTAACTCGTTGAACCAATTTATTATTCACTTGAATCTAATGTTGTAGATAAGAAAAATGTTGTTTGCTTATTTGTGAAAGGATTTGAGCGTGCTGAGCCGGCAAAAAATAGGCACACTTTCAACACGCGCGATAAAGAGTGCAACAACGCCACTTCTGACGCCCTGTGTGCGCGGTGGAAGCCACCGCCGCTTGACGGAACATGCCACTTACTTGTGTCGAAATGTTGTCGCACAACAACTCTACGCTACCTATCCATGTAAAGTCCAAAAAAACGAACTACTTCCAACGTCAAACGCTCCCCACACCGTCTGTGGCCGCTGGCGCTGTTGTTTACCCCAAGCAGGGTTCATGTTTACATTGGCCCCAACCGCCAATCGATCCATTCAATCAAACAGGAAAATCGATCGACCAACCACCAGACGACAAGCGATCGTCGGCCGCGGCTGGTGTGTAGGCGGATGAACATACATACAAACACAAAGACACGTTTTTGTTGACCGAGCGCTCCACCGATCGATCGATCGTTCGTCGAATGTTGAACGTTGCGTGGGTGGATTAATTGACAACCTGGTGACTTAATATAACTGTGTCACATTGTGATGTCTGTGTGTTTGTTGTGTGTTTACAGTGCTCCGCGGCGACAGTGGAGCAACAAGTCAGGAATTATATGCCTACAAATGTGTCTACATGCAACTTGTTTGTTGTTTCCGTGTCATTTTCAATTCATTTTTTTATTTTATATTAAATCTGTCAACACTTTGTTAAATAAATACACATACATACAAGCACATACATATGTATATTTATGATATTTGCCGAGTGTGTCAGGCACGGGCATTGAAGTGCTCATGTGTGCATGGCTGTGTCGTCTTGCCACCAGTCAGGCCAAGCGATAAGCCTTCAATAAAAAGTAGAAAAAATGTTGCTCTATTTGTTGTGATTAAACATTTGAATTTTCGTGATAAAAATTAAAAGTTGAAAAGTGAATTGAAAGTGAAAAGGGTTGGCATGTGATATGCTAATATTTGACCGTTGCATACTTGCAGTTAAGTTATAAAGTGTATTTTATATTATGTGGTATTATAATTTGAATATATTTTGTAACTAGTTGGTATAAAAAGTTTACTTGAAGTACGATCACTAAATTATAGATGAGAAGCTTCAATGTCATTGTATGGTATCTTCTTCATTTGTAAAGGGTCTAGCTTCGGTACAACCGAAGTTAATATTTTTTCTTGTTTATAAATCAGTTTTTAAGCCATGTATATATTATAATAGTTCGATCTGGGCAATTGGTTCGCGATTATTAGGTTGTCTTGGACAATAATCTGTAAATCTTGTGTAGATATTTTGTAAACTGTAAAAGTTTTCTATATAAGAATTTCATTTTGATCGTTCAGTTTGTACGGCAGCGGTTCCGAATCAAGAGTTGGCGGCCGATAATTCCGACCTCTTTTTAAAATTAGCTTCACGCAGACAACGCATAGCATTCATAGCGCCACACTTCGATAATCGGAAAAAATTGTCGACATGACCTTGATTGTTGAACCGCTTTGACGTGGTTTTACGGCTTCGCCTCACTTTTGCCACCATGTTCAGCAGATTAATCACCTGTTTCCGGGTCGTAAGCTCATCTTTAGTAATAATATGTTTCAAGAAGTCGGAAAGCATTGTTTCGCTGACGTTAACTTGACGCTGTTTTCCGCAAAAATTTAGTGATTTTGGAACTAATTGTGCTTTCACTTTTCTTAGACCCAAAGGGTTGTCAGTGATCTTTCCGATATTCCAATAAGTTCTCAGACTGTTAATCGTCGATTCTCAAGCACCAATTCTTTTTTTTATTGATGTGATCATCAGTATATGTGGATGGCCGTCCTGGACGTGGTTTGTCGTTAACGCGTTCTCAACCCTGTTTGATTAATTTGTATGAATCAAAAACAGTTTCTAGTGACGAATGGGTATTCGTACGAAAAATTAAAAAGTCTACCATTTTTTGCCAACAGTAGTATACCATATTTTAATGGTCTCCGATGTTGCCTTCTGAGTGTTACAAACATTGGAAATCTTATAAACAGGTTTAATTGTTTGGTACAATAACACAGAATTGTGTTTAGGACCGAATTCAACATATACCTTCGTACATTTACGTTTTATATCACATTATGTTCTTTCCTTCCGTATTTCAGTAACATAAATCTAAATTGAGTAAATAGTTTCCTGACTCAGAATAGTCTTCTCAGAATCTCTTCATCGGTACTAACTAGTCCAACCCCTACTGCATTTTCCATTTCAGTTTCAATATCTGTCTTTTTCGTGGACAATCTGTTTTAATTTCTCCGTGTGTCATAGTTCAGTTTCTTGGGGCGGCCCTTAACTCAGAAAACATCTGCCTTTTATTTAGCTGATGTGGTATTATTTGACAGTCTAGAACTTTCTCGAATCTGGGTTCCATTTCCGCTTGAGTATTTGTCTTTATTTTAATCGAGGTGACCATTTCGCTACAAGTTTCGGGCATTTGTATCATTTCCCAACTCCGTTTCAGGATCAGTCTCGGCATCTATCGATATTTCGGTTCTAGACTTAGGTCGTCTTCTTTATAACTTTTCGCTTTCTGCTGCAGTATCAGTTTATGTTTATGGCTTTAAGTCACCAAGAAATTGTTATTCCTGTAACATCTTGCTACAAAGTTTTGTTCTCCTAACAGTTGTTGGTATCAGCTGAAAATAATTGAGTTAGATATAGGGTTATAAATTTAAGTGACCGTCTGTCTGTCTGTCTACCTGTGCAAGCGATAACTTGAGTAAATTTAGATATCATAATGAAACTTGGTACACAGGTTTCTTGGCAAAGAAAAATTGGACGAAATTGTAGATGACCGTAATCGCACTACTGCAACGCCCCCAAGGCGCCTTTATTTGAAAACCTTCCATAAAAAAGCCCTAAATGAAGACATAAACTGTACTGTAGGGCATCGCAGTAACAAGGGACAGCTGTGGCCTAAACGTTTTGTTCAAGTGGGCGAGGGGCGCCACCACTTAATGGGTTGAATGTACATATATTTTTGAAACCATTCAAGTTAAAGTAACCATGTTCGCTCAACATAAATTCCATAAGAAGCCCTACCGACAGTGTGAAAATTGATAAAATTGTATCATAACCCCGCTTACTCCCCATATAACGGTACTGTTAAAAACTACAAAAACCGAAATTGATCAATGACTATTCTTTCACTTTCCAGTGTACAAATCAAGATCCAGTTAATAAAACTTTGCACAAATAATGCTTTTAAATATTCCACCTTATGACCAAAAATTGTCCAAATCCAACCACAATTGGTTGAGCCAATGTTGACTTTTGACCAAAAATATAGGTCAATGTATGGGATACACAACTCAAATTCAGGCAGAATCCTTTCCTGGCAATGGTATCTTTGTGTATCAAAAATGGGATGAATCAGAACAATACTTCTCTGAGCCCCCACATACCTAATATAAAGATTTTTGAACACCGAGTGACTTTATGCTGCCTATATCGGCCAATAAATGAGTTATCTCTATGAAAATTACAAATCGTGTTTTACTAATGACATTGTATCGTTGGGTCTAAAATAGCGAAAACTTGATTTAGCTCCCACATAACTAATGAATTTGACGGTAATTTATTCACAGTTTCATCGAATAATAGATGTTTAATTCATTCGCAATATGTGTTTAATACAAGGTTTTTCCAGCACCTGAAGGAATTTCCCGTCTTTGCAAGTTGAAAAAGTAAAAAATGTTTGGAAAGACTCCAACTTAGCCCTCCTTACTAGTTTTAATTTATGTATTTACGTTACTAGAATACGCTGCGTTGAAACCTCGCTTTAAGATTTTCTCTCGATCATTACCGTTCTCAGCAATGCCAATTCAAATTACAAATTTATCACTCAAACACAATTTATTTCTGATTTCTTTGGAAAGTTATGCACTTTCTCACAGGTTTGCGAATTTTTATTTCTTTTGCCTGTCAAGTTCAATTATCGTCTATCATAATCTATTTAGAACTAAATTGGGGTGAAATATGAACAAATTCCGTTACAGAAAAAGAGAAGCTGCAGACATTCTCAAATGTCACACGATCGATTTATCACGCTCGCAAGCGAACGACAGTAGCGATGTTACACGAGAACTTCGCTTAAATCTTTTGTGGCTTACCTGTATATAAAACGAGACAATAGAATAGAGAAAGCAACATTACTAAATTGCAATAGAAGAGCAAACGAATTGACACTTCAACGCATGACTTTTTTTTTGATTTCTTTCATTCATTATTAACATTTCTACATATAAAATTGAATGGTCTATATATTTTTGTTTTTGCGGTCAAAGATCATTGATTATGTTGCATTGAATGCATCGATCAATTTGGAGCACTGTGAAAAATGTAATAAGAAATGTCTTTCCGAACACAAAAACCGACAAAAGAAAGTTTGAAGATAATACAGTTAGAACTGCAGTGTGTCTGTGCGATTGACCGCAAAAATAGATTTTCACATGAGTGCACAATTTCGCGATCTCGTGCAAGCACTTGAAACTAGACAGCAGACACAAACTACAACAAACAGGACACAAAACTCAAGTAAACTGTGGTTGAGTTTCTCGAATGCAGTATTAAGTTTGGTTTTGTGGCTCGTCATTATTGTCATTCAATTGATTTTGTATGGCTATTTGATGATCAATATTTATGAGACATGAAATTGGAATGACGGTACATATGATATGAATTGAACCAGAGTTCAAATGATATTTTAGGTGTCTAAGGAGAGTACAAAAAATATTACAAACAAAGAAACTGAAACCGCAGGCACTTTCACTTACTAGTTTTTCGCAATTAATAGTTTTTGCCATTACGGATGCTTTAATAAAATGCATTTATCAAAAGGAATTGAGAAATTTTATGATTTTATGGAAAAGTCTGCTCGTGTCGTGGAATTCTTTGTGATTTATCAGAACGCTTTTGTACCAAAGTCAAGAAAACGTGTGAATATTTCTGCAATTTGAATTTCGGAGAAATCATTATACAAATATACGCAATTTCTGGACACGCTTAAAATGAGAGTCCTCAATAGTTCTTTTTACGGAAACCCAAACCAAAATAATAGAAGTTTCAGATATAAGGTTTATTAAAAATTAATCAATTATTTTTGCATTAAATTTAAGATTTTAATCAGTATAGTTAAAAAAACCGATTGAGGTGAATAGTGTATCCCTTTTCGATAACTTTTTATACTCTCGCAACAATGTTGCTAACGAGAGTATTATAGTTTTGTTCACATAACGGTTGTTTGTAAGTCCTAAAACTAAAAGAGTCAGATATAGGGTTATATATACCAAAGTGATCAGGGCGACGAGTAGAGTCGAAATCCGGATGTCTGTCTGTCCGTCCGTCTGTCCGTCCGTCCGTCCGTCTGTCCGTCCGTCCGTGCAAGCTGTAACTTGAGTAAAAATTGAGATATCATGATGAAACTTGGTACACGTATTCCTTGGCTCCATAAGAAGGTTAAGTTCGAAGATGGGCAAAATCGGCCCACTGCCACGCGCACAAAATGGCGGAAACCGAAAACCTATAAAGTGTCATAACTAAACCATAAATAAAGATATTAAAGTGAAATTTGGCACAAAGGATCGCATTAGGGAGGGATATATTTGGAAGTAATTTTTTTTGGAAAAGTGGGCGTGGCCCCGCCCCCTACTAAGTTTTTTGTACATATCTCGGAAACTATTATAGTCAACCAAACTCTACAGAGTCGTTTTCTTCAGGTATTTCCATATACAGTTCAAAAATGGAAGAAATCGGATAATAACCACGCCCACCTCCCATACAAAGGTTATGTTCAAAATCACTAAAAGTGCGTTAACCGACTAACAAAAAACGTCAGAAACACTAAATTTTACGGAAGAAGTGGCAGAAGGAAGCTGCCCCCAGGCGTTTTTTAAAAATTGAAAATGGGCGTGGCGCCGCCCACTTATGGACCAAGAAGCATATCTCAGGAGCTACTAGACCGATTTCAATGAAATTCGGTATATAATGTTTTCTTAACACCCTGATGACATATACGAAATATGGCTGAAATCGGTTCACAACCACGCCTTCTTCCAATAAAAAGCTATTTTGAATTCCATCTGATGCCTTCTTTGTACAATACGAGTATAAACATTAGGAACCAATGATGATAGCGGAATAAAACTTTACACAAATACGGTATTTGAAAAATATGTAAATGACGGATAATGAAATCTCGATTATCACTTTACCATGCGAGAGTATAAAATGTTCGGTGACACCCGAACTTAGCCCTTCCTTACTTGTTATCTATCTATTTTAAAGGTAATTTCATAATGCCACTCCCATAGAAACCCTCGTCCCTATTAGCAAACATTTATATAAGCAATTTTCACAAGCTGTTCTTAAGGCGGATGTTTCAACAGCAAAATTTTTCGCCATAGCGGGCAACAGGTAATAACTGTACGAAGTTCAGATCTCGGAGCTTTTGAAAAGTCGCTGTTGTTGTACTGATGGGCGATTGCTTCCTCTAGACGGTCCTATTGCTGACAGTATAGGTCCGAATTAGGAGTTTGGCTCATAATATACTATATATAGCACAACCTTCTTGAATGTCAATCCGGGCTCGGCTACTGTTTGCGCCAGCCCACCGCGCTTAGACCACGATCGTTTGCAGTTGACGGTGTCGTAAGTGAACCATTTTTCATCAGCACTAATTAGTTATTCGATTCATTTCGATTTTTGCGATTAGCAGATGGAAATTCTGTTCATCGTGCCGGATCCATACAAGGATTTCTCTTTGTATTCAGCCTTATTTCAACGGGTCCGAATAGTTTATTGTGCAATGCATGTCTTCTGGGTAATCGTTAGAGTACTCACATTTTCAACAATTACCTTTACCTAATGTTATATAGCCCAATCGCACTCGCTCAACACGTGATACAGAGCACTAAAGCCGTAATTGGTAATGTAATGGATTTGTTGTTGTAGAACTACTCCTTTTCCTATGAATTTGGATATTGTTTTCATCGGAAAATATATAGATAATTCTTTCAAAAACATCTCTTTCGGAGACTGAAATCACAAAGAAACATAAACAAGCCTTCGTTGTTCATAAGCCAATTGTGATAAATTTTTTTCTAAATTACAATAAATGTATAAATAAAAGAAAGTCAAAAAAATTTTACTTGAAAATAGAAGCTTGATAATTATAATCTCAGTACCCTTCTAGTCTTCTAGACTTTGAAGATATTTAGGCTTTTTTCTACAATCAAATTGATCATTTTAAATTCTGGTCAAGTTATTGCTATTGTAACGAGTATTTCAACTGTTATTATCCCTATCAATGATTTGAGATTTTACTTAATCCCGAAGAACGATACGTCTGTGTTCAGCCTAAAGCTAAGTTAGGCTTTCCCCAGCCCATTTAAACACCTCGTCTGTTGAAACCAGGAACACCCTTCCAATCTACAATATATTGGAATCGATCAATTTTAAAACTATTTTGTCAAAACCTTCGCTTGTGTTAAAATTTTTTCTGTTCCACAACTTTTGCCGCTAATTTTTAGCTGATATGGAAACAATAACTTAAGAATCATTTCAATTAAAAGGAGCGCTCAAACTTGAATATAATATCATCTACGAATACAAGGTACTCGCTTTTATATACTTAGATTGTCTGTGGAATTATAATTAACTTTCTTCGGACTTGAAAGATGATCTTAGATAAAAAAATGTGGGGAAATTTTTTAATGGTATATTAGTTAGTATTTCTGATAGTTCCTCTTTAAATATACCCAGGACATATAAGAACACTTCATTATACTATGAACAGGTTAACACGAAAATTGTAATACCCAAAAGGAAACGTCAGGTCCCTCCCTATAACGTATATAAACAATTTAAATAAATGGTGAACATGACAAGCTGAGTTGATTTAGTCATGTCCTTTTGTCCGTCTATATATACGCGCACTTGTCCATAAGTTTCTGTAGTATCGAACCACTTTACGATAAAACTGCCATCCAAGTAGATCAAGCAAATTCAAGTCCTTGTATGGAATTTTTTTTATTTGAGAATATATCTTCACAAAACTTATCACAAGCTTTCAAAAATGTTCCTGTGAAGGGTATTTCCATGATTCACAATTAAGGGATGGAAACCCTTTTCATAAGCACTTTTTGGGATGGTCTTCAGGATATTTTGTTTTATCTCTTCGATCGACTTAAAATGGGTTCCACTGAACGGCAATTTCAGTTCAAAAGAACGAAATAAATCATGCGGTGGTGTATTATCATCGAGGTAAACACATGAATTTTTCTTCCACAATGACGCAACCACGGATATCGAAAAAACAATGAGCATCGCCTTGAGTTTTGAGCGGCTTTGGCTTCGTTTTCTTGGCATTGGCTCATTTTCCACTACGATGATTGTTGACTGGTTTGCATGTCAAACTAATACCTCTTGTCTCATCGGTAGTTATAATTCTCTCCATGAATGTGGGATTGGAATTCGCGCGATCAAGTATGGTATTCAGATTTATTGATGAGTCGAGCAAGAATACGTTTCATACCCAAAATATCCGCCAGAACGAGGTATATCTTCAACGATCTTTCCACCGCCTTTGAAGGCTTTGTATCACTTGTAGGCTTGTGTTTTTGATAAAACTGAATCACCGTAAGACTTTTCCAACATTTGTAATGATTCCGCACATGAAATTTGGTTAGAAATACAAAATTTGAGACAAATTCTTTGTTCGATATTTTTAAACAAAATGGTTGATAGACCACGTTCATAAATCAACTTAGGAAATTGTTCCTTTTTTTAAATGTCATTTACTTTACTTTTTTGTCACAATGTAGGATTATAAAGTGGATTTTTTATCCTCCAGACTAATCAACTCAGCCCTATTAACTTATCTACTGCTTTAGTTTCTGTTGTCTTTCAATAAATTTGTTCAAATAGTTCTTTTCTTCATTATATGACGCTTCCCAAAGAATACATGAAACTTTTTATATTCTTATAATAACAACTAAAGCATTTATACTTTCCAAAACTAATTTACATAACATAAGCGATCTGTAAGCATTATTTTTAAAATCGAAAGAAAAAACTTCGAAATATCACTAAACGTGCTTCTGAGCCGTCGGATATTTACGATGCGGCTGGCAACATTCAAATTCTAACAAACCGTACATCATTTTCATAGCCCTTGCTTGCTGGCAGCGCAGTTTGCATTACAAATGCGATCGTAAACTATTTTGTCGATCGTCAGCAGTTTTGATTGATCGCTTTATATCGGCGGACAGCCGAGTGTAAGATTCGAAGGCAAATATAACTAATACTTGACGGCCCAGAGCCAAAACAGTGTTGCATAGTAAGTAGTTCATAAGAAAATGCGATCGTTTGTTAAGATCACCGAAAATATGAAGCAACAAAATAGAGAGGTGGCGAAACAATGGTGACATTAGGCAGCCAAAGGATATTGAACGACTTAAATAAGGTGCGCATATATTTTATCAGAAAATTTTATGTATGTAAATATGTAAATAGCAATACGCATATGAAGATCACAACACGATATCCGCACAGCCATCATAATTTCACCTGCAATACAAAAAATTCAATCAACCATTTACCGTCGGCCGTCGGGTTGACATTGGCGTTGGCGGTGGTGGTGGCGACAGCCCGCTTCAGTTGCTATCAGTTTTGACTGGCATAATAATCAAATTTATACAAATCGACAACGGAAAGAGCAACCGATTTGTAAAAAAACGAGAAAGAAAAACACACACTTGCATTGAACTTGCCACTCCACTAGCGTCAAAGGAAGCAGAAATCAAGCATACACAGGCTGAACGACCACCCCGACATCCTGAGAAATAATTTTCAAGTCCGCAAGACCAAAAAACGGTGCAACAAGTAGATAGCAGCTCATCAAATCAATTGTGGCAACAGTCATTGTTGACATTTTTGCTGCAACTGTCCGCTGCTGATCGATCGATCGATCGTACGAACACATACACTCACTCAAGACCGATCCACGCACTGACTGGTAGGGCTGACAGTCCGCGTAGCTGGTTGTCTGGCTGGCTGGCTTGTCAGTCAATTCATACTCGCCTCATTGTTGCATTCATGCATCGGTAGAACACCGTTGATCTTTTAATCTAGCTCTGGAGATCACAAAATTGCCGCGACGGTATTGACAGCGTTGACTTCTTCACTGTCTGGTTGCCAAACTCATAGTGCCTCTCTTCTCTTACGCTATTGTAGCTGTACTTGTACTTTCAACAGCAACACATGATTGAATTGTGTCCATCTTTTGCATGTCCACTGTCATGCTGTCGCAGTTGCATCCTCCACCGATCGCCTCTTTTGACATGATTGTTTTTCATTGCCATACGAGATCGCCGGCCGATATGTTGGATATGTTGTTGCGATTGTCGCTAGTCTCCGTCGGTGGATGCGTTGTATAGGTTTCATATGAAAGTCGTATGCAAAGTGGAAAGTTCGTGTCGTTTCTTCTGGCTGCTTATCGACACAGTGGTACGAGTATTGATATCAAGCATGTCAGTGAAATTGTGAAAGGGAAAGCTTAAGATAACAATTTTAAATATTATTATAGAATTGTCTTATTTAATATAATTTGTTGTGTATATGAGTCGAATTTATCTTCAATTTACAGATTTCTCAGCAGTATTACGTTTATTGATTTTATTATATAGTAATTCTTTAAAGATCGAAAAAAGTAACCTCTCGTGATTTTAAATTATTCTTTTGGTTATATACGGAGAGATAGAGGCTAAATCCAATTTTGACAGTTTCAAATTATATCTCAATGAATATATTTGTATTTGGTTTTAGCTTCATTTAATCAAGAAAAAAATATATCCCTAAATTGTTAGAACTTCCCTTTGTGAAGTTTGATGTCCATATGTCAATTAGTGTGCTTGGCGGATATTTGTTTCTGTGGAGAAAAGTTTTTCTAGCGATTTTTACCATAAAAAAAAAATATTGATCGCGTTTGCTTGAAAATTTGTGTTTCCAATGAAATTCAGGGTGCGGAATAATTTAAAAAAATTTAGAAAAATTGTGGTTAATCTACTCTATCATAAACTTAAATAAGACAAAAGGCATTCAGAAAAAGTTGTGAAGTCATCGAAAACTTACCTCAGACGAGTTCTAATCCTAGAATGATGATAACTTCAAGAAAAATAAAGACACAGTGCGTGAACATCTTCATATTGTCATCAAAGAGATAGCAAAGGATCCTAACATCTCTTATGGATCAATAGATTACATTTTGGATAATGTTCTGGGTATGAAGTGTTAAGGCTAAACTCGACTTAATATTTTGCAAAGACGTCGTCGAATGGAAGTTGGAAAAGAGGTGCTCGACAAAAGAGCTGAGGACCCTACTCTCGTAGGCTTATGAGTATGATGTCGAAAGGCTTATGAATATGATGTCGAAACTGTCCAATCTAAGCATTGGCGTTCCAAAAATTAACCCAAACCGAAAAGAGTATAGAAATATGTGAAAATGTATTTTTTTTTTGTCAGTCCCAGTCAATTTTTATGGTTTTAAGCCGTTCTTCTTGTTGCCTAACTAGATTTATGTCAGGAAATTAACTCATTTTCTTTTTAGTTGCCCTAAAATGTCAAGTGTATAATTATTCATGCATTTTTATTGAATATATTGCTTTCAATATTCTATCCATCGTAACTTAATATAGAACCTATAATAGAAATGATGTAATTTTAACTTTCTTGGCTAATTTCACGAAGGAGTGTTTTAGTAAAAAACCATGCTTGTGCTGAACATTTTTTAAGCTTCGGCCCATTCAAATTATATTCATGGAGAATCGTATACAAAAGAAAAATACATGATATCTTCTCTAATTCTTCTAATCTCTGCCTGAAATATAGAAGCAGGTCACTTCGTATTGGCTAAAGTTAAATCTCTGTATGGGTGTTAGGTCACAGAAGATATCTGATCATGTAATCAATTTAGATTCAGATTGATTGTTTTCTTTGAGTATAAGAAATTGTTCTCTCTGTACATGTAGAAATCGTAACCGAGCAATATTTTTCTCCGAAGCTTAATATGGGTCAATTGTTTTGTCGAATTTTTATTTTATACTGCAGTAAACAGGGTTATTTATACTTGAATTTTGCTATACTTAACAGGTCAATTGAAAAGCCACCGGTCAACCATAGTAAAGGACATTTGGCATTTCGCTTCTTATTCAATATAGTTCCCTTCAAAGGTGATACACTGATTACAACTTGTAGAGACCTTTTCAATACCATTTTTACAGTAAATTTTCGTTTGCTTAAAAATAGGTCTCAGTTTCGGCGATCACATTTTCATTCGAGGGAAATTTCTTACCAGCGAGTGTTCTTTTAAGATATGAGAATAGAAAATAGTTGTTAGCTGCCAGATATTGGAAAGACGGTGGATTGGTAACAATTCGAAGCACAATTCATGAATTTTAGCCATCCTTTTCACTGACTTGTGACACGGTGCATTGACTTGGTGATAAATTAATTTCTTTTTCTTCTAATGTGCCTTTTTTCGGCGATTTCGTCTTTGAAACGGTCCTATGTAATAGTTGCGGAAGATGGTCCTTCCTTTTTTGATTTAGTCGATAAATATTACTCTAAACGCATCCTAAAATACAGACGCCGTAACATTGCCAGCTGGCAATGATGGTTGATATTCCTGGGGCAGTGTCCGTAAACTCGTCATCAAGCCGGGTTTCTGGTTCAAATGTATATTTTGCCTTCAAAAAAATATTTTACAAATACGCGAATTTCCTTTTTATCAATTTTTTCACAATAACAAAATATCCTTAACTTAAAATGATATAATTCACAAATAATCAAAATGATCCGACAGCTTTGTAAACGTGCCTTTTGAAGAATGGGGCTAACTAAATATTATAAGGATTTAATTCTAGTAGCGTTACCTGTGTGCCAGGTCGGGAACTTTTCAATTGACCTTTTATAGCTTAATTTAGTTCTCCCGGCATTTTAATTTAATAATTTCTTGATTCTATATAAGATTTGGGAGACTACAATTTGACGGTCCAATTTTTCACCGGTCAAATATGGAACAAAGCAGGCAAATCAGACATACATATTGGAATCGTTTCATCTCGAATGATAAAAATTTCTTCATCATCATTTCTATTGTGCCTTCATTATTTTTAGTCCCGCTTCACTACATATCATGACCACAGTGCTTTTCGAATCAGACCGCCTATTTTGCATACAAATCTGAGCCACAAGCACTTTGTGTATTCATCACCGATTTACCTCTTAGAAATCAACGCTGAGAGTATGCAAAACGAAACAGTTGTTCTGTTGACGAGCGGAACACACACAAATTCGTTTGACCATTTCATAACAAATTTGATTGTTTTCCGAATTTTATGAATTGATTTTTGATTGCTCTCCACGAAGTAACCCACGTTGAAATGACAAAATGAAGGGTTAGGTATGTAAATGACACAAAGTTGACAGAATGTATAATATGCAAAAAGGCAGTGCGATTTGAATAAGTAACCGTTATTTATTGATTTATTACTACTTTTTTATTAATATCGTGTGGGAAGGTGTATTTGTGTGTGCATATTTTGTGAATCATACATATGTATGTGAATACTAAAATATATGAGTCTCTCAAGCCGCTGGGAATCACAGCTTCTTTTAGTTTACTACTTTTTGCGTTAATATTTGTATTTTTGTATATCATACAGATTGTATTAAGTTTGCCACGAAGTTTGTAGTAAACAGAAGGATATTTTGGAGACCCTTTCTGTATATATAAATTATCAGCTTGACGTGCTGAGTCAATACCGTCAGTCTGTCCCTCTGTATATGCGCGAACTAGACTTTCCGTTTTTGAGATATCGGGCTCAAATTTTGAACTCGTCCTTTTCTCGCCAAGAAGCTACTAATTTTTTTGAATATACCGATATCAGATCACTATAGCATATAGCTGCCATAGAAACTGAAGGATCGATATCAACTTCTTATATGAAAAACTTTTTTATTTGACAAGATATCTTCACAAAAATTGCTATAGCTTTTTACCCAAAGTATTTATACAATATCTGAAAATTGTTTTCAGATCGGACAAATATGACATATAGCTGTCAAACAAATTGAACGATCAAACTCAAATCCTTGTATGAAAACTCTGTTATTTGACAAGATATCTTTACGAAACTTAGCATGAATTATAATCTAAAGCAAAGCTATAATAACTGAAGAAATTTTGCAAATCGGACTACCATAACATATAGCTGCCATACAAACTGAACGATCAAAATAAAGTTATGGTATGAAAATCTTTTTATTTGACGAGACATCTTCAAGAAATTTAGCATAGATTATTAGCCAAGGCATCGCTACAATCTTCGTTGACATTGTTCAGATCGGACAACTATATCCTATAGCTGCCATACAAACTGGTCGACTGAGTTCAAATATTTGTATGGAAAACTTTTTCATTTGACAAGATATATTCATGAAATTTCACATGAATTATTATTTAGTATAGTTCTACAAAATTTGAAGAATTATTTCAAATCGGACTACTATATCCTATATCTGTCATACAAGCTGACTGCTGAAACTTAAGTTCTTGTATGGAAAACTCTTTTAATAGTTAAGGTATCCTAATTAACTTGGCACACATAATAATACACTATAATATTAATATATTCTACGTAGACATTTTTCAGATCGGACAACTATATCCTATAGCTGCCATACAAACTAGTCGACCGAAATGAAGTGCTTGTATCGAAAACTTTTTATTTGACAAGTTTTTTGTCCAGAAATGTGGCAGAGATTATTATCAGAAGTATCGCTTCAATCTTCTTAGAAATAGTTCGGATCGGACAACTATAACATATATCTGTCATACAAACTAACGTATACAAATCAGCATAAAGTTCTTTTCATGCTAAAATACTGCGCCTGTGAAGGTTGTTATAGCTTCGGAGCAGCCGAAGTAAACGTTTATTCTTGTTTTTTTTTTTTTTAATTTATTTTTGGATTTTTTGCAACATCCTTCTCCACCGAAAATTTAGCAATTTCACCGAAATTACTTTGTGTAATATGCAACCTACATTCACAGCCTACCAAATTGGCCATAACCGCTCAATACTTTTTTCTTATAAAAGCTTGCAGTTAACAGCAGCTGATTAAAAACCCATAAGCGTTGGATATACTTAAGCGCAAATCAACTTTAAACCCACTTACTTGAAGGCCACAGCCATAAAAAGTGCAACAAGCAACCACAAACATACTTATGTACACACGGTCAGTTGTGGTGGAGCGCGCGTGCGTCGCTTTAATCAGTTGCAAAAACGCTTTAATCAGCTGCAGCAAAAAACCTTAAACGATCAATGAAAACTGAAAATAATCGCAAAGCGCGCCATAAGATTAAAAACTTTCCTCATCACGCGCGCATGTGGGCGATACGCGCGCTTCTCCACACATACACACTCACGCTCGCACACGCACAGCGCGGCAATTACTTTCCCAAGCTGCAACCGGCTAAAGACAATTGCTGGCTGCGGCCGCGCGACGCGCCTACCTTGTTAAGCGCTAAAATAGCTTCTGTTGTCGTTTTTTACTGAAAATAAAAACAATAAAAAAGCATTTCATAATTTCGTTTTTGCACTTTTTGCCGTTAAAAACTCACTACTGTTTGCCACATCACTCAGCCAGTTAGCTGTGCAGTCAGTTGTCCAGTTCGCCTGTGGACAAGCGGTCACTCGTTTACAGCAGCCTGGCCCGCAGCTTAACTCATGATCTCCATGTTGTTGTTGTAATGTTGTAAAGGTGGATTAAATGACGCGCTGCATCGCTCAGAAAATCTGATTGCGAATATTTCAATTAGTAGCGCCCAGCGATGGATAAGCGTGGCGGTGCAAGCTGAGCTGCTGTTTGCTGGCGGCTCAACAATCTTGAGTTTCCAGGCTATGGTCTACGCATAAGCGATTGCCTTAAATTACTTTACGTTTTCTTTCCAATTACAAGAAATTTACGTGTTTAAATGTCAGTTCAGTTTTTCTGCTGTGTTGTTGCTTTTGGATTTGTGCTTTTGTTTTTGCAAAATCCGGATAAGCAACGAAAGTTGTTGCATAGTTAATGTCGTTCGCTTATATTTCCGTGATCGATTGCTGTTGGCTGCGATTGATTGAATATTAATGAGTCGCTGTTTATCTCAGGCGATATCGTTGATGCATAAATATTATTTAAATATTGAAAGTGTTTTTAAGCGTTGATTGATTGCAGTCAAAATATAATAATAAATATAAAGTCCAATTGTTTTTTATTGAAAGTTTCCGAAAAAATTTGTTTTGCCAGGGACGGATGTAGAAATAGTTTTTTGGGGGGAAAGAAACATTTTCTTGAAAAATGAAGATTATTAAATACAGAAGTGTGTAAATTTCAATCGATCTTCTAATATCAAATCCTGCTAAATTGAAAAAAAAACACATTATAAATCGTAGACGTGCGGGTGAGATATTTCATTGCAATGTATAATATATAATGTCATGTAGTCTGTTCGGGTATTGAATAGAAAAATTTCACAAAACAAAACAAGGTTTTGAAAATCTTTCTGTAGAAAAAAGTGACTTCAATATCATGATGCGTGTGCAGCAACGCCAGGTCGATCAATCTTTCTTGAAGAATGTTCGTCCTCAGCCACGTTTTCAGATGGCGAAGTGTCGAAAAAGAGCGTTCAGAGCTCGCATTCGCCACATGAAGTATGCAGAAGATGGGAACTATAAATTATGGGATATAGATCTATGGTACATCGCAGTTCTTCAACGTTTCCAATGCGGTAGTTGGTAACGTGTTGACTTCTAACTTTTGCTTCTGTCCCCAATGGCATTGCCAGTGATCAAGTTCAGCTTTGAGCTTCAAACTATTCAAAGAAACGTTGAATCTTTCTATCAAGAGGTTAATGGAATTTTCCATTTCCTTTGTTTTCAAAGCACATACTTTTCTGGAAGCAGCAAACTCAGTTGAAGTCCATCCAATACTTCTCAAGAAAAGCGAGTCTTAAAATTTTCGCCGATTGCATCCAACAGAGGAAACTACTCTGAGACCCTGTAGAATCCGAATACCAATTTTAAGTAAAATTTTCTTTTATTTTTAAATCACCGACGTTTTTTAATTTTTATGTTTCGCTTTTGACCCACGGTCATTGTGCGGGCAATATCTTTTCGTAAGTTTCATCCATAGAGATGGCTGGAATCAAAGCAGTATGCTAAAGTAATTTTTTAGCGCCGTCAATGATCGCGTTTAACTCGAAAAATATTAATTTTTTAATTCAAAATTTTTATATTCTTAATTTTGAAGTTTTTTATTATACTTATACGAGTCTAAGAAACAAATATGCCTAGAGCATTGAGGAGATAAATGTACATCTAAATAAATGGTAATGACTTGAACTAATCATTTCTAAAAATGAAGTTCTGTCTGATGGTGCACTGATTTCGCCGTTGAAGATGATAAAACTTTTTTCTTCATTTATTAACCCATAACCTTTGCAGCGTATTATATTTGTGTTCACTCCAGAGTTCCTTAAAAAGTGGGAGTTTCTAGATAGGTTTTTGCTTAAGTTTGAATATTAGGCATGAAAGCTCTTGCCATAGACCGTTTTTTTTTTAATTAATTCACTTGGTGCAGAGTTTCCAAACATTTCTTAAGTTTGCTCTGTGACTTAAATGCGATTTTTTAATATATTAGGAATACCAAACGCACATAAGACTTTTTCCCACTAAAAACTACTATTTATGTGTGTCGCCTTGAAATCTATAAACATTTGAAATATCGAGATATTATTTTCCTGTATTTTTCCAAGAGTTTGTCTTACTACAAATATTTGATCGGTGGTTTCTCTTCCAGCTATAAATAGATTAGCAGAAGGGCACTATATGCGAACCAGGTGAACATATTATAATTTCAATTCATATAAAGCTATACCTAGAAGGTTTACCATCTGACCAAATTTGACTCGGAATGGGTCATTTAAAGTGTATGAGAATTGGATTAAGCATTGGCATGTTTGTACTGTCTCAAAAGGATCCTAAAGGCGTCTGTAAAGATTTGTAAACTTGTTTAATGTTAGTACAGGTCAATTTTGATCAGATGTTAGATATCATTTTATGCTTAATTTTACAATAATATTTTTACAAGGCTGCCGGCTTTTTTCTAAAATTTTTAGTGCGCAAGCTCCTTCGTAATATTATCTGGACTTTTTTGTATTTTAAACTTTTATATATTCGATGTTGTCGATGTATCTGATCTATTGAACAATGTTCAACAATTCTGGCACTATGAAAAAAAATTGTTATCAAATTAATGAAATTCATTTGCTAGTATCAAATACGAGTGTAAATAATCCATAGTTGCATGTTTAGAAGAGTTTCACGGCTTTTAGAGGCTCATTCCTTTCTAGGTCCCCTACTTTTTAAAATAAAAAAATAGAAGTTTCAAATTTAATGGGGATCAGTCGAAAGATCATTCTTTCACATTTATTTTTTCAAGATTATCTTTTTCAAATGTTGGCCGCGGCTACGTCTCAGCTGGTTCATCTGATGAGTCCAATTTTCGATGACTCCTTCGATCTTTTTGACTGGTAACTAGCGAATGACGCGCATGATGTTTTGCTAAAAGACCTGAATCGAAGGAGGATTGTCCACATAGAGCTTAGACTTTACGTGTCCCCACAAGAAAGAGTCTAACGGTGTCTCACGCTCTTGGTGGCCAATCGATCTGCCCAAAACGTGAAATTATTTGCTCACCGAACTATTCTTAAAACCAAATGTCGCAGAGATCACGAGTCGAATCGTGGTCGAGCGGCTTCAGCCTTCGAGCCTCTACTCGGATCACCGTTATAATTTTGTATATAGTTTTTTTAGCATCATCGCATCTTGGAAACCTTATTTAGAAAAACTACGATCTCCCAATTGCGAGTTAATCGCAAATATCTTAATTTTAGTAACAGCGTGTTCGATTCGTCACTTTTCGGTGTTTTCTTTATATATACGGTCTGGTCTTCTTTCAAGAAATTTGTATGTGATCTCTTTGAAAACGCCTCCCTTGATAAATATTTACTTTTATGTATCTAATTTGTTATCTCAGTCTATGTAATATACACTAGTTGTTTGTTTCACTTGTAACCTCCAAGACTTTGCAACTCGCGTATACACTGCATATTAAATTCCATTTAAATCGAACGCACATATTACTACCAGTATCCAGTATCGATATTTATTTACCGCCCGATATATAAATTGCGCCGCGACATAATTATAGCACACGTTGCTACTTTTTAATAACCATTTAAATTTCACACTTCCCGCTGACCTTGGGTGTGGTGTTGCGGATTTAAGTTATCATTATCCAAAATTAGCTTTTACGCGATAAATGCTTGATTGCTAGTTTATTAAATACGAAATAACGTTACGCTCTTACACTCGCTTAATCCTAGCTCGGCTCTGTGGTGGAATTCTTCGCAGTTTATAAATAATAAGCTAGAGAGATGAAAAGCGGAACCACACACAATTTATATGAAAATTTTAAAATTGCCTAGACGTAACTTTAGTTAAATATAGTATGTTCATAGGTATATACATAGTATGTGAGTTTTATTACAGAAGCGGTTAAGATAACTTACGCGCATGCGTCGTTATCTTTATCGCGCGGCAGCCACCACACGATGATTGCCGGATTGAATTGTAATCAACTGTGACGATGAGGCCACGGCGATTATAACAAAAACATACTAGATTAAACAGTGCAACAAAAAAGATAGTGCAAGGTTGGATTTATTAGTGGATATACGTTTTTACGTGAATATGTATAGGGTGCTTTTTTGGAGGTAAATTTTTTTTAAGGAAACGTAGGAAAATTAATGAAATTACAAATATAGATTTGGTTTTTGTATAGTTGGTTAGTTTCATTAGTGCATATACGAATAAGTATAGGGTGTTTTTTGGGGGTAACATTTTTTTTTAAAGAAACGCGGAAAATTGGTGAAGTTATAAATATGGATTTTGTATTGTTGGTTGGTTTCATTAGCGCATGTGCGAATATGTATAGGGTGTTTTTTTGGAGGTAAATTTTTTTTCTGCAAGGAAACGCGGAATTACAAATATGGATTTGGTTTCTGTAGTGTTGCTTGGTTTTATTAGTGGGTACACGATTTCAAATGAAAATGTATAGGGTGTTTTTTTGGAGGTAAACTTTTTTTGAAAGAAAACCCAGGAAAATTAATTAAATTATTTGGTTTTCGTAGGACAATTATACGGTTGTTTGTTTTTGAAGGAATTTTCGGGTTTAAGGTAACTGAGGTTCTTCAGGAAATTTGGTTCAAATTTGTACAACTTCCTCAAACTTAATTGATTTTTAATAGCTGATAATGCCTCTTAGATTGATTTCCAACTCCTCAGTAGCGGTCGTCTCGTCATCATAGTCCATTTACTTAAAGGATCTTTAGAAAAAGAAATGTAATGGAGTAAAACCGTAGAATTTAGAATCAAATTTGCTGTTCCATGATTGGAACCCAAGACTTTATCGTGCAAAAAAGATGATTTCGTGCCCTTCATAACTTATTACAACCTTGGGGGGATCTTTGTTTAATCGTTAACAGAGATTCGACGATAAAGCAGTAAATATAGACCTCTCATACAGTACAGGTATTATGGAAAGTAAATTTTCTGGGTTTCTGAACACCTTTGTGGATTAAAACCCGATATCAATTCCCAAGGGGCATTTTCTCTCCCTCTAGAATATTCTATACCTCTTAAAACGCTACCCTATATTTTTATAGGAAATAAAATTTAATAATTTTATGGCTTGGCTACACTTTTTAAAGTTATTTATAGCCATAATATGATTTAAATAACTTTACAAAATATCCAACTGAAAAGGAAACTAGTTATAAACCACCCTGCAACTAGTACCACTTCGAACCTTACTTGTTTTTTTTTTTTTTTGGTTAATTGCTTCCATATTTTTCTGGAAATATGCCCGTCCTAGACAATGTTTCAAATAATATTTCAAAAGAAAAAAATCGAGTTACTTCCTATACATTTCAGTTCTCTTTGAAGTAGGGTTGTATTTCAGTTCAAAAAATCTAGATAGGACCGCTTTTTTGTGACTAGCTCTCCATTAGTTGTAAATCAGTAGTAGTACTGTAGAGCTCCAAGCGTCTGCTGGGTATGTCTACTTATGCACATATCAGTTAATCCATATATTGTACACCCTGTAATTGTTGGCAGTTATTGGCTTGGTAGCTGTTATCCTTACGCGGCGGCGCGATCGACTCAATTAATCGCATCACCTCTATCTGAACGCAAATTTTTTGCAATCAAGTGGATTAATGAATTTTTATTTACACACTCAAACGTGATATCGATCGATTTATTCGACAGATTGTTGTGCTTTTCCTCTTCTTGTTTTCCCTTTTGTTTTTTGGGGTTCATTAAATTGCTCAATACTTGGCCTTACTAGTGCTAGCGTGACCACTTGAACAAGTGCATATATAGTAGAAAAATTTACTTGTAATTTTGAGAGGCGTTACTGAACTTATTTGGGTTATGAGATAATGAAAATTGGCAAAAATTCCAATTTAATTTTCAGCGTATGAAAAGACATAAAAAATAATTTATAAATCGCATAAATTTTGCTGGTTATTACTTTAATAATTTTATTACGCGGAACTTTCAAAATGAATTCAGTAGCGAAATCGATAAGTTGCGAAGGGTCATATTTGAGCTGAAAAAATTTTGATGTAATTTTGAGGAATTTATTGATGATTGGCCTCTATTCATAGATGATTTTATGCTAATTAAAATTTGAGAGAAACTTTATATTATTAAATTCAATTATTAAATTAGATTAAAACTAAAATTATTCTTTCCTTGTTTGGAGTGGATTGCTAGTCCGGATCGGGTAACTCTAAACTTTTTAATACTTTTTACATTGAAAGGAGTATCTGCATACAGGATCTATATTTGACTTGAAATATCCGGTAACGAGTGTTATGAAACCTCTGATAGAATCCCAGTATTTCAAAGTTTCATGTCTAAAATATCTTTGTTTGGAAATAAAAATCAGAGAATATCCAGATTTACTTCTCACATGGGAACTCACGAAGGAAATTTATTATTATTATTTAGAAATGGTGAAGATGCCGTGCTGTAGAGTATATAAGTTGTGACAAAAGAGTACCCGAAATTGTAAATATTTAATTATTCATGAATATTTATTTTGTCGCCTTCAAAGTAATCCCAACCAAATGTAATACTATTTGGGATGGCTTTCGATTTCTTTAGCGAATTTTGTTATATCTCCTCGACCGACTGAAAACAGGTCCCTCGGAACGGCAATTTCTGTATGGGGACCAAGAAAAAATCACTGGTGAATACGATGGATGATCGATGGTATCCATTGGGTTTTTGGTTTTAAATTTGGTCACAATCGTTTATCGATGCGATGGTGCATTATAACCGTGTAAAATCCATGAATTGTTCTTACACATTTCCGGCCATTTTCAAAGGATGTTCTCACGTAAATTCCTCAATATGGCCAAATAGAACCCCTTATTGACCGTATGTTCTTCCAGAACAAATTCAAAATGCGCCAAACTACGAATATTGAAAAAAAAACAATCAGCATCACTTTGATTTTTGAGCGTGTTTGGCAAAAGTATGTCCAAAGAGACCTGTTAAGGTAGTCTTGTTGAAAAAAAATCAGTTTTATCGGGACGAGCCGAGCAAGAACCGCGTGTCATACCCGAAATATCTACCAAAGTCATTCGAACGGACTCGCCAGGGATGTCGAGCTCTCTTGTCATCTCTCTACACTTGCCTGACTATTTTCAAGCATCATAACCCTCGAAGGTCGTCTAGAACCAGGCCTGTTTTCAACGATCTCTCTGTTGAGCCTCGCATTAACTATTTTTGGTTCTTTGCGACCTCAGATGGAATTCATTTACCAGGTCCCCGAAGATAACTATCGACATCTCCTTCAGTGTATCATTTATCGATTTACCGAGTTTCACACAGAATTTAATCGCGTACCTCTGGTCTAATGAACGCCGCATTTTCGGGTTACCCCACTCACAGAAATACGTCGAGCGAAAATGTTTGTCCTGATTCTCCAGGTGCTCGGAGACAACTGACCCTCTACCGAATCCAATAGGTGCGCGCACGCTCCGAAGTACAGTCCCGGCAGAAGAAAATCAGTCCTATTATTTTCCGGACAAACCCTGTAAGGAAACATTCGAAATATTATCTTTCGGATGAAATTTCTATATTTATACCCTAACTGAATGATCGGAATCAAATGCTTGCATAGGAAAACTTCCTCATTTGACGATATATCTTCACGAAATTTGGTATGAGTTATTGTTCATGGAAATGATGTAATATCGGAAAAAATTGCTCAGATCGGCTTACTATAGCATATAGTTGCCATACAACCCGAACGATCGGAATCAAGGGCTTGTATGGAAATCTTTCACATTTGACGTGGTATCTTCACGAAATTTGGTATGAGTTATTGTTCATGGAAATAATATAATCTCCGAAAAAATTCTTCAGATCGGATATCTATAGCATATAGCTTCCATACAAACTGAACATGTGTATTACTAAAAGAAAAGCACCTGTGAAGGGTATATTAGCTTCGGTGCAGCCGAAGTTAACGGTTTTTCTTGTTTTATTTCCAGAAAGGCACTGTCAATCGTATATAGTCGACTGAGAGCCCAGTAAAATTAAGCATTTGAGCTATGAGCCTATGGACTGTAGTCTCTTAAGTAAATACATATAACCCCACTTTGTCATTTATTTATTTTTATATTTTAAATACTTATTTATATATTTCTCAAGATGCACACCAAAGTTTAAAATTCCCTACAACCTATTCAACTGCTTAAACAATTTCCATACACCATAATAAATAACATTAAAATTACTTTACCTACAGACTGCGGTCCAAAAAAATTCTCAATTAAAGGCTCCTAAGTAGATGAGTATCTGCGAAAGCCAAACAAGCAATTTGCAATCGTTTTCAATATCAAGCGATCGCTTGTTTTCGGCTGCATCGATGAATCAATCGCTTGCATGTATCGAACTAATGGCATGACATTGCATAATGCAGCCGCCAACAACAACGAACACTCAAAAAGCACTGAAGACACGCTTAATTCTATGCGTTGCTTGTTGGCTAATCTTGCGTTTATCGCATGTTTGCAACCTTCACGGGACATGCTTTATTACACATGCCACATGAGTGCGAGGAAACACACACGCAGGCGCACTAAAATATGTAAATCCATCACAACAACTACACACCAAGAATTAAGCAACAAATCTAAAGATTTTCGGACGCTTATCAACGCCACCAGCATCAGCAGCCAGCAGCCAGCAGCCGTCGTCGCCGCCGCACGTACATTAGCATTAGCCTTAACGGCACCGCCGCCGACTGCAACAAAGCGAAACGCTTCAAATTCATTCGTTGCGCACGCGCATCCTGTCCGCCGCTCTTTGGCAATTTGATGTTTGGCTGTTTTTCTTGAAAAATATGCAAATTAAATGTAAATAAGCTTGCAACTATTAAATGAACGCTTTGTTGCACGTTGCCTCCACTTACAACTTGTTTTTGTAGCAGCGGCAGCGGGTGTATCTCGCGCAATCGCATTGATCATTTGCTGTTGATTGGCTGGCTAAATACCGCTCCGCGTTCATTTGGCGCATTTCATTGTTTTGTGGCACTTCGGTTGTCGCTATCGACAGGTTTCTCGTAAAATTTAACAGTTTTGCATGCAATCGATAATGTTGCATCTTTTGCGTTGCATATTTTATTGAACATAAATCTACAATTGTTTTGTCAACGTGATAATTCTGAAAGAGAATTGGCTTGCGGCATTAATTATCTCTTCTTTTCGAGTAAAATTTCCTCAAGAATTTTTATGTGAAGTCTTTCTTTATTTGCTCTCATCAAAGTTCAGTTTGTCGTGGAGGCTTTTGATGACTTTTTGTTTGATGGCAAGAGATATTTCCTCTTGCCCTCGTTTACTACCAGGCCCATTTGCTTCGCTTCCTTATACATTCTGGAGAAAGCAGAACTACACAAGCACACGGTTGTTGAGGCCGATGATATCAATATGATCGGCGTAAGCCAGCAGCTGTACACTCTTATAAAGGATATTACCTTCCTTATTCAGTTCTGCAGCTCGAAGTATTTTCTCAAGAGCAGATTGATGAAGTTGCACAAAAGGGAGTCGAATTGCATGAAACCACACTTGGTATCGAACGGCTCGGTAAGTTCCTTCCCGATCCTGACGGAGCTGTTGGTATTGTTCAACGTCAGTTTGCACAGCCGTATTAGTTGTGCGGAGATTCCAAATTCAGACATAGTGGCATAAAAGCAGCTATTTTTCGAGCTGTCAAAAGCAGTTTTGAAATCGACGAAGAGCCGGTAATCCAACGACCCCCGCCGCTTTGTTGTTATTCAGACGGGTAATTGCTATTCGAACTTCTTTATGGTCGGAGAATGGAATCGCCATCTATTGGGAAATCGTGTTCGCCATCTCCTTGTGTTATGCTTTCACTGCCATTCAGCCTGCTGGAGAGGTGTTCCCTCCATAATTTCAGTATACTCTGGGCATTAGTCACTATATCACCTCTGCGGTTTCTACAAGAGTATGCTCCGAAAAGGATATACATCGGACAGCTTCTGAAGTTTTTTGTCACAAATTCTTCTCGCTTCCCTCTTCAACTCTCGGTATCTATCGCACCCAGCAAGTGTTGTGGTCGATCGTAACTTTGCGGCACTCCTCATCGGACCACCTTAATACGTTAACAGTGGTCGTCATCAAAAGGAGTTCTATCATTCAAGGCTGTTGTGTCCTCTTAATTGGGGGTATTCTTTTTTACGTGGCCGGTCTCAAACTCAACGCACAACCCTCAGGAGCGGATTCGCTTTCGAACTTTAGCTCGGCTTCAAATGGATGCTTTCTGGATACCCAGGGGTACTTGGTCTATGACCGGAAATCGTGAGCTGCTTGATGTAAATAATATGCACATGGCTCCATCTTTCACAATATCAGAAAAAATATAAACAAAAAACCCTTTAAATATTTTTGGAATTTCATGAGGTCGCTAATTATTGATTACTCTTGCTAACAGGTGCTACTTCGGACTGAGTAGGCAATTGAGAGTAAAGTCCTCTCTCGACAAACAAAAATCGAATTTTATAAGTCACTCATTATTCCCGTCCTGCTATATAGTGCAGCGGCATGGTCGATGACAACAACTGATGAGTCGACGTTTCGAGTTTTCGAGAGAAAAGTTCTGCGAAAAATTTATGGTTGGCCACGGCGAATATCCCATTCGATGGAACGATGAGCTGTATGAGATATACGACGACGTTGACATAGTTCAGCCAATTAAAAAACAGTGGCTTTGCTAGCTAGGTCATGTTGTCCGAATGGACGAAAACACTCCAATTCTGAAAATATTCGACGTAGTACCCACCGGGGGAAGCAAAGGAAGAGGATGACCTCCACTCCGTTGGAAGGACCAGGTGGAGAAGGACCTGGCTTCGCTTGGAATCTCCAATTGGCGCCACGTAGCGAAAAGAAGCCAAAGACTGGCGTGCTGTTATTAACTCGGCTATAATTGCGTAAGCGGTGTCTACGCCAGTAAAGAAGAAAAATAATTATTGATTCCGATCAAACTCCAAAGGTCTGTTAGCAGCTGCTGCTGGCTAAGCTTGATTTCTGTAGGCTTCCTTGGGTGAGAACGAAACCAAAATTAAATTTAAAATTATAGATCTTTAACAAAATGATAGTATCATATGCGTAATTAGCGGCGTCTATATTTCGTCCAAGTGTTTGAGAAAAATTTAGAAACTTTCAGCGAATCATTGCAACATACCTTAAAATGAATATTAAAAGTAATTTACGAAGTTTGGACGAAATTCATGACCTTTGTCTGACTCCTACCCCGCCTCTTTTAATTGTTTTCAACATATGTAACTGTCTTATAAGAGGTGGGCGTAGTTATCAATTGATTTCAGCCAAATTTTTCTAAGCGTATGAAGGTGTTGAAATGCCAGTTTTCTGCAAGTTTGGTTGAAATAAACTAAGTGGGTGGCGAACTTTCTTCACTCAATCACTTCTTAGTAACTGTTTAGTTTTGTGTTTTAATTTGGAGTTGAGGTATAACACTTCAGAGTTTTTCAATTAACGGCGTTTTGTAGGTGTGACAATGGTTTAATTCCGCTCATCTGTAATACCACCTACTTATGTTGCCACTTGAATCTTTAATATTTGCTTTTATATATCCCAAACCAAAAATTTAATCTCATAACTATAAATCTAATAAAGTAAGATCGTGGATATTTGCCCTGACTAAAATTTGAATTTCAAAAATGCAATTACATACATATGTTTTATTCTTCTTAAACCTGTTGATCATTCTTCTTATAAAATTTTCCAAAAATATAAACAAAAAACTGCTTCCATCCGTGACAATGCTCCCGAGAAGCACTGCCGTGACCAGGATTCGAACCTGGGTTACTACGGCCACAACGTAGGGTCCTAACCACTAGACGATCACGGCTGTTGGAAGCTTGTCTCAAACCACATTAAATACTCGCATTCAGCCAGCCAAAATCGTATAAGCAAATGCAAATATGAAAAAGTATAGTAAAAGAAACCTGCTCTAAATAAGTATGTAAATCCATTAAATCAACCAAACAACAATTCAATTGAGTCCAACTACAAGCGTGGAAAATTAAGTCATTAGAAAAGTGAAAGGCTATGAAGCTGTGAGGCACACTGCAATTGTGGCGTGATACATATTTGGTGGGCATAGAAATAGACACAGAAGTAAGGTTTTTGTTGAAACTGAATTAAAAATAAGAAAAATTGCTTTCATTATTACGAAAACTTTAATGTATTTTTATATTACCGCCTTTTGGAGACCGAATGATGTTTTGGACAGAATTTTTCAGAAAGCTTCATATAATATTTTACTTTAAAGTTGCACGAACCGACTTTCCCCTTTTGGAAATATTTTTTCTCTTTAAAAATATTATCCTTTTACAATGAAACCTAGTTCTAGCCCTAGGGTATCAATATTTTGGTACCTTGATCATTTGTCATTCAAACTATTTTTACCACATTAAAATTTTGCAATTTGAACTTTTATCCATATATTCAGTATCTGGGAGCTTGAATTGGTTTGGTCCTATTTGGACAATATTTGGTCATAATGTGGACTCATACAGCCAAAAAAAAACTTCATATTCACTTATTTTAATACAAATCATTATTAAACCTTCCAAATAGGCTCGTAAATCAATCCAGGCATGACAACTCTTAATCACTACTTGACTCATTAGAGACTTTGAGTCTCGGACAAGCAGAATAACCATTAATATACTTTTTGATACTCATGTGGCGAGCTTTCAGTTTTTTTTTCCGATATCTGCTCATTTTTGAGCGTCATTAGATGCTTATGCGACACGACTTGTCTCTTCGTCAGTAATGATGCGTTTGATGTATGTAGGGCCTCCAGCTATGTCGTCAACCATGTTTGCGGCCGCTACTCGACGTCAGTTTTGCAAAAAAGTCTAGTCTTTTGGTACGAATTTGGCGTTTACACGCTTCATACCCAAAACATTAACCAAAAACTGTTGAGTCGATCCATAAGAGTTGTTCAGATCCTTTTCTATCTCTCTGATACTCACGACGATTTTCCAGCACTACTTTTTTAATGTTTCGATGCCACCGTTATTAACAGGTGGCGTATAGTCGGCTCTCATGAGCAAGTTTCGTTGAATACTGAATTCTTTGAGCCACGCAATTTAAATGAGCCAGTCTAGGTCATATTTGATCGGATGGTATTGCTTCATTAACTAAAAATCTACTCTAAGACATAAAGAAAAAATTCATGTTTCCATACAAAAAAAAAAAAAAAATGCAAATGTGGTTGACCTTTTTTTTTATTATTTAAGGTCTATATTTATTGATTCCCATCAAAATACAAGATCTGTTAGCAGTTGCTATTGGATTAGCTTGATATCTGAAGAGTGTTGTCTGGGAGAAAAAGGCTAAGGTTGAAAGTTAGATCTAAAACCCACCGCCGTCCAGGTTTTTCAATCACAGTGAAAATATTACCTGTAGTGAAATATCGCGAATCACTACTTTAAAGGAGCCAGGATAAAAATTGAACGGTACACGTTTTACCGCCAACTTTTCGTTCAAAACCCTTATCTAAGGACCTAACCGACCGATATCGACCAGATTTGGTACAAACTATTATCTCAACATTCCTAAGTTCTAGTGTGAAAACGTACGAAATCGAACCACAACCACGCCTACTTCTAATAAAACACAAGTCTAACTTTACTTTGATGTTTTCAATTTTCAGTACGCAAATCACGCACCCACAAATATATCGGGATAAAACTTTGTCCAAATAGTGCGCTTAGTGCGATCGAAACGATTCAGGCTACCGAATGTATGTATCAAAGTTCCAATTGCAAACTTTGTATCGAAAATATTGGTCAATTTGTGGGATATACATTGATTGCATTATAAAACTCATAGAGAATCCATATCTGATAATAATATGTTCGTGTATTCGTTGAATCAGATGAATAAGTCCCTTAGTCCCCTTATACCTAGCAAAAAGACTCTCAAAAATCCAGTTAAAATACCGCATGTATCGGCTAAAAAAATGGTGAAAACTTGCTCTAGACCTTATATAACACCGCAAACCTTTATTTTTGAAGAAATTCCCCTGGCTTTGATGCTGGCAAGTCACAAGAGTAGGACATGTTCGGTTACAGCCGATTTTAATTTTCCTTACTTGTCATTTTAAGAGGTTACATAAGTTTTCTTGGGTCAAAAACAATATTTCATCGACAATTTTTTTCTCATATAAAACAAATAAAACATATAGAATTTGTTGTTGCTATAAACATACACTATTAAAAAAGAAACTCTGAACTTTTTTGGAAAACATATTTTAAACTCGGCCATTGCGACATCACTTCCGGTGAGCCCTCTGAAAAAAGATGCGCCGCGTTGGCAGGATAACTCCTTACTGGATCATCTAAAACGTTAGCTGAGAACTTGGACGAAAAAAACTGAAAATTGAATAGCAGACAATATTCCAAAAAAAATGAGATTTTTTGTGAAAGTTTCGCGACATTTTATTTTTTCAAATAGTTGTAAATAAAAAAAAATCTTTCGTTCAAATCTTTAAGAATTGTATCTTAAAGACCTGTGTAAAATTTCATGAATCGGTTGAGTAGTTCTCGAGAAATTTTTCTAACCGATTTCAAAAACATAGTTTCGAGAAAAACACTTAGCCAGCTAACCTCGAGCGCACAAGCTCTCAAGGCTGTATCTCCGAAACTATTACACAGATCAACTTGAAAATTTACGACAATATTCCAGAGGCGTTTAATAAGACCGTGAAACCCATTAATGGTGTCAAAAATCGGCATAATATACTTTATAATGGGTTGTCAAAAAAGTCTTGCGGTATTTTTATTGAATTTTTTTTTATTGAAATTGAAATGAATTCTTGATGACTCATGCCCAGCTCTTGACCGATGCTACTATGCCGGTCTCTTTCGACCAATTCAACGATTTTATCGCAATTTTCGACGACAGGCCTTCCGGAGCGTGGCGCATCTTCGACCACCTCCACACCAGAGCGAAAACGTTGAAACCATCGTTGTGCGGTGGAAATGGAAACTGTATCGTGTCCATAAACTGCACAAATTTTATTGGCGGCTTGAGATGCATTTTTGCCTCTATCGTAGTAGTACTGTAAAATATGCCGTATTTTCTCTTTATTTTGCTCCATGTTTGCGACGCTATAACTCACGAACGACTTAAAAGAAACGACAATCAATCAAACAGCGCGTGAAATGGGCTTTCCAAAAAGGTATAGCATGACCCGATGCGACGAATAAAACTAGAACAACGCGCTTTCAGCGCCAACTAGCGAAAATACCGCAAGACTTGTTTGACAACCTCTTATCTTTCAAAAATCTTTGAGAGAAATTTAGAAAATTCTGAAGGAAATTCTATATTTCTTGAAAGAAAATCTGATTAAAAGTTTGCATGAACTTCTTTACGATTCTATCCTCTCCTCTCCTAGTACTATAATTTAGTGTTTTGCTATAATATAGTAATTTTAGTGAATCTCACATGGGAATACCCATTTACGTATTTTTGATTTTTTTTATTGCGTGGCATACAAATATGTAAATATATATTTCAAATATCAATCAATTTAATATTTCTGAGATGAATAAAAGCAGATTTCATGTACGAGTACTTATCTGCAGCCCATCAACAATTACATACTTACAGGGATCCAAGCAATCGTGGTGGTCTTTTACAAACGCACTAATAACGTACACAGCTCGTCCAATTGATTTCTTTGTGTATGATTGATTGCCAAACTCCAAAAAGGAAAAATCAAAATCACTTGAAATCTCGACAAAGAAACGATAAAAATCGCTTGATAAAAAATCGCCATAATCAATGCTGATCTCGATAAAGAGACTGAGTACTTATCTGCAGCCCATCAACAATTACAGACTTACTGGGATCCAAAATCAGCAGCGACAGCGCTCATTAGTGGAACGATGGACGCGCAGTGATCCTCAAACACACACTCTGTGTACAACTGTGGTGGGTAACGAACGCGGTGCAGACATAAATCCTAATCCTGCAACTGCGAAAACATAATAAATCCTCGAGTGAGCGCCTCTTCGCATTCGCGCATGTGGGTACACGTAGCATTACAACAGCAATCTGGCCACCACTTAATTTGAAATACATCACAGGGGCGAATTTGTCTTACTTATACACCGGCCTCGTCGCTTTACCGTTGCTTACAATAAATCACGCAAATAAATTGCACCGAAGCAAATAAATCGCAATAAAAATATAATCAAACAATCAGCGTGCACCAAAAAAAATCAAATAAATGAAGAATAAACAAACCAAAGTTGCGGAAAAACAATTGGTTGCACGGTAGCAATAACAATAACAACAATGCATTGCCAAATTGGCCACAACAATTGATGAGCGCATTTTTTGGACCGCACACAACGCATGCGCCTTACGAACCCAGCGCCTTTCCTCTGGCCAGGCTTAGTACACTTGCTGTAGGCCTTCAATGCCCAAAATCCACGAGTCTTTAGGAAAAAATCAATTGCTTGCCGATTGGCGATTGATTCTGTTGATTGTTTGATTTCCAAATGTAAGGTAGTTGTTGGTTCCACTATGGACCATAAACTCTGTCAATTGGTTGTTGTTGCTGATGAAATTTACTTTTAATTAATTTATGATATTTATTTAATTACATATAGCAATGGGTTAATGGGGCTAAAAAATTTTGTGGAATTTTCTGGAAAATTTGCTAATTTTTCTCCTCTTCAGTATTACATTTGTTTTTGGATGATGGCAACTTAGAACTAAATTTTTCACATACAGGAGGGAACTCCTGTTTGAGTATTCGAATGAAACTTTTTAGTGATGTTAAATGTGTTCTTCATATGTATATTTGCTTCCATTAAAGTTCAAACATTACATATTGGATTGGCTTCTGCTGACTGCGACAGCCAATATAAAGTAACAATATGGTTTTCTTTTTCCATTGAGTACAGAGTCGGCTCCTATGTTTTGGATCATTGAAAATATTTTATTGCTCCAATCATGGTTGATGTTTTCGTGCTCCCAATGCAATTTTTGTTGTTGTTAGTAGGGGTTTTATTACAGCACTGCACCGTTTGATGTCAGATCTTTGAATTTGGTCCCATATTGTATTTAGAGCTACATTTGGAGTTGCATAACTCGAACTCTTGAGTTGACAATAGCATTTAGAAGTAAAATTTCATACAAATATTAGAATCTCTTTTCACTGACAAGAACACAAAAAATATACGTTCAGCTAAAAATTAGAAGAGATAACATGTTCAATATATGTACATTATCAGAAAGCATTATGCGAATGAAATCTATATATATAAAAGAAAGTTGTTGTTAGTTACACCATTTATAACTCAAGAACGGCTGTACCGATTTGGCTGAAAAATGGGGGAGAGGTAGCTTAGAACCAGGGTAAGGACATAGGATACCTTTTATCTTTATGTCAAAGTTTAATACAACTCATAAATACAAAAATTATATTTCAAATAATAAGCATTTGTTCAAAATTCATGTTTGTAGAAATCATTTGAATATTTGCGTACAATTTTAAACAGATTCTTCTAAAAATAAATCAATTGCTAAGTATTTGGAATAGAAGAAATGAACTGCAACCAAATACGTAGTGAAATAGATTTTAACTGACTCAGTAATCAGTCGTTGAGTATGTATTATACCACGTGCATCCCAAAAGAATGATGTCATAACTTTTCCAGCCGATTTTTTCGTTTTTCCACGGCTGAGAACCGGTTCATCATGTGCAGTCCGCTAGAATGACTGTCGATTGGACTCCAGTGGGAAATGATGGAGCTATGTTTCTATCACCGATGAAAAATTTCGGCTTTATTCCGAATAGAGAGCACTTAAACACTTCTCAGAATCAGTTATTCGTTCTTTCTGTTGGATTATGAACTTGTGAGGCACCTACATTGCTCATTTCGCCTGTTTCAGCTTAGCAAATATCTTTTTTCCCTAGACCAAAATTCAACGATTTTGATGTTGTTTTTAACACACAATTATTTCTGAACCATTTCTTTGTAAATTCTAAATCTCATTAACTAATAGTTATAATTCATCTAATAGAAATCATATAGATGGTGGTAGTAGTATTATCTATGTATCAGCCACAGTGAAGCGTGGACGGGTCCTCTAGTATGTAAATAAAAAATAAAAAATCTATATTTTACAGCTTTTTGAAAAATTGTTTGTTTAAAAGAAAACTGCTATAACTGGAAGATTTTTGGTGAATTATGGTGATTCGAGTTGTGGAACTTCAGATGTACATTTTATCCCTTAAAAAAGAAACAGTGTTATAGCTTATCTTCGACTGAGCAGTAGTTTCTTCACAAAAAGGAAAAAAATGCCTTGTCGCCACATTTAGATCTCACGTGCTTCCGCCTCTTGCTGGCTTATCTACGTTCCCAAAGTTTCTGCATAACGGTAAACCATCTCTCTTCACAAATAAACAAGTCATTCATATTAAACACTATGCAGCACAGAGTACACGCGCTTAGGTTATGTTATATGTCTGATAAAGAGAGATCGCACATGACGGGCTTTATGCAGTCCTTTAGAACCCATAGAAAAGAAGGAAACCTATGTTCGAACTTATAAATTAGCAAAACGCTTTAGTAGCCAAAAAACCAGTTGCAGGCGTTTTATTCCCACCCGCCACTCCCGGTGATGTCCTGGAAGTTATATGGTTCCAAGGTTTAAGTCATTACCTCCCCAAACGCGGACAATCAAGAAGGAAAGTGTTGAGTTGTTTCACTTCCATCTTTTTCCATACAGCTTCTGCAGATGAGCCTGGTAATTGGGCAAAATTTAAAACTTATGCAAACTAGGTGAGAATAGCCTTTCTGATAGCAAATTGATCCTCATGTAACTCTTGCCAAACGATCTTGGGCCAAAAGGCTTTTGGTACAGGGCATTTACCCAAGATGGCTCAGCACTGGCCAAGATTCTGCGAAACCCAGCTATCTAGTAGTGGAACGCTACTGCTGTTTTAATGACTTCAACTTTGGCTTGGAAGACACTGTAATAGTCAGGAAGTCTGAAGTTGGCTGAAGAGAGCCCTGACTCCCAAACTCCTACTAACCTCTCTCCTAGCTTGATCCGTCCCCAAAAACGGCTTGCCACCCAAACTCTCTCGCCGGTATATGCATGAAGGAGCCGTCAGAGTTCGGTGTGTTATAAATGTGTTAGATTATCCGAGGGTCTCTATACGTGTTTTGCTGAGTCTGATAGCAACTTTCGCAGCTATACACCATAAAAACTTTACATAAAAATTCCATATAACATAATGGGCTTGACTATAGTGTCATAGAGCCAGCAAGCAACTTTCGTGAGGGACCTGACTTTTAACAATGGCCTCTTCTACAGCAGTATAAGACAATCGATGCCTTTTTGTGCTTCCTTCCGATATCTGGCTTCCATGAAAGTTCCTATCTAGGGATGAGTCCTAGATAGTATTCGCCACTTGATGTTCCCATTTGCGGCAGCGGTACACCACTGAATATCTTTTATAAAAATAAACTATCTTTGGATTTACATGGGTCCATTTCGTAGCGAGACCCTTCCGACTACCTAATTTGTTACGACGCGACCCTCATGTTAACTTCTGTACACGGTACTTATGGAATATTTCCATTTGACTATTACTGCTACAATCGTCTGCATAAACATTCAAGCAGCAGCCACGAGGCTCAAATATTTATTTTCGATAACGACGACCAAAATAGAGAAAACTTTACCTTGTGGTGTTTCAATCACTCTGTCACACAGTAGACTGAAAGTGAGGTGTTTGAGGTTTGATGCAAACCCAACACCGTTCAGAACAGTAATGACTGCTTCCGGAAAATCTCAACAGCGAACCTAACCCCTGGAGGGGAGTTTCCTTTTTATAA